>NC_142517.1:61324000-61652000 GCF_057876585.1 Rhinolophus sinicus | reverse complement strand
CACCTGGGCATGCTGACAGCCCTGCTAGATGGCTGCAAGATTGAGTTGCAAAGAACCAGTGCTTTCTCTTTTGACCTCATTCTGGTGGATACCAAGGTCCCGCTTGTTTCTCCCTAATGAATTTTTAGCAACTTGCCTGCAGATGTTTAGCTGTGGGGAACACAAACATTACTGTGGGGAAGTTTCACTTCACATTTTGGGGCCTCAGTAGACGCCGTATTTTAAGATGATTTTGCCTGGAGAAAAGACTTAATTACCCACAGTGTTCTCCCCACATGCACCCACACAGTATACTTAGAAAACTGCTCCTCTCAGCTTCCAAACTTGTGCAGTGGAGGGAGGGTAAACAGCTCGAATCAGATCACAAGTTACCTGGCCGGCCCCTTTGAAGCAGACGAGGTCTTGGTGCCAGTCTCGTGCACCTTGTAGAAGATTCTCACCCCGTGCTGCATTTACATCTTCCTGCCAGACTCAGGCTTCCTACAGGCCGCTCCCGCAGAGCTTGCCCTGGCCACGTACTGCCACGTCTGCCCATCTTTGCTTTTGGTTTAGATCACGTTGTTCACCAGTTGATACTCATTATGATTTTCTCACTGAAATGTGTGCTTCTTGAGCACAGGGGCTGTTGGAATCATGTCTGTTTGTTCATTACAGAGCCTGGGGCCGAGCTCATAGTCGGTACCCAATACGTGCTGATAAATGAACAAATGAGGGTGTGGCTTACTGTTCACGGGTACATTTTAGTTTAAGCTCTATATTGACATTAAAAGCGCTGTGCCTCTTTTTAAAGGAAATCAGAGAGTCAGTTATTAAGGACAGAGACGACATGGGAAGGAAGCTTGTGGGGGGAAGGCCTTCCCTCCTGGCCCTGGGCTCTTTTGCAAGGGTCGCCCTGAACATGACTTGTGTGAAGGGTATGTGCTTCCAAACAACAAACACACAAGCAACTAGAAGAAACAGAACCTGCTTCTCCTGCCTGGGCCCAGGTCAAGAAATAGAAAATGTCAGTCTCCCAATTCCCTAGACAACATTACAGAAAGGTCAGTGGGATTGTCCAGGTACCTGGCGAGCTGGGCCAGTCAAGCTCAGCCTTGGCCAGGTGTTAGGCTTCTGTGTTGTGTAAACGCATCCATTTCCTTCTGTATTTTGGGGTGGGGGTTGTTTTGTTCTGTTTTCCCCTTAGTTTCTTAGGGAAGCACTTTTGTTTTCCTTTGGAAAGTTCTTACCTTTTCCCGGCCCCATACAGGGGGAAGGGCCTGGCCACTGTGGACACCACCCTCTCACTGCAGGAGGCCCCTGGAGGCCCAGGCACATGGTACAGCCACGGCTCCCCAGAAACGGGGCAACCGGAGGTGGGGAGATGGGCTGATAGTCCACAGAAACCAAAACTCGCTCCCTCCCCACCACTGAAACATCAGCTTTAAGCCCGTTTGGCTGACCATGGCTATGGCAAGGGTCAGAAATCTTCCTCTCCTACAGATGCTTGGGAAGTATCCAACGTGATGATGTCATTAAGACGGAAGCCAGGACAGGTCAGGGATGCACCGCCTTGGCCGTTTTCCGAACTCGGATCTGCCTCTTTTCTGCTCTCACGTCTGGTGAATCATCGGTGTTTGTCCCATCTGCCCCTGCTAATTGACATGCTCATCAGCAGCTGTTGCTGCTCCCTGATCAGAGGAGCCCTCAGAACTATCCCGTTCCTGCGTGCCTTCTCTTCCCAGCCTTGCCAGATAGGCGTCCCCAGTGAGTCTCTCGTTAGCCTTGGCCATGATGGACCCTCTGGGCATAAACACCATGAAATGGGTTGGTCATGGTGACAGATTTGTGCAAATCAGACGCTGGTGCTAGCTCTCACTAACTGGCTGGGAGATCGTGGGCAACGAGCCTTGGAGCCTGCATTTTCCCATCTGTGAAATGGGGATGATGATGATGGTGGCCACCCTGCCTTCCTCACTGGGGTGTTGTGAAGAGCAAATGGGCTGGAGTGGGGAGACGGCTCTAGAACCTCCAGACGGTTCACAGATATGGATGATTAACACCCGACTGCTCTGTGCTTACCGTTCCTCCCACGCACTAAAATGGTGGTGCTCCCCAGGTACTGTTTCCATCCTCTTTTCTTTCGTATTAACACATTGCAACAGGGCCTGGCACTGAACTTGCCTTATTTCATTATGGTCTGTCCCTCAGTGATTTTTATCTACCTCCATAGCTTCAACATAATGTCGTTCCATAGAGCCTGAGTCCCTAAGCTCTAGTACCACGTGTCAGACTGCTTGCTTGACATCTTGGTGTGGATTTTTCTCCCTGTGTCCCAAATTCAGGATGTCAAAATAAAGTCCAGTCTCTTTCCATCTTGTAGACTGCCAGCTTTTCATCATGATTTTCCTGAGTACCCCCAGGTTCCACTGCCAACTTGCCCAAGCATCATACATCTCTGCCCTTCAGCCTCTGTGGCCTCCTGCCCACTGTCCTGAGTCAAGCCGTGGGTAACCCACACAGGGTTGCTGCCAAGCACTGCTAACTTGTCTCCCTGCCCTGCACGTTCCCTCTGCAGCCCAATCTCTATGCTTCAGAATATGCAGCTGGGAAACCCTCAGTAGCTCTCTAGCACCTCTTGAGTGAAGTCCTGGTTTCTTAGGCAAAGTGACCTCAGTGAACTCACCCAGCCTTCTCTTACTGCTCCTCTTCTGTGTGTCCCACAGTCCAGTTAAACTAACATGGCCCCCATTTCTGGGGCCTCCATTTTCTCTTCCTGGAACATCTGTGCCAGTCTTACCCTCTTTGGGGCACTGGCTCATGTGCCTCCGGCCTTGTGGCGCTTCCGTGACCATTCCTGTCACAACATGGGCTGAACATGAGGAAGAGCGTGTTGTGCCAAGTGAATGGTCCCAGGCACATGTGGCTCAGTGTCATGTTCTGTGGCTTTAACATCTCTTTAGGCTGAGACCAGTTTTACCTCATTCAACTTCACAAACTCCAAAAAGTAATAGTACGTAGTTGTTCAAAAAATATTTATCTCATTAACTAATGAATGTCCCCAAAGTGGTACAGTAGTGCTACAGAAACTAGGAAAATTGAGAGTTCTTCCCAAGCAAAGGTGGTTTAGACAGGCCACCCATGAAGGTGGGATTTGATTTGCCTTAAAGGACGGCTGAGTCTCGGTGGTAGCTGAGATAATGGGGAGTGGGCATGCTAGGAAAAGGCACTAGAAGACACAAAGTAAGGGCACAGCGGGTGTTCTGAAAATGAGAGCAGAATTGCAGAGTCTCTTAGTATTAATGGAAAGATCTAATGTGTTTTGAGTGTTGTCGATACTTGTATCGTGTTTCCCCAAAAATAAGATATCACCGGACCATCAGCTCTAATGTGTCTTTTGGAGCAAAAATTAATGCAAGACCCGGTCTTATTTTAATAGAATGTAAGACCAGGTGTAATATAATATAATATAATATAATACTGGGTATAATATAATACCGGGTCTTACGTTAATTTTTGCTCCAAAAGACACATTAGAGCTAATGGTCCAGCTAGGTCTTATTTCCAGGGAAACATGGTACTATTTCATTTAATCATCACAGCATCCACAGGACGTGTTTGCAGATGAGGAAACTGAGACACAGAGACACCTGTGACTTATTCAAGAAAATGCATCTACTAAGTAAGGGGTTAGAGTTCAAACCCAGCATCATGACCCTGATCCCACCTCCTGGCCACAGTGGTATATTTCCCGTCTACCATGGTCCAACTTTTTTCCTGTGCAGAAATCTCAGACTCTTTCTTGGGAGAATAAGAAATCGAGACCCTAGCAGGTGTATAATTAAAGGTTTTGTAAGAAAGAAGAATTCAGAAATGAGGTAGGGACCATATGGTCTTTGTGTGTGGAATTCAACTTTTGCCTGTATTCGTGGGCTTGAAAGGTTTTGTGCAGGGAAGTGATAGAATGAAAGAGGAGGGTGTGGAAGATTAATCTTGTAGCGGGTGTGCACTGACACTAGGGAGATCAATTAAACGTAAAAAAAGAACTCTAAAGTAGACAATTATTACTGGGAAAGGCTGCTGAATCAGTCTGGGGAAATGAACAGAATGGCTTTTAGAGGGTTTCAGGGCTTCATGTAAGTTCTATTTCAGGCGCATTTTTCTTGTATTCCTTGCAGCATCCCAAAATGGGCTGGAAGAAAAAACAAAAACAAAAACAAACCAGTGCTGTAGCGAGCATTTATTGTGCACCTGTTGTGTGCCAGGCACTGTGCTAGGCCCTGAAAACAGTTGGAAAGACATATTTAGATGCCTCTAGGGATGGAGCTGCCAGAGGCACAGGTGGCTTCCATCACCGGGAGAATGTGGTAGGAAATAAAGAACTTGAGGAGTATTGAGCCCCAGTTTTGTGCCGAAACCTCTGGCATGGATCATCTCATTCAGTTCTCTTAAGGGTCCTGTGATGGTCTCATCACCCACATCTTCCAAACCAGGAACCTCAGTGAGGGTGAGTTCCTTGCCCAAGGTCGCATACTCCTAAGTGGAAACTGTCTTCTGAATCAAATTCATTGTCTGAGGAAATTACTGGTTCCTTTTTCTCTTTCTATGCGTCCTTATGTATTGTTCAGTAAAATTCAGCTTCCTGGGTTTCTTCTCACTGCTTCTGTAACTGCTCCTGGCTGTTTTGAACTTCCTTTCCCCTCTTCTCTCTGCAGCCCTGCTTTGGGGAACAGCCCTTCCTGGATCTGGCCACGCTGCATTCTCTTGTGAGAACACATTCAAAGTCCTCTTTCTGGGCGCCTGATCCTGCCCCAGAGAAGAAAGTTCTTGCTTCAGGAAAGGCATTGTAGGAGACCCTATTCTGGGTTGTTCTTAGAACTTAGCCCTGTCTTCAGTAACACAGCTACTAAAACTCTCCTTTCCCATACAGGGGTATTGGCTATGTGGACCCCTGCAACCAGAACATGTTCAGACTTTGGAGATGATGGTCAAGTCAGGCTGTAGATGATGGTCAGAAACAGGAAGAGAGAGAGCTGGGGAGACCTAGCAAGGTCTGGAGGGAGGAGAGTTAGGCAGGCGGATCATCATGAGAACCACACACTGTCCTTGGCCACATAAAGCTGTGAGGTCTGAGAACGTCATGCACGAGCCCAGGTGGACAGATTGACGACAGGCCACGAGGTATCCAAGAAGATGTCCAAGGACGTTGTGGAGTGTCTGAGTGGTGATTCCATAGCTTGGGAGTAGAATGCAACCTTAGTTGATGTGGGCAAAGAAAAGGCATCATATGTACTTGGGTGGCAGTGGTCCCGCTCCAGCGTCTGTTTGAATATGGTAGCAAGGCCAGGTTCTCCTTCAACCCCCAGAACTTTGTTTTTGTACTCGGGTGGTTCTTCTTGCACGGCAGGTAAAAGGGAACCCCTGTATGGAGGGCAACACTTGGGCCCAGATGCCGCTTCCAGAGCTGTCGGCCATCATTCCCAGATGGCTTACCTGGCCTTGTTCTCCCGCTGCCCTGGGCTGCACGTCAGTCTGTGGGGCTTTGTCCCGTTCATCATGTCCTCGTCATTTTGGTGGGACAGCTGGACAGGAAGCGCATGGACAATGTGAAGTGTCTGAGGGGCAGAGGATGGACAGGTCTGTTCTCCCTCTGCTCCCAGGTGCTGGCCGGGATGAACATCTACCCCTCAGAATTTGAAAACATCAAGGAGGAGTTCAACGTCCGTGGCTACCCCACCATTTGCTACTTCGAGTAAGTCCCCTGCTTCGCTGCTGGTGCTCACCCCCCCTTGATGGTGTTTGCGTCCCCGGCTGAGCCCACATTGTCTCTCCACGTTTCACAGGAAAGGACGGTTTCTGTTCCAGTATGACAACTATGGGTCCACAGCCGAGGACATTGTGGCCTGGCTGCAGAAGTAAGTTGGGGGTTGGCCTGGGGGTGCGGCTGCCCAGAGGGAGGGGCATCTGCCGGGCCTCAGGGTGGTCCCTGCTCACAGGGCTCTGGCTGAGGGTCTGGCTGGGCTTTGGGGAAGAGAACAAGGAAAGGAAAGGACCTGTTGCGATGCCCATACAGCTGTTTCCGAGTTTCGCCTGGGTGAGGGGAGCGATCGCTATGATTTTAGGACGCAGATGTCAAGAGGATTTGGTATGAGTCTGCTTGTGATGACGGCACTTCAAATAGATGTTTTCTGCATACTCTCTGTCTTACGGGTAGAGGTGTTTCTCACCCAGGATGTCCGCTTTGAGCGCGGTTTCACTGCAGGTCTCTCTGAAAATAAAATTGTCAATTGAACGCTTATTTCAGACATAACACTGTGTTAGGTGCTGTGTGGCTAAGAAATAGTCCAGTGCCTTAGGTTTGCAGAGCACTTTGCCCTTCACCTGCACTCCCCACAGACATTGCTTCATCCTGTTTTGTAATGTGATTAGATCCTTCTAACCCAAACCACCCCTCACCTGGAGGCCCCTCCCTGCTCAGCGTCTGATTTTGGCATGATGGTTGGACCCTGACTGGCGTCTTGGATGGGGAGTCTGTCTCCCTCATGCCCGGAGCTGGGTCAGGGCCACCTACTGGAAGCCTCCGCAAGCCATCCCAGGTGACCACTCACCCGGCTCGCTTTACATTTGGCCTGGCATCAGTTTATCACTTACCAGTCACTGCCAGCGTATGATTATTTGTGCATAGTTCTTGGAATAGTAACAGCTAACATTTTCAGGGCTCCACTTGGTGGCTGACACTGTTCTAAGCACCTTATGTGGATTCTCATGCAACCTTCAGAACAGCTCTATAAGGAAGATGTTATTATTACCCTTATTTGATGAATGAGGTAACTGCGCACAGCGGTGGAGTAGCTTGTCCCACCTGGCAGCAGCTCCACCGTCCAGATTCGCTCTCTTGAGTTCTGCTCAGAGCCCCTTCCCCTTCCTCCAGTTGCCAGCGTGGTGGATATTTATTAACATCATCAGTGGGTCACAGGCTTAAAGAATTTGTTATCCAAAGATGTGGAGGTTGAAAATGTGTATTTCTAGAATGGGAAAGGATGAATTTTGTACCAAAAAAAAAAACCCACCAGAAAAAAACTGTTAGATTCTAGAAGTTGAAACTCTCAGTCTTCTGTCAGTTTCCGAGGGCCCAGGAGATAAAACACAGTGAGAGCACATGTTTGCATAGCATCTTTTATTTCTTGGGGTCATTTCACATCTCTTTCCCCATGTATTTCCTCATTTGCAGCCCCTGCCCAGGAAGGCAGCTCCCCATTATCACGTATTCATTGTCTGAACCTGGGCCTTCTGCTCCCTATCTGCCTTTTTCCTTTGATAATAAGCATGTCCTCTCCTCCAGCCAGGCAGAGCTCACTCTGCTTTGGGAGAAGCTTTCAACAAATAGCAATCTCATTTGTCACCAGAGCATAAAATCTGTCTGCTTCCCTCCCCTTCTTTAACCTTTTCTGGTTTCAAAATACACTCAGATATTTCTGGAAGGATAAGGTTTGTTTTTTTAAAAAAGTGTTGAGAATTGCTTACTCACTGTCGACAAGGGGAACACATCTGAGAGGTTATTATCTCCTCCTGTGGCCGGCCGTCTGTCCCCCACCCCGGCTCTCAGCACACCGCCACCCCTCACCGGCCTTGGCTCTGCCTGTCCAAAACCCAGGGCTGCCTCCCAATCTCTGTCCTGGGCTGTTGCCTCCCCACTTCCCACCGCCATCTTCCTCCCTCTCCTCACCCACCTTGTTAGCAGCTTGCAGTTCACCCTGGGTCTCCAAGCTGAGAAGCTTGGTGGGAAAACTCCAGGGAAGGGAAGACAGCACCTGTGTCTCCCTGGGCAGCCCCTCCAGAGCCACCCGGCCACCTGATCACTGTGTCGGGGACATACGTGTGAGGGCAGCTCCTCCAAAGACATGGTTACAGCTTGCTCCCCCAGCGCTGCCGGGCAAGGACCCCGCCCGAAGGCCCCCCACTGAGCTGCCTCATCCTCTACCCCATCAAGAGCTAGCAATGCCACTGTGCTGCCAAGTGGCTTAATTTTTTAAAAACAGATTTTAAGACTATTCAGGTGAGGTATGTTATTATAGAAAAACTCAAAAATATAGTTAAACAAAAATGCCTCCACCCTCATTGCCCAAAGATAATGTGTTGTGATATTTTGGCGAATTTCCTCCTGGATACCCAGCTCTGTGTGCTAGAGTTTTAAGTCTTTACCAGATTTCCCCCAAATGCTGGTGGGTAGCAGTGACCCACCTTTCCGGCCTCCCTGTGCTGCTCCCCTGGGCCTCTCCATTGCTCACGGCTTATGGCAGCCCGGGGGAGAGGATGAGGGTGGATCCAGCCTCCCTAATTCTCCGGATGACTTGCAGAAGCTCAGGAGAGAGGAGTCCAGATCTCACCCTCTGACAAGTGACCCTGGCTGGTGGGCACGGTGAGAGGCCGGGCGGGGCGTCCCTGGTGTCAAGTGTGCAAGGACTGTGGGGTACACTGACCATTGAGGCAGTTGTGTCCTCTTGTGTTCCTGACGGCTGCATTTCTCATTCCCCTCTCCGCAGATTTCATGCTACTGAATTGGGCATGGCAGGTAGAATGTGCAGAAGTAGCAATCCCACCTAGCTATCCATTCCTGCCTGTGTATTTTTACACTAACCAGAAGCAGGCTGAAAACAAACACAGAGTTTTCTTGTAAGGCTTAGAGTTGTATCTTTTCATCCGTGGCAGAGGCATCTGCCTGAGGCAAGCATCTGCTTTGTACGAAGGAGCCCCTCAACTCCGAGTGGCAGGATGGGAAGGGGATGTCAGAATCAGGGAGTCTGCCCCCAGCAGTTCCCTTTCATGTTTGCGTCACCTCTAGGATAGATGGAGTTACCTCAGTCCCACTTAAACCCCTCAGAGAACAGGGCTGTGGCTCATTTGGAGGCTACCCATTCAGATTTGAATGAATTTTATAATTTAGGTTATGAATGATATCTAGGAATATTTGGGTGGTACTTTCTACATTTGCAAAGTACTGTCTCACGTTCATTATCTCACTCGGTGTACCTGAGAGGTAGATTTTTAAAAAGCTCACAAATATACTGTTCTGTAGATGTTTTAAGTTAGGTTGGTTCCCTAAGCCCCTAGAGGTGGAAAATGGAGGAACTAAGACTCAAACCCAGGTCTTCTGACTCTCAGTTCAGCTCACTGTCCTGCCCCTCTGCTGTAGCTAGAAGGTTCTTACTTCTCGTGAGCTGAAGTTTTTCCCTGGAGCTTCCAGTTGTTGGTGTTGGTTCTCCTTTATAGAAAATAAATCATGTCTCTTCCTGATGCAGTCTGAGATACTGTAGGATCGCTATTCCCCAGAGCTTCTCTTCTCCAGGTTAAACACCTCCGGTTCCTTGAACCATTCTTTGCTCATTCCACCATTTCTTCAAAAAGCATTTATTGGGTATCTGCTGTGTGTTAGGTGTAGGAGGTCCAGAGATAAGAGGGAGCCCCAGTTTTAAGGAGTGAGACAGTAAAAAGCATAATTCGGTAATAGTGTTTGGCCTCAGACTTCTTCTAATCGATCCCTCCCTTTCCAGTAAGTCTTACCACTATGCCCAGCTCTGCAGTCCTCTCCCGAAAGTAAACTTCCTGTCGTCTGCTGGGTGGGAGAGGGGTGCTTACCTGGCTGCTCAAGTGGGAGCCAGGCTCTGAGGGCCCAGCGGCTCTCAGTCCCAGGCCACAGCCCCGCTGCGAGGACGTGGGGCCTGTGGGGCCTTTGGCGCCTGAGCCCCGCACAGCACGTCGCTGCGCTTCTGCAGCTCTCGCACCTTCTCTGCACCCAGTACTTAGGTGTCTGCCCTCTGTTTGTTGGTACGTCATTTTTCTAGCTTCTAAAATTGCAAAGACTTTTTTCCCCCCTCTCTTTATTGTCTTCTTTCCTCTTCTTTTTGCTCCTGTGGCTTCATACTTAAAAAAAAAAAAAATACCCCTGTCGTGTTGTATTAGTAGTTATGGAGTGTGTTCTCCAGCTAGAAGTTTCTCAGGCGTTTTCATATGCTTGTACTGCTGCTAAACCATGGCTTCTCTATTCAGTGTGTATGCTCTTGCTGGATTTTTAAAAGTTACTTTAATATTTGAATAGGTTCCAGTCACATAATTAAAAATATACTTAAAAATTATACATTGCAAAGTCTCGCTTCCACTTGTTTCCTTCATCCAATTCTCCCTCCCACCCCCTGGGGGTAATAACTTTGATTAGCTTCTTTATGCAGATGCAAGCAGATGTGAGTATATATATTTTATTTATCTGTCCTGAATTTGCTAGCACTGTTATGTGCATCCCAGCAGACAGTCCACATCCGTGTGTGGAGCTTTCTTGTTCTTTGCCATGCTCTGCCCTCTCTTGTGTGGAGGGACTGCCGTGTATCTAACCATCTCCTGCCAATGGACACGGGGTTATTTTCAGTCTCTGCCATGACAAAGCATCTACAATGAATACCTTTGAATGCACATACTTTTGATGTGTGCAGGTGTATTGTAAAGATAAATTCCCTGAAGTGGAATTGGTGGTGTTTTGAGGGGTTGGTGTTTTGACCCAAGTCTAGGAGCCCAGGTTTCCTTCTGTTAGGCTGGGACCATTGTCTGGCTGGTGACTCATTCTGGAGCTCGGTTTTTGCCACCACCGGGTCTGATGTTGGTTGTACTACGGCTGAGCGTGATTTGCCATCTCCCCGCGGCATCCCACTGCTTGGGACAGGGTGTCTAAGGCTGCCAGCAGGGCCCAGTCAGAAGCACCAGAGAGGGCTTCTGAGGTGCTGTACACTCAGGCCCTGCTGTGAGGGTGGCGGGTGCCACTGTGGGGGCCACGTGGGGGCGGTGGATTCCATAGTGTCAGCCACACCGCTCTCATGAATTCTCAGCCCTGGCTGCTGGAACTTGACATTTTTCTCTATTGTAGGTTTTTCAAAAGCAGGAAGCAATGGTTGTCTTTTCACATTTGTCATCCTAAAGGGTTTTTTCAAAGCAGCAATTAAGGTGTTGGTGGCAGTAAAGCAGCAGGGAGTTTGTGTCGCTGGCAGGCTTGTCCTCAACTTTGGAGGGAGAGAGGGCGCCTGCCAGCCTCCCTGCTCAGACAGCTGGTGACGTACATACCAGCACCTCGGTGATCCTAGACGGGAGCAGACTCCAGTGAAGCTAGGCAGCTTCCTGAGGTTTTGCAGCCCACAGTGGTGCAGTCGAGATTTGAACAGACTTCAAGCGGCTCTTGCTGCTCCAGCACTCTGTCTCTGGGAGAACTAGATAACTTTGTTCCTGGTCTCTAGGAAGCATTTGTGATGTAATGGAGACGCTTTCATACGGAGGGTACCCCAGCCTTGTTTCCCTTGGCCCTACTCTTCCTCATCGTGACCTCCCCCCACACTGGGCACCCATGTGACAGCCTCGCTTTCCTCCTCACTCCCACGCACACCCCCTCCTCTCTAGTCGTCCCTCTCCCCCCTCCCTGCCCTGTGGGGCACTACTAAACACAACAGGGAGCTTTCCAAAGGTCACTGTCCACTCTTCTATTTATTCTTGTCAGTTTGCTGAAAATTGGAAAGAGACTGAAAGCTCACAAACCCCCAGATTCCTGGGAAGCAGTGAGATTTCCCGAGCTGCCTAGAGAGCTGTAGCTAAACGCCACTGTTTGTGATGGGATATTTGGCTAAGCACTTCTCTGGGGCTTTGAGGGGACAGTGAGGTGAGCAGGGCCAGACCACTCACCCCTCTGCTCCTCCACCAGGGGGGGATCCTGGTGAGCCCCTGAAGCCGGCCGCGCCGCGCCGGTGGGGCTTCATGCCAGGGGGCTGGATTTTGTAAGGGCTGCTCAGGCCCGGGGCTTGCTCTGAGCTCTGCCTGTTTTTGGTCTTCCAGTCCGCAGCCGCCACAGCCCCAGGTCCCCGAGACTCCCTGGGCAGATGAGGGCGGCTCCGTTTATCACCTGACCGACGAAGACTTTGACCAGTTTGTGAAGGAACACTCCTCTGTCCTCGTCATGTTCCACGCCCCATGTGAGTGGAGCCTTGCCCCTCCCCACCACAGCCTCCTTCCCGCAGCGTAGGCCGGGCACTGCTCTGCGACGCTAGTCCAGTGAGCACTTGCTTGTCAGATGCCTCCTCAGTGCCAGGGATGCCCTGGGGCCGGGTGAGGTCCCCGCCCTCACAGTGCACACAGGCCCCCTGCGTCACTGTCCGAAAGGCACACAGGTGGCCCTCAGCTCAACCTGGGGCACAAGCCGCTTCCTCCACGTCAACATGAGTCAGGAAATGCAAACGGATTTCCCAGAATTGGAGGAATTAGGACCGGAGGGGCCCTGAGATATTGCCTAGAACGTTAATCACCCCTCATCTTACAGGTGGGGAAACTGAGGCCCCGAGAGGGGCTATATGTTACTCAGCAGCTGAGAGGACACAGTGAGACCAGGGCTGGAGCCTCAGAGCCCCCCAACACCTGGGATGCCTTCCTTCTGCTGCACTGGGGTTGATCACAGCCTGAATAGAGCAGCCACAATGGATCACGGAAGGAAAATGGGTGGAGCTGTAAAATGTGTTTGCAGTATGGCTGAAAGGCTTGTAGCTCAGGATTTGTCTAGGCCAGTGTCCTCCCCGTTCCCATGGAGAATGGAATTGATTGAAATTCATTTCCAAGAGGGAGAAGGCTACTCCTGGAAAGGATGGTGTGAAAGTAAAGGGATGACCGCTCGGGGCACAGAGCTCCTGGAGAGCGCAGGTCCTCAGCCTCCTGGGACAGGGTGCATGTGTGGGGGGTGCTTTTCTCTTCTAGCTTCTCACCAGCTCCTTGGGCCTGATGGCGAGTAAGAGATTGTGGAGGAGGGAAAAAAGCAAAAAATGACTACAGATCAGTGTCATCATCGTTCAGCGCCTGGCAGCATATTCAGTGACAAGAATATACAGAGGGTGCCCAAAAATGTATACACATTTTAAGAAGGAAAAAATTATATTAAAATTGCAATACTCAATATATACCAATACCAAAGATGAATACAAGTCATGTGTACACATTTTGGGGGCACCCCTAATGTTATTAACCATCTTAAGTCATAGAGGTCCTATGCTCACCATTTTGCATCACCCTATAGTGACAAGGTAGCTTCCCATGGGGTCATCTCCTTTCATTCACCTGACACAGTGTCACAAAGAGAATGCGATTAGCCTCATTTTACAGATAAGGGGACCGACACACAGAGAAGTGGCACAAATTGTCCCCTGCTCTTGAGTCCTGTACTGCTGATGCCTGGTCTGTCCGCCCTTCCCTGCCTCACAGCACCCCATGGGTGTGGTCGGGCGGGACTTATTCCTCAGTGGGTTACTGCGGGGGATTTCCCCAACTCCTTTTTTCTTATAAGTGCCAAATTCTTAGGAGAATCCAAAGGAAAAGTATTCCCTATGGCCCTCCTCCTGAATTCTAGAAAACTGACCAAAAAAACCCCCCTAAGTTTTAAAGAGCTTCCTGAATAAGGGGCAATGACAGTTAGGGCCGTGGGAGCAGGTCACCCCCAGGCATGCTAGGGCCTCTGGAAGGGCGTCCCTGTGGTTGGGGTACCTGGAAAACGGCCAGCCAGGCACCACTGCAGTGTTTTCTCTAGCTGAAATGTGCTCTCCCGGCCAGTCTCAGAGTTGCTGATAGAAGCAAGTCTTGTAGGAAGTTATATTCAATCTAGAGCTGAAATCACCCTGCCTGCATTTCTGGCCCTGCTGTAAAGGCGGATACTGGCTGGCTGTTTTCTGTCTCCCCTGGGAACCTCACCCCTATGTGTCTGTCCTTCCAGTCTGCCTCAAGAGCCAGGCTTTCCCCCCAACCCCCACCCCACTCCTCTCCTGGATGAGTGCAGTGGTTTGAGCAGTGGTTTGTGGTTTATGTGTCACAGCATGAAGAGTATTCGTCCCCTTTGATGAATCCTATAAATTATCCAAAAACACGTACCAGATAGCTTGGAATCGTTTAATCATTGTTTATTAAGCCCTTTCTTTTTAAGAACCCTGGTTGCAAACTAGAAGTGTTTTGAAGTCTTTCATAATCTCAGGTTGTGAGCAATCCATTGTAGTAGCTGATGCTTGTAGGATCTGGGGGCCAGGAGCCTGGCTACGGGGTCTCTCCTTTCCCTCCCCCTTATAATGTATTCTCTTTCCTCCCTGAACCAGAAGGAGCTGGCTCATCACTTCTGCTCCCAGCCCAAGTCCCTTATGGGCATAGAGGAAGGGCTTAATGAATGAGAAAAGGAACAAATGAAGTTGTGCTAGGGCTAAATTAGAGAATGAGGACGAGAAACCAGATGGCAGCTTTTGTTTTCCCCATTAGTCATTGTTACTGACAAATGTTACCTGCTCTGTGTGGAGCCCTGTTGAGGGGGCTCTGATTTCAAACTTAGCAAATGGAGCTGTCAGAGTCTCCTCTTGGTGGGTGTTTGCCAGTCAGGGACCCCGCGTTCTCTGATGTGTCTGCCAGGCCCCTGGCTGTGCCCGTGTGTGCACGAGCGGGTTTATTTCTGCTGGACTGGCAGAGTGAGAGGGATCGGGGCCAACGCATGAGGTGATGCTTCCTGATGAACCAACCGCTGGTTAAAGTTCCCATCATATGGGAGTGGCTGTGCATCGACTAATCTCTCTGAACACAGTCTGTAGCCTGGGAAAGGATGGAGTGCATGTGGCTTAGAGAGAATTTGGAGCCCAGGAGGGGTGAACTGAGAGCAGAGAGCTCCTAGCTGCCAAGCTGTATATCGTGCCAGCTGTTCCAGAGAACCCACAGTGAGCAGGAAGCCACTTTTGCAGTGTCTGAGGGACCCAGAGAAAAGGACAGATGTCAGGAGGCCAGAGACTGGCAGTGCTGTCCCAGGTTTCCCAGGTGCAGAAAAGGTGAATTCTGGAAATCAGAATATTATAGGTGTCAATCCCAGGCCAAATAGAGAGTGGTTTAGAAACACACCATTTTGAAGACTTAGAAAAATTAGTTGGGCTCTGTCAACGTGAAAGACCATGGATTCTGCTAAGGATTGCCAGATGTGCTTGGTTTGTTTCTTGGAATAGGATTGGTAGGTTGATGAATTTGCATGTCTTTTTTTTTTTTTGCCACATGGGGCCAGTTTATTGAAGTTAAATACCTCTCTCTCTCTCTTTCTCTCTCTCTCTCTCTCTCGTCCACTTTTCCATAAAGAAAATTAAAACACACACACATCGCATATCTTTCTTTTATCAAAAGTGAGTAATTTTTTCTTGACTTCAATGGGGAGAGCGGGGCAGGATGGAGCCACCCTGAGGGGGGTACCCCCTTGGTGCTCTTACTGTGAGTCTGGCCTGGTTCTTTCTAGAGGATGGTACTTGTTTTTTAATCAGCAATTTTGTAGTAACTATAAAAAGCAAGACATGCTTCCAAATCTGCAAGGGTTAGAGAGTTGGAAGCGGATAACTAGATAAAATATCGAACAATTGCATCAAGATTTTAAAGGATCCCAACAGACTGAAATACTGGGGCTGAAACTAAAAGGCTGAATTAGTTTTTGTGGTGTTTTGCTAATCAGAAAGGAATGCATGTACATTTTATCAAGGAATAAAAAAGTATAGAGGAGAAAGGTAAACATTATTCCTGATACTCTCAGAGAGAGCCCCGGTCTCTCTGCAGAGTAATTTCTATGCACAGCGCAAGTGTTCCATGTTTGTTTCTTTTATGGTCCCACTTTGAAAAGCCAGAAAACACAGGGTGTTCAGCTTTCCTCCTGACCTGTGCCGACCACAGCTGGGTGTTCCCTGGTACCCGTAGGTCCCAGGGCAAGTCACAGGGTTCTCTGTCTGGAAACTTCACGGGTGTCTGAGGAGCCATACTCCTGGTTCTTGGCATGAAAGGGCATGGGCCTGGCTGTAATTATTAAATACCTCCTCCAATTGGCTCCCTGCTTCTTTTCCCTCTTTCCCAGCTTTCCTGCCACTTACTTTCCCCCTCAGCCGCTCACCTCTCCTCACCTGCCTTCATTTGTGCCCCAGCTGGAGTTGCTGGAAACCCCACACACATTCTTCAGCAGCCTGCATTGTCATTGAGCAAATAGCATCGGTTCAGCCACAGGGCTGGGGCCCTTCTCCATAGGTTAGCTCCAGTCCTGCCCCAGATCACACAAGGGAACAGGGGGAGCTGAGAGATTTAAAGCAGGTTTGTCCCGTGGTCCCCACCCTGCAGGAGGGGCTGGTTCTCCTGAGCAGGCCAGTCTGATGCAGCCGTGGGCCGAGTGGGGCATTTGCCCTGTGGTGCAAGGAAAGAGCCTGGGCCCCCTCTCTCTCCAGGCTTAGCACTTCCCCCTTTGTCGTCCACCTCAGTGGGGGCGTGGTGTGGGTGTGGGAGGCTGCGGTCCCAGGCCCAGCTCTCTGATCCCACAGAGGACAAAGATAGTATCTGGAAAGGGCCTGGCAGCAGGACACTCACTGCTGCTCCTTGATGCCTTTGCTTCTTTCTGCAGCGTCCTGAAGGAGAGGTCACATTATATGTCGTCACTCCTCTTCTCCTGTCCCCGTCTGTTTTGCTGCAATAACATCTACCTGCTCCTCCCTCTCGATGTAACTCCAGCCCTGCATTAAGCTGGGAAGGACACGATGCCACGACCTTACCCCCTCTTGTGGGGATGATAAAAGGAACAAAGTGAGAGGTCCCAGGGAGCACGTCCCTGAGGAGCAGCTTGTCTCCCACACGGGTGCTGAGGGGCAGGGAATCTAAAAACGAAGCTGCCAGGGAACCAGAGCCCCCTCTCCTGCCCTTTTTCCAGGGCCCCAGGGGCCAGCCAGCAGCTCTGCCCTGGTCTTCCCCCTTTCCTTGGCAACAGGCCCAGATGAGATGTTTTCTATGCCACCACCTGCAGGAATGTGCTGTGCCCGGCCTGCCTTCCAGGAGCTCAGCTGTCCATCCAGTGGCAGGTCCTGTCAGAGTCGGGGCTTTTGTGCTGCTTTCCTTCTTTCTGTCTTATTCTCATAGTAATGTGTGATCTTTATAGAAAACCCGGAGTATAGAAGAGTATAAATGATGGAAGCAAAAATGACCTATAATCCCATTATCCTCAGGGAACCACTTTTCACTTTTTGGCATCGTTCTTGCTAGTTTTTTTTCCTCTTATGCACTTGTTTCAACTTTTATTTTTTAAAGTACCAGTTAAATTATCTTTTTTTTTTTTTCTGACGTGTGTATAGATTTGTGTAACTATCACGCCATGCAATCACGTTTTAAGAATAATATTAACATTCTTATTGGCAGTGCAAGGTCCAAGGGATGCATAGGAATACAGTGCAGACAGGGCGAGTCCCAGCTCCCCACTCTGCTGACTGCTGTTAACAGTTGGTGTATACGTCTCCTTCTGTGCTTCTACCTAGGTAACACGGGTTTTGTTTTTGTTTTTTACACAAGTAGGATCATTCCCTCTTCATTTTTCTGTGATTTGCTTTTTCTCACTTACCCGTAGGTCTTGAAGATGTTTTCATATAAATATAGATGTTGGCATATAAATCTACCTCAATTTTTTTCGTCACTGAATAGTGTTTTATAATTTAGAGATGCTATAAACTTTAAACCATTACCCTATTGATAGACTTTTGTCTCTGGTGTTTCGTTATTCGGACAATGCAGTGAGCATTTGTAAACATATATTTGGGAACATGTCTAAATATTTATGACTATTCTGGAAAGTGACATTGCTGGGCCATGGGGTAAGTGTGCTTGAGTTTTGATAGGTCCTGCCACCTTGCCCTCCAAAAAGGTGTCAACACACCTGACGGCATGTGACAGAACCTGCATCCTCGCCAGCCCTGGATACTGCTGTTGGCCTTTCTGTCCCTGCTGAACTGGGCAAAAGGGCAGCTTGTCCGCAGCGCCCTGGCCTCCGGAAAAGTTGGGTATCCTTTCTTGTGATAATCAACTTTCCACATTCCTTCTGTGAGTCACCTGCTCATACTCTTTACTGGTTTTTCTACTGGGAGGTTTGTCTCTTGCTTCTTGACCTAGAACTCTCTAGTTATGGATGTTAATCTTTATCTGTTAGCCGTGTTCTAGCTGTTCTCTGTTAGTCTGTTGCTTGCTTTAACTTTCTTCAGGGTGCCTTTCATTGTACAAAAGCTTTACTTTTTTTTTTTCTTTTTTCTTTTTGTAGTCAAAGAATAGCTAGAATATTTATTGAGCACTTACAAGTGCGTGGATCAGGCATTGTTCTAAGCACTTTCCACATGTTAACTAATTTAATCTTCACAACAAATCCTGTGAAGTGTATGTTAAGGTTTATCTTCATTTTACAGATTAGGAAGGGGAGGCACCAAGGGGTTGAGAAACTTGTGAAAGGCCACATAGCCAAAAGGGGGAGCCAAGATGAAACCCCAGGCAATCCTGGAGGCCGCACGTCACCGCTGAGCCTTCTGCAAGCCTGCCTTTTCCCATCCCAACCTCTGGGATTCATGGGTTGCTTGGGAAATACAGCCCTAGGATATAAAAATAATACCCTAGGTTTTGTTACAATATTTTGTTTCATTTTGCTCTTTAATTCATCTGGACTTTTCATTTGTTTATTGGGCCAGGTGGGAGGAAGGGATTTAATTTTATTTCTTTAAGTCCCTTTTTCTGTACCTTTTCTTTTACAGTTTTCTTAACATTGTCTTATGTTATTAAAAATTCTTTTTGGTACATGCTTTTTGTGGTCACATAATATTCCATTGTATAATGACACCATAAATTACTCACCCAGCACCATAATATTGAAGGTTTGCGTTATTTACTGTATTCCCCAGTTATAAATCATGCTGTAGCGAGCTTTTTCATACATCAATATTTGTCCACATGTCAGATTATTTCCTTAGGATAAAAGCCTGAAAGAGAAATTTTAAAAGCTCATTATCCACTTTTTATACTAACATAACAGAAGAAAAAAAACCCAAATGTCTCTTCGTACAAGAAGAGGGCTGGGTGACGGATGGAGGCATCCGTCAGTGTGTGAGTTTGCCCCAGAGTGTCTGTGAGTGTCTACAAGTCAGCTTTGGTGTGTATACAGCTGGAAGCCTCAGAAAAACTGAGGTGTCTGGGGAGGGCATTCATGGTATTAAGACGTTAGTGTTTCTGCTTATGTCTGTGGGAGCCCCACCTCCCTGGCATGCCGCAGGCCAACATCCAGGAAATTCCAGGCTCTCCAGAGTCCAAGATACCAGGAAGCTTTCCAAATTAATCTGGTCCCCTGGAAAATTCTGCTTCCAGGATCCAGGAAAGTCTCCATAGCTGCTCTGTAATAAAATCAAAAGTATAATTGAAGATAATGGAATCCAGAGGAACCTAAAGGCTTGGGGTTGATGGGAGGCCAGCATTCCCACAGCCAGAAAACAGTGTGATTGAGGAGTTGATGCGTAGCCTCTGTGCCAGGTCATGAAAATCAGCGTAAGCGCACTTACACAGATGATAAAAACCCAACAAGGAGGTCGGGCGATAAAACTTAATGGCCTGTCAAATCACAATCAGGACACTAAAACGCAGCAGGCTAGAGTTCTGCTCCTGAGTATAACTCGCCTCCTCTGGCTCTCCTGCAGCCCAAGCAGCCAGGATATCCTGCCAGCTAGGCCCAGGAGGCTGGGGCTGGGGTCAAGGCCGGCAGCTCCCCAGAACAGGCTGGTGCCAGCGAGGGAGAGCTTTCTCCTCCTCAGTGCCTGGCCAGTCTCCTCATCGTAAACTGTTTACAGAAGGTTATTGCTTAGCCTTAGTATCTTGTTCAGGAAGTAGAGGGACCGATGCTAGAAGCAAAAACCATAACAGTATCAAGAGAACTCGAGGGTATGTGTGGAAAACTTGATAACAACATCCATAGGTGTTGGAGATTTCCAGTGACATTTGTGAGACCTAGTAAAGGGCAGGGGAAATGTATAATTGGTGGTGTGGAGGGCGGGGTACGTGCACAGTAGCTGGTTTGGCCACCAGTTATACTAAATAGAGATGTTTAATCAAACAAGCAACTGTTTGGGTACAAGGCAAGACTTGCCGCCAAAGAATTTAGTCCAGTTAAACCTTGTATGCACAGGTGTCAACCTGAATATAGAGCCATGAAGTTCATTCATTCAGAAAATGTGTGGAACGCCATCCTTGGTGCCAGGGATGTGGTGGTGAGCTGGACAGCCAGCTAAGCCTGTCCAGAGGTAGTCCAGTGGGGGAATGGGCAGGAAACAAGTAAGCCAATTACTCCAGCTGTTATGAGTACAACTGAGAAAATAAACGGTATCGGAAGAGAGTGTGGTGGGGTGAGGCCCCTTTGGGTGAGGTGGTCAGGAAATTTCTCTGTGGAAGTGAAATTGGAGCTAAAGCCCGAACGAAGTGAAGGGGTCAGCCATGCAAAGACCTGGGGGGAGATCGTGTTCCAGGCACCAGTGGTAAGAGCCCTGAGGTCGACCTGAGCTTGGCGTGAGAGGAGAACAGAAGTGGGGACCACAGGCTGCATGCAGGGTACCGGGCAGGATGGTGTGGGGCTGTGGCCGGGGTAGGGAGTTTGGGCTTTGATCTACCTGCCATGGGTATGTTTTAACCAAGGGCATTTGATCTGATTTATGTTTTGAAAAGATGTCCTGGCTGCTCCTAAACATCAGAAGACAGCACTATAACAGTCACAGGGCAGTACAGGATGAAATGCCATAGAAATATATGAATCGGAAGTATTTTGCGAGTAGAAAAGAAATAGGTGTGTCAGTGGGCTGAGCCTCCCCAGTGGATTAGGCAAACGATTTCTTTTCTCCTGAGCTGGTGTTCATTCTTCTTTTCTCCCGGGTACCCCTGGTGTCTGGGCTGTCTTACAGAGGCATGCAGGGACTTCATCAGAGCCTCCGTGCCATGGGAATGGCTTCTCTTGATTTCTTCCCACAGGGTGTGGACACTGTAAGAAAATGAAGCCAGAGTTTGAGAGTGCCGCGGAAGTCCTCCACGGAGAAGCAGGCGTAAGCATCCTTTCCTTAATGTCCCCCCGCTCTTCTCTTCTAAAGCATCAGTGACATGAATCGTTACAATGACTTTCCGCTGCCAGCTCTGCGGCAGCTCTCCCAGTCCCTGGAGGTCTGTGGTACTTCTGTGTCTCCGAGTAGATATGTCTTAGGTGGGGCCCCTGCTAGCGATGGAGAGGTACAGAGAGACAGTGGGGTCATGTTCCCATGCCCATCCAACGACCTCCATCAGGTCACGGCTCTGGGCTGAGCCCCAAGATTCTCCCTCTTTTTTCTGGGACCCTGGCTATTGGGAAGTGCCGCAACCTACCCGGACTGCTTGATGGGGCAGATGTAAAAGCCTAGTCTCACCCCGTAAATCCGTAAATGAGAATGCCAGTGTTCAGTCATTCCCTAGGATGTATGGGCCCAGGGCCAGCCACCCCCCAGCCCCCAGGGAATCCCAGCAGGTCCAGGGTGGGTCGGGGGCTGTCATCTGGGCTCCTTTGTTTCGCCAGCACTGTGTCTGAGGCTGTCATGCATGGTTGGCCTCTCCCCCATCCCAGAGCTCTGGTGTCCTTGCAGCTGTCGATGCCACTGTCAACAAGGCCCTGGCAGAAAGATTCCACATCTCCGAGTTTCCTACTCTGAAATATTTTAAGAGTGGAGAGAAATACGCAGTGCCCGTGCTCAGAACAAAGAAGAACTTTCTTGAGTGGATGCGAAAGTAAGTCTGGTGGTCTTGATGGTATCTGTTGACTCCTGGCTGCCGGCTGTCGGCCACTGGAGACAGCTTTGAAGAGGTGAAGGAAACCGTGGGGGCTGCTGTCCTTGGCTCAGGGCCACAGGAGCCAAGAGAGGTTTGACTGCCCCAGCCCTAAAGCCATCTGTGGTGTGCCGACCCCGTGTCCTCGTCCAGCAGGGCACACTGGTAGCCTTTCTGGGTATAGTTTCAGCAGCTTTAGTCAGCCATGTGTTTCCTTTTTCATACAGGACCCCCTTTCCCGATGTCTTAGCCCCAGGTTTCATCACCTGCACTTGATTCCATCCCCTTTGAGCAAGTGAAGCAAATCCAGAGCTGGACTCATTTGGGCCCACGTTTGCTGGTGCGTGACTGGGCCTCTGGTAGTGTCCCTAGTGCAGCCTGTGGTGTTTTGGGGTTGAGAAGAAAGACTTCAAAGCGCTCCCCCAGCCTTCATATTAGTTTGCTCCGGCTGCCACAACAAGGAACACAGACGGGGTGGCTTAACAGCGGTTTATTTTCTCACAATTCTGGAGACCAGAAGTGCAAGATAAGATGTCAGCAGGGTGGGTTTCTTCTGAGGCCTGTCTCCTTGGCCATCTTCCTGTGTCCTTACATGGTCCTCCCTCTGTGGCTGTATCCTCATCTCCTTTCGTAAAAGGACACCAGTGAGACTGGATTAGGCCTCACCCTGAGGACCTCCTTGGAACTTAATTACCTCTCTAAAGACCCTATCTCCAAATGCAGTCTCGTTCTGAGGTACCGGGGATTAAGATTTCAA
Organism: Rhinolophus sinicus; assembly: GCF_057876585.1. Taxonomy (NCBI): domain Eukaryota; kingdom Metazoa; phylum Chordata; class Mammalia; order Chiroptera; family Rhinolophidae; genus Rhinolophus; species Rhinolophus sinicus. Next base: position 61,629,589 of record NC_142517.1, on the reverse strand, counting down.
CATAAGAATTTGGGGGGGAGCGGGAGACATCATTTATAGCCCATAATAGCCTGCAAGTCCAGAGAAACTGAGTAGACTTGTGATTACTGACCCAAGGACCCCTACTCACTCAAGGACTTTGAAACATGCAGTTCTTAGCATTTCTCCCTCCTGTGAGGGGGTGAGAAGACATATTCAAGCCTTTGCAGAGGTCCCTGGTATGTGGTGTAATGATGCCCGTGTGAGAACCAAGACTTTAGAGTCACAAAGTGACAACAGAACTGTGCCAAACAGCAGCGTCTCAATTGAGTTGCTTTGTTAGGACATTGGTCCTCAAACTTGGATGTACCCAAGCATCGCCTGGTGTTGAAGTGCTTATTTAGAGCTGATTCTGGGGCTGCAATCCCTGAAGTGTGAATGGGACCCTCAGCCATAGTGTTCTGAGAAACACCAGCTTTTGGAATGGGAGCAAAGTTCCCATGAGGTTCAGGAGAGGCTCCAGGCAAGAGGTGAGTGGGCTGGCGAGGTCCTGGGCTCTGCTCTTCCCGCTGTCCTGCTCGTCACTAGGGGTGGCTTCTAAGAGTAGCCAGGCCTTTGTCTTAGAGACCAGAAGGAAGTGCTGGTTCTCCTCCAAAACAGATGAGGCGTTCACTCCTCTGGCCCTTCTGACGCAGAAGCAGGTTGCTATTTACACTCACCTCCAGCCTCTCTCTGGGGCCTTGCTGGTTCACTGCGAGGGATTGAATAGGCTGTGGGGGTTCAGGCAAGATCCTTGGTGCTTGCGCATGTGGGCAGAGAGCCGAGGGGATCGGGCATTCGTCATTGCTAATCTCTGCTCCAGAGGCCTGGACACGAATAGCGAGCATGAGGGTCTCTGTCCTTTCTGTACGCATTCGTCCCACTGAGTGCCTGAAAAGCACGGAGGGTGAGAGCGTGGACTTTGGGGTCCAAGAGACTGCACTCAGATGGGGACCCCCAGCCTGTTGCTTGACCCTGCTAAGCCCCAGTTTCCTATCTGCATATTGGAGACCATTCTTTTCCCAAAGACTTGTCTGGAGAATTAGACTATCATGTTTAGCATGGCGCGTGGTGGGGAAATACAGAAAGGAAGCTGTTTTTATTTTTGATGCCAGCTGTCATTCGGAGCTATAACTGACAGCATCACCGCATAAGTGGTAATACCTTCCCAGCTCTTGCAGAATGTTTTTCTATCTGTTTCCCCATTTCATTCTCAGATCCTCCTGAGGTCAGAGTTTTCGTTCCTATTTCCTTAAAAAGAAGCCAAGGTTCAGAGAGGTTAAGGACCTTGCCCAGGGACAAATAATTCTTTGGGGAGCTTGGAAGAGACCCTTCAGGCAGAGCGTGCCTCGCAGATGGCTCTGATACGGAGAGTTGAGGTTTGCCACCTAGAAGGAGGTGAGCAGACCATGTTAGGTGAGGCTGATGGTGTTTCCAGGCTTGTTCACAAATGGCTGCACTGTGGGTAACAGACATGCCTGCCAGCAGGCCAGCCTGGGAAGGCAGGATTCAGAGAGAGGGCAGAGCAGAAAATTCAGGTCAGCGGTGTCCACTACAGAGCCAGAGTTTATGACAGGGGACCTGGAGGGCAAAGAAAAGAGAGGAAGACACGAAGGCTGGGAGGGGCCAGTCTTGGTCAGAGCAGGGGTGACATTAACCCAAATGGAGAAGTTGGGAGATGTGGCGGGGGGCGGGGGGGAGGTAATATGTTCTAGGTCTTGTTAGGATCGGCGTGACCGTGGCACCTCCAGGTGGAAATACCTGGAAAACACCTGGAAATAGGGGCTCAGACTCCAGGGATTATGGAAGCTATGGGGGTTATGGAAGCTATTCGGGTGGATGAGATCTTTTGAGAATTGCTATGGGGCTCAGAGAGAGAACTAGACAAAGGGCTGTCGTGAAGTTGGGGAAGTGACACTGTAGGCTCTCTGTAGAGGTGGCTCAGTTCGGCCAGTCAGAAGCCAGGTGATGGAAAGCCAGGCAAAGGAAAGCGTGCAGGGGAGGGTGTGTCGGCACTGGGGCAGACTACTCCCCAGAGACACTTCTCAGAGAAGGGAGAGAGGAGTGTGCTTGTAGAGAAGGGGACAAAGGCAACAAAGGCTTTTAAAAGACCCTGGATTTCTATACTTTTGTGAGGCAGGTTGGAAGGAAGCAGCAGACAGAAAAAGAATGAAAATTATAAACAGTTATTGAATGCCTGTCATTTATGGGAGTATATAAGCTCTCAGCAACTGTTACTTGCTTGACTGACTAGGTGCTTCACATACAGTGTGTCTGCTCTTTATACGGATCCTAGGAGGTAGGTTTCAGTTTACTCATTTAACAGAAAAGAAAATGGAAGCTCAGAAGGGTTTAGTAACTTACCTCAGATGACACAGCTAGTAAGTAACCTGGATTTGAACCCAGACCCGCCTTGCTTCTTAGCCCACGTTCTCTCCACAAGAACAAAGTCTCAGGAGCAGAAGATAATGGAGGGCGCTTCAGGGTCCCAGAAGAGACAAGAGGGAAGGGGAAGGGAGTTTCCATGCCCATAGCAAGGAGGTGACGGCCCACACCTGGAGAGTTTGCCCTGCCCCAAACGGGGCTCGGGTCTTCCACACCTTCACAAAATGGCTTCTTACTTAATAGGCTCCTCAAAAGGAATTAGAAGATCTTTGCTGATGCTCCAGATTTGTTCATGTTTCAACTGAGGTTTTAAGTTAAATTTTAGAGAGGATGCAAAGTGACTTTTTTCTCTCGTGCTCTCCTGAGTGGGGGTGGGGGGAGGTAGAAGCACTTGCGTTTTCAGGAGCCTCTCCTTATGACTGTCTCCCCTCCATCCCTGACTTCCTGCAGCCCCGAGTCCCCCCCACCTCCAGAGCCCACCTGGGAAGAACAGCAGACCAGCGTGTTGCATCTGGTGGGGGACAACTTCCGGGAGACCCTGAAGAAGAAGAAACACACCTTGGTCATGTTCTATGCCCCTTGTAAGTAGCTGGTGTGCTCACAGAGGGCCGAGGTGGAGGGATGGGCCTGACGTAGCCAAGTCGATCCCCCCAGGACCTGGGCAGCTGCAGGTTGACTCTGGACTCATCTCTGTTGTGAGCAAGGCTCCCCAGTTTCCTTCCAGGCTTGAAGTCCCTCAAAACCCAGGGCTTCCTTCAATCAGCCATGTTAGGTTCTCTCCGTCTTTCTGGGGAGCCTGGCTCCCGTCAGTCCTAGAATCCTCTGCTTCTGTTTGTGGCAGGGACCTGCAGTATAATTATTCAGTCTCTTCTCGTCCTTGGAATCTTCCAGGCTGCCTGCCTCCCACGCGGCCACTTCCTTCCACCCCTCAGCTCCCTACATCCCTCCAGACACTGACTTCACCTTCAAATCTCGGAACTTAGCAGCTTGGAATTAGCTTTCCCAAGTGGCTTTGAAGCCAGTGGTTTTGAAGCTGTGGTAAAAGCAGTCACATTCGTTGGGGGCTCCCGAGATCAGCGATCAGCTTTAATCAAAGCTTAAGTTGAGAAAGTGACACGCCTGCTAACATTGGTGTTTGTGACCTCGGGTTTTGTGTATTCCCATTTTGAAGTTAATTGATACTTCAAAGGAAAGGCTCTTGATTTTCCCACTCTTCTGTTGCCCTTCTCTCTCTCTCTCCCCCCCGGTTATATATATCTCAACTTAATGGAGTGGGGATAATAAAACTGTGCTCTAGAGAAGCCTGGCAATTCAACCTAGTCATAAACCTGCTGGGTTGTAGCCAACCCTCCTGTTTGCTCCCCTCTGCCCTCACTTTTCAAGTGTCAATAGTCTGTCATGTCTCTCCTCAGGTCTCACTGTCTGGAAGGGGGTCGCCGCCTGGCCCTGCCATCCCCCAGCCTCTGACCCCGACCCTCAGGCAGCCAACACATCCCTCTGTTTTTGCCTTTTCTTCTCCAAGTAGGACTTGTGCTGTCTCAGTTCCTTATAAAGCTTCTTGCTGTCCTCATCTGTCCTTAGAGTATGTCAAAAAGACTTGACAGGATTATAAGAGGTTAACATCTTCCTTCTGGGCAGAGTCGGGGATACAAGACTGAGACCCAAGAGATGCAATACCTGACTTGACGAAGGCCGCAACGAGTTAGTGACAGAGCCCTGCCCAAAGCCTGGGCTGGTGCTGTCCCTTTTTGCCACAGACACTATTTGAGAGGAAGAGCTTTCTCAGCAGCGATGGAGAACCTGGCCATAGAAGTGGGAGTTCCTAACCAGCTGCTGGGTGCAGTTTAGAAAGTCCAGACAACTACTTTCTGTTGGAAATGCCCCTCTCTTTACCCCTAGACACTGCAATGGGGACTCCTACCCTGCTGGGGTACCAAAGACCTCCTATAAACCCCAGTTGTGTGCTAGGTGGTGTCCTGGGCCCAGGACACGAGGGAAGGAGGCGTGGCAAGAAATAACTTTAAATGCCGTCCATTCAGGGCTTGGCTCCTAGGGGCTTCCGTCTCCCTTACTGCACTTTCCTGTCTTGGAACCCTTCTGCAGACTCCGTAAGAGTCTGGGTTAATCAGGGTTAAAGGGTTTTGGGGGGTGGGGAACTACACAAAGTCAAACAAATCTTTTAAAAATGTTTTAATAATAAAAATAATACATACTTTTTATAACATATAGTATATAATGTGTACTTACGCTTGTTTATATATAAAGACTCTAAACACGACAGAAAGGTTAAACGTCTGCTGAATATAGCTATAAGCAAAAGCTGACCTCTGTATTTCTCCCACCGTCTCTACCCCCCACAGCCCACCCCCCAGTTTCCACACAGATCTTCCTCCTGCTGTTCCACTGCCCTCTCCTGTGCCAAGCCCCACTCTGCTCTGAACGGTCTGGCCTGCTTAGGCCAGCTTTGCGGAGTCTCTGGAATTGGAATTTTCTGTCCTGTCCTCAGTCTTTGTTTCTCCCTCCCCCCTGTGGGGAGCTTCTTTGGTGTCCTGCTACCCAGAGGTGATGCCTTTTTAAAAAAGAGCCCAAATTTTAAAATGATGCTTTTTCTGGCCCATCTGACACCTCTGGGCAACATCTTCATGCCCTTTCTAAAACAGCCTCCGCTCTGGTTATTCATCCACTGTGCTCTTTCTTTCGGATAATGAGAAAATTAGATGCAACAGAAGGCTGTTAATCTGAGACCTCAAGACTTTAAATTGATGGTAACAGGCATTTGCACGAGGCTGATAGGTACCTTTATACTTTCAGTGAGCAAAGAGACTAGGATGGAAAAATTAATAGTGACACCAGATTTGGGGGAAGAGGGCAGCCTGATGCTATTAGTGGGCACACATACCACTCAGGAGCTCTGTCGGTGCCATGGGGCATGCTTTGAAGAGCCTGGTCAACCAGCACATACCCTATACTCTTTAAATGTTTTAAAAACTGTATATTGTCATTCCTTTCATGAATTTGAGCTATTCTTCCCTCTTGTTAGGTCACATTAGTGAAGTGTTCTTATACTTGCCATTGAGGCAAGGGAAAAATCATCTGTGACTATCTGCCATGAATTAGGGTGTACCAGGCACTTTGTCTCATTTCGTTCTGATATAGCCCATGACCAGCTGAGCTGTCTTCTCTTCTCCTGGGTCAGATGTTGGAAGAACCCCTTTGAGCCCCCTCCCCATGACCGTCCACACAGTGCTGGGGCCAGCAGGCCAGTCTGCCAGCCAGGTCACATGGGTGGGCCTGCCCCTCTCAGGAACCGGCTCAAGTGCTAACTCAGATTCAAGTTGTAGCTTAGTCTTAATTTGGTTTCAGAAAACCTTTGGAAATACCAGTCGTTGTTATCTTATCTTAAAAAGAGAGGAAGCAGATGAGCAAAGCCGTTTCTGTTGCCTGCCGTGGCTTTCCCAAGGCCGAGGGAGGGCCAGAGGCCTGGCGGGACTGTATGTCAGAAAGTTGGCTGGAGCCAGGTCTCCCCACAGGGCATGTAGCCTGTCCCACCTGTGTTTTGGTCAGAATTTTCATTATCACAGTCAGGGAAATGGTCTCCTCAAAGCAGTTCTGTTCTCTTGGCAGTTGTGTTCAGTGTCTGGGGAATGGTTGTGAGAGGAGGTGGGCTTGGGTTTTCATCTGCTAGCGCTGAGGGAAGGGCCTTGCCAGCAGGTCTTGGCCACCGCGGCCCACGGCTTCCCAGGCTCTCTCCTCAGCGCATGTTGCCCTGGATTCACTGGGACAGGAGGAAAAAGTGGCCCCACATGGGTGCCAGCCAGTGCCTGAGAGGCTGTCGTCAGAGCCACAGGGGCTCAGGGTGGCACATGGAACAAGAGAAAGAATGGCATGCACCACTGTCATATCCAGGCCTGCAGAGTCCCAGGTCCTCATCCACTCTGATGGCCTCTTCCTTGGGTCGTAGCCTGGCTTGGGCTTTCCCGTTCCCATATCTGAGGTTCAGGTTGATTGTAGAGCAGAGGGTAGAAGGACAGGGTGAGGCCTGGGGCTCTGGTTTGGGTGCTTGGTCTGGGGCAGGGCTGGGGGTTGCTCAGAATACGGAAGTTAGTAAGTAGCAAATTATGAGCCTCAGGGCTCAGGCAGGGTGGTTGGTCCTGGTCCACGCCTTTCCCAGTCCCACTTTCTTAGTCATCACATGGAGAGATTTGCCATTGTCACTGGGGCAAGAGAAGGCCCAGAGAATCCTGAGCACGCACCTGCCTCTGCTAAGCCCAAAGCTCCCTCTATACCTAGATCAGGCTCTTCCAGCCCTGAGGTCTGTAGGAGACTGTCTCCCCCACCTCAGCCTCTTAGTTTGGGTGTAGGATGGGAGGTTCCTGGGTAGCAGTGGGCCTGCTGCTTGCCCAGGGATTCCCTCCGAAGCTCTCATGCCTACAGCAGACACACAGGATGGTGGTTTCAGGGGCGGGGTTGATGCATGGACCATGACAATGGGATGTGCTGGGGGTGTGGGGTCAGATGAACCCGCACAATCTGTTGGGTGGAGAGAAGCTTCTGGAAAGGCCCCTCCGGAGGGTCCAGGAAGGGCCCCTGGCTCTGTAGCCTCCCCCTCATGTACAACATTCTCTCCCCATCTCATGCAGGGTGCCCACACTGTAAGAAGGTCATTCCACACTTTACTGCCACTGCTGACGTCTTCAGAGATGACCGAAAGGTAAGGAAAACCCTCTTCATCTCTTATCCTGCCCCTAACTTCGCCCTATCACCGATTCCCACCCCTTCCTCCTTTTCATTCAGTCCCCTCACCAAATAGGATCTGCTGAGACCGGGGGATTCCTGGGAACTGGGATGTTCTTTTTTCGTAAGCAAGATAGAAGGGGCTGAATGTATGCTTCAAAATCAACTGAAAGGGATACAGTGGCCCTTTCTTGGTGGAGGGGCCTGTCACGGCTCAGTGTGTGTGGTAAAGGGATCATCTGTTTGTTTTTTCAGAGCTTGAATCTTTCTGTAGTAGAATTTGTAGTCATGCATTACTTATATAATTAAAAATACAAATTAAAAAATCCAACAGCAGTTGACTGTATGCACCAGGGTGGAGGAGAGCAGACTGTGTCTGCGGAGCCTCCTCGAGCCTGAGCGAAAGATTCCTGCACAGGCCAACTGATGAAGCATAAAATTAACAAGCTAGAGCTGCAGATCGGATTAGAGTGCGAGAGGGGAGGCCCCCAGGCCTGTCCTCCACGCACGTCCCCTAGCAGCCACGGCAGTGCAAGCCACCACCCGGTGAGGGCAGTGTGTGATTCCGGCAGCCAAGGAGTCGAGTGGCTGGGAGAAGACCCCAGAACTCAAGCTGGTGCGGCGTGCTTGCTCCTAACCTATGTGATCTGGGAGAAGTCGTGTCAACTCTCCAGGCCTTGAGTGCCCTTCTCTGTAAAGCTGGGATTCTGGTGTACATGCGCACAAAGACCATTCCTGGCCTGGGATAATGTCTTAGGAACCTGTCCCCTGACAGGCCCCAGAAACACACCCACATGCGCCAATCCAAAGTCATATACGTCTCTGCCATGATACCTTATTTTCCTGGGTGGAATCCTCAGGCACAGCGAGGCCAGGCTGGCCACAGATGCCAGAGCACCGTGAGTTGGCCCTGCAGGAGTGGCAGTGATGGCATGGGGAGAGCTGTCAGAGGAAACCAGGCTGGAGCACAGGCATATGTGTAGAGTGTGGGGACACACTGGGGAGTCTGACCCCAGGACCCTGCCCTAGACTCAGGGAGACCCGTCGTCACCCACTAGCCCTGGCCATGCCTTTGAGGCACCCTTCACCCGTCCAGGAAGGGAGTATAAGGACCAGAAATGTTTTTCTCCTCCGCCTGCCACTTGGCCTACATTGAGAGGGGCATGGCGAGAAGGGGCTTCCCGTCTTCCGTCCCCTCACCACTCAGTCTGCTTCTGCCACTAGGGCCTGTGCATATGACGGGGCGGCTGCTGCCTCTCTGGGAGCTCCAGGAAGGTCCAGCATAGCCCGGGCTGCCCGTCCCTGCAGGGCTTCCTCCCAATCCAGGCGTCGGGTGGTATAGGGAGGCCTTTGCTCCCTGGTGCCAGGACTGGACTAGCAGTCTCTCCAGGTCAGCTCCCATCATGCCTCCCCCAGTGCACTCTGGTCTGGACAGACAGGAAAGTGACGGAGGTGAGGCCTCTCCCTGCCCGCCTGGCTGCTCAGGTCTCCATGGCTCAGGAGTCTGTGAAGGGATCACGTCAGTCTCAACGAGGCCAGGCTGTCTGTGCCCATAGTAAGCAGCTGAGCGTCAGCTCTCGTCTTCCCCTCTCCCCTCTGCTGATGCACAGGGGCCCCATTTTCATGGTGACCCCTTCCTCCTCTGAGACACTAATACACCTTTGCTTAATTGTCTTAACTTGGGCCAGTAATGCTGCTGGCCTTTTCCTGGGTCATTCCCTCTGTCTCTCCTTCCAGCTCCCTTGATTCCAAGCCAGGGATCACCCTCACTGAACTTCTCTGTCCTGGGTCTGGCAGCTGGCAGGTCTGGGCTGCCTGGAGGTAGCTCTCAGTAACCAGGGAAGCATTCTGTTTCTGCATCCTGGGTGACTAAAGTTACTGATGCCACACTGCTGGGTGCCATCCTGGGACTATCAAATCAGACTCTCTGGGGCATGGTTCCAGGAACTGTGATTTGTAAGAGGTGGCTCTTGTGCTGGCCTCAGGCTGGTGTTTGGGGACCGCTGGCCTGTCCAGCTCTCTCCTTCCGCTCATGAGGGATCCAAGGCCTAGTGAGGAGCTGTGGGATGCCCAGTGGGTCATTGCAGCCGGCCTGGGTCTCTTGACATCCCATGCTGCCACCTCTTAGCTGGAATTGTATTTTTTTCCACCCAGAGCCAGGCCCCATTCCTTCCTTAATCAATATGCAGTTGGTTGCTCACCTCCATTTTCATAGCCAAAGTCAATATTAGCTCCTGCAGAGATTTATTTTACTGAATCAATAAAGCCGCATGAGGCAGCTCATATTTTAGCTGGGGAGCCTCCACCCCCTCCCAGGAACTTACTGGGGGACATTAGCAGTTGACATGCTGTGGGGGAAAGAGCTGCACATGGCTCGTGTTGGAACAGACAGCATTGTGGAAGGGGCCATGGAGAGCAAGGATTCCAGGTACAGGGTTGGTGGACGCAGGCAGGGTTCAGGTGACCCCTGGGCTGCAGGGAGGGGCTGTCTCACTGCACATCAAGGTATCTGCAGCTGGGGCTGGGGTGGGGGCAGGGCCTGCAGTGCAGCTGTTGTTCTGGTGTGAAGGTCATCCGCTGGGGGCCCTGAGGCAGCAGGAGTCCCTCCTCTGTGATTGGCCCAGAGGCTACAGAACTCTGGTCTTGTTGTATAAAGTCCTCCCGTTTACAAAATGGTCTGCCCATCAGAGGGCAAACTCCCTGAGGGCAGGCACCTCATTTGTCCTTGAATTCTCTTGTCTTGATTCCTGAGCCCTCTGTAAATGTTGACTGAATGAAGGAACAGTAATATATTTGAGATTTCCTGAGAGTTTCTCTCCCATTCATACTTTAAAAGCATTATTTCATGTTATCCTCACAGGAGCTTAGTCAACTATGTGTTGTTACTCTCCCATTCAATCTCCCTGAGGAGATTGAATCTTAGGGTAAATGACCAGCCCAGAGTTACCCAGCTGGAAAGGGGTTGCATCGGAATCGAATAGACAGGCGCTGTCAGAGTTCTCCCAGAAGCCAGTGGGGGCCTGGAACTCACTCCCATGCAGGGGGTTTATTTGGGAGGTGATCTCAGGAAGCTGCCAAGGGAGAAGATGGAGGAAGGAAGACCAGACAAGGAAGGAAGCAAACCACATGCATTTATGAGCAGTTTGCCACCTGGGTAACGACTGCCTCTGGAGACCTCGCCAGGGACAGAGCTGTCCTCTTAAAGGCTGAGGAAGCCGTGTTCCTGAGCCCTGTCTGTCGCTGTCCTTGCTCCTTGCTCTCTGCAGCCAGGAATTGTAGATGTCAGTGGCAAGTGCTGGGCCAAGGGAACACAGCAGCCAACTACCATGAAACACATCTAGAAGTTAGAGGTATACGTTCGGTGCTGTGGGTAAGTCAGTACAAATCGTGAGTGGGTGTGGAGGGGACAGGCACATAGGTGAAATTGGGAGATGAGAAGGTTTTTTTTGCTGCCTTCTTCCCAAGAGTCTACGCCACTTCCTTTAGAGAGGGCCGCACTTGACTGCTTATGGAAACTGAGTATGGACAAGGGGCCTCTGCAGCTAGAAGTAGCCCTCTGTGTGTGCAGCTGGCAGCTTGTTTAGGTGATTCAGAATAAGTACACATTTTTAATTTAGTAGATTTATAAAATCATACACTACATTTCCCACAGCTCCAGGGCATGTATACAAATTAAATTCACAATTTAAGGCGGATGCAGGGAGAGCAGCCGCCCAGAGCAATGCTCATCAGATACTTCTACGGCATAGCAGGGGCACACTGGCCGCTGGCTGAGGGCCGGATGCAGATGGCTGCCTGGCGTGCAACGTCTCCCCTGGGCCGGGCCCCTTTGAGCCTGCCCTGAGACACAGAACCCACAGGACAGCCAGAGGAGCATCTGCCTCACATTTCTAGATAAGTTTTTTTCAGAAAGTGCTTTTGAGGGTGAGCTGGGGTTCTCAGAAGCCTGCAGAGGCCAGCCTGCTGGCCTGATGGATCAAACTCCATGTGGACGCCAGCAAAGGGCAAGCTGAACCTGCCTGAAGGAGACAGCTACCCCTCTGGTCCAGCCGGGTGTTGTCGGTGAGAATGCAGGACAAGGACCGTGAAATCTGGTTATAAAGAGAAGCTGGCCAGCCACTTTTATATAAAAATCTTCTGGCTCTTTTTTTAGGTTGGCAGCTAATTCAGATTCTTTTTTTTTTTTTTTTTTTAATTTTATGTGGGCCAAGTAGAACAGGACTGAGAGCCAGATATGGATTGTGTGCAATGAGTTTGCAAACTCTGTTCCATAAAGTCTTACTATAGAGAACGTTGTTCTATAGCTGAAGAGATAGAAGGGAAGCGTGAGGGTGGGTGAGGGAGGGCGGATGTCGGACATAGGTGACCAGAGTGCAGGCCATACCTCGCTCTTCACTGTCCATCCTGCTGCTCCCGGAACAGTAGCCCTGCTCACTGGGGCACAAGTAAGTGACTGGTCAGTGTGACTGTTGGTGGCCGGCAGGGCTTTCCTGCCTGGAAAGGGGTCCTCAGTTCAAATGTGAATAAGCAGCAGCTGAAGAACTGTGTGAATTGTGGTTATTCAACAATTCAAGCTGTGGTAATAGTTCGGTCTGAATTCCTTCATGGGCTCCGGCCCTCAGACACACCATGGGCGTTCTCTCAGGTCCTGGCGTGGCTGTGCTTCTGTCTGCGTGCTCTCCACACAGCTGGCTGACTCCTCAGGTCTCAGATCAGATACGTCCTGAGAAAGGCCTCCTTAGCCATCCTGGCAAAAGCAGCCCCTCTAGTTATTGTCTAATCAAATCACCCCTTTTAAATATCTTCAGAGGATTCACTGGGCTCTAAAATGATCTCACTTATTACGCATCTTTCTGCAGTAAGAATGGCATTCACTGGATAACTGAACTTTGTCAAGGTCACCCTGTACCCCTAGCAGGACTGATACATACTGCCTCTCAGCAGATTCAGCCCTCCCCTCTTTTATGATGCTTTTTATGTACTGGGTGTTGCCATTACTTGACCCTCTCCCCTCCTTTGCTGCTTTGTGACCCTGAACAGGGGAAAAGTTCCCTGGTGTCTGCTTTATACCCACTTATTTTGAAATAATAAGGAAAAACTACCCAGCATGTGGAATTTGTAAGATGGGCAAGAAGAGGCCAACGGCCAATTTGGGAACCTCGTTTTGACTGAAAACTCTTTTCTTCGGTCATGATGAACTCTTTCCCAGTTTCTGGACTGTGCCCCCTTGGTTGGAAATTTCTTTGCCTCCTCCTTCAGGCCTTGGCAAACCATGCAGTTGCTCCATTCCCCTGGACTCTCTTGGCACCCAGGACCATCTCCATCATACGTCCTGTCATGCCTTGGAATTGTCTCTTTATCCGATTCCCTGAGCAGCTGCTGAGCTCCTAGTGGGGAAAGAGCTGTGTATGGGGCCAGTAGGAGTGATTATAACAGCAGCTGACATTTACTGACTGTGCCAGGCCCTGTGCCTCTATTGACCTGACTATAATTCTCTTACTCAGTCTGCATAATATCCTGGTAACGGAGGTGGTGTTGTCATCCCCATTTTATAGATGAGAAAATTGAGGTACCAAGAGGCTAGCTAATTTTCTTTAAGTCTTAATATGTAGCCCAGCCAAGATTTGCACTCAAGAAATTTCAAAGCTCTTGTCCTTAACCTTGGAACTACATTGCCTCCCAAACAGATATTCAGGGAGTATGAGTTGATGAATGAATGAATTCTGCAGTGCCTCCCAGAAAGCATCACAAAATTGGTGGTGTTTACAGCTGCTTTCAAGTCACAATTTGTTTGATGGTCATTATAAAATCATCCCTTAGTGTCCTCGGGAAATTGGTTCCAGGACACCCCCCCACACACACACAGACACCAAAATCTGAGGATGCTCAAGTCCCTTATATAAAATGGCGTAGTATTTGCGTGTAACCTGTATTGGCATATAGGCTACAGCAGGGTGTGTCTACGCATCATGCATGTGGAGTCAGCATAGTGTTCCGCATGTGGCATATTCAAGTTTCGCTTTTTGGAACTTTCTGTGTTGTGTTTTTTTTTTCCTAGTATTTTTGTTTTGCACTTGGTAGGCTCTGGAGATGAAACCTGCAAATACAGAGGGCTGACTATACTCTTGATTTTAAAGGGTAGTCTGAGGGTACTCCAAGATGAGTCCCCAAACTTTACCCATCTGCCTTGGAAATCAAACGCAAGCACCGTCAGTCTCAAGGGAGCTCCAGGTTGGGGATGCTTTGCTTCAGCTGCCCCTGCTATGGACGAGAGAGCTCCCAGCAAGCACGTGGCACGGTCCAGTCTGTGCAGAGGGTCCAGGCCTCAGCTCTCAGACTGGAGACCCCTGTGCTGACCCTCCCTTTCTTCACCCATAGATCGCCTGCGCTGCTGTGGATTGTGTCAGAGATAAGAACCAGGACTTGTGTCAGCAGGAGGCCATCAAGGGCTACCCCACTTTTCACTACTACCACTACGGGAAATTTGTAGAAAAATACGACAGCGATCGGACGGTGAGTTGGGGCGAGAAATCTGCCCTGAGCTCTTTCTGCTGATGGCCAGGGAAACAGCCACTGAGGGGTCAGCCCAGGGAGACTTCCAGAAGCCACAGAACTCAGCTGGCCTGTCAGAGCTGCAAAGGCGAGGAGAGATTCTCAAGGGGTTGTCACAGAAGTCCTGTCCTCAGAGCCAGGGTGGCTTCCTGGGTGCAGGAGTTTCCTCACCTGCTTCTCAGGGCTTCTCTGTGGGCAAGCGGACCATCACCAGCTGCCCCACCGCCCACCCCGTTCTGTCTGCCTCTCTGTCTCAGTGAGCAGAGGAGGGTTAAGGAAGGGGGGAGTGAGGGAGAGAATGCATATCCGTATCTGGTTCAAGTTCCTTTTGTTCTCTTTCTCCTCGCCTTCCCTACAGGAATTGGGATTTACCAATTTTATTCGAACTCTCCGGGAGGGAGACCACGAGAGACTAGGGAAGAAGAAGGATGAGTTGTGATTTCTGCCTCAGAGAAAGCTTTTCCATTACACTGTGAATGATACTGTTTTGTTGTTCTTTCTGAATTTCCACGTGTCTGAAGACAAAGTTTTTTATAGCCACTGTGGCCGTTTTGTACAATTTTGAAATAAAATGAATCCAGTTGTTTGGTGGTGTGGGTTATTTCCACAGAGCCTGTGCTAACAAAGATGGATACTCGTGTTCTCCCTCATTCGATGGCCCCTTCTGGGAGGTGGAGAACTGCAGTCCAGTGTCGTCCACGTGGAAGACACTCATGAGGCCAGGTGGGTGGCATGGGGCACTGGCCCCTATCCATCATCACATGGAAATTGGACCATAAAATATCCTGTTGGAAAATGACTAGTATAGTGTTGAGAGGAAATACATTAAGATGATGAGGGAAAATGGGATGCTGAGCAAACAGTGACTAAGCATTAGCTTTTCTGGATCGTCGTGGTTTCAGTCTTGGTGTGTTTTCCCGGAACTCATTTACATATTTCTCTTGCTCCAACTGATTCCGTCTTCTCTTCTCTGCAGTCCCTCCCTGCTCACCCTGTAAAGAAAAGTCTCCACTTGAGGGAGGAGTGCAGTGGTCAAGCCCAGGCTCCCAGGGGCGTCTAGAATGGAGTGGAGGATGGGATTTTGCGCAGCTGCTTGCTCTGTACACTGTCAGGAAGGGGCAGCTTGGGGGACACGGTGGCGTAGTCTCTGCAGGTACTGGGCCTATTAACCAGCTCCCTCCCCACCACAGTAACCTTCACACCACATTCTCCACAGACAGTGCCACCCCAGGCCCCACTCTGCTCCGACACCTCAGTCTGCCTCCTGCCTCTATGGGTCTCTTTCCTGACCGTCTTTCCCAGCAGTCCTGCTTTCTGTATCCCTGAGAGACCAACACCCAGCCCTGTGCCCAGTGTTGCCGCCAGAGCCAGAGTACCCCATGCCGTGTCCCCTCGGGTATTTCCACGGGGAGTAGGACAGCCTCGTTCAGGCTGCTTTGACTTTAGTTGTGAGCAGCCATCCTAGTACTTGGCAGCGCACTTTGGTGGCCTTCTTGGGGAGTTGGCCTGCGGGAATGTACAGCCCTGTTTTGGGAACTGGCCTCCTCCCTCGTAGCCTCTGTCCTTCCTGCTGCTGGGTCCATGGAGAGGAAGATCAGAGCTGCAGAGTTCCTCGTGGTGTGTTGATGAGTTGCCATCACCCACGACTCTGAAGTGAGACCAAAAGTTTTGAGAGCTTTTGTGTTGTGCAGTGTCCCGACTTCCCAACTGACTCCCCTGTCAGTTCAACGTTCTTTTTTGCCCCCAAGCACCCACTTCTTTAGCAAGCCCCCTCCCCCAGTAAAATTACACATGAGGAAAAAAGAACATGCCCAAAATAAATAACTCAGCAACCCCATTTAGCGAGGAGTGCCTCGGCTTAACTCTAGGCAGCTGTGCTTCCTGTGTGGCCAGGGCCTAGAGTTCCCGAGTCCCCACAGAGTGGTGCAGAAGTTGGCTGAGAATCTGGCTGATGAGCTCACCAGAGGTGTCACCACAGTGAGATGACAGGCCAACCTCAGGTCCACAGCACCGGAGGTGGTGCCCAGCCAGGACTAGAGAAGGAAGGAAGATGCCTGACGGCCAGGCTTCAGGAGCAGACGTAATGCCCCTCAGCAGCCACCATGCCAGGTGCAGCATTGACCAGCAGGGGGAGCTAGGATCTGCAGTACCTGGTGTGGAACTAGAATAGGTCCCTTCTCCCTGGCTGGCACTGCACGACAAAGTGAATCTTTGTCCACGCCTTGTGTGCAAGGGAGGAGGGGAGCTCTGAAAGACTGGGCATTTACCTAGAGAGTCATCCTAGAGTTACCTGAAGAGAACTTCCAGCTGATTGGATCAGACTGAGATCACCACTTAATAGGAAAACACATTTTTCTGTGTGTAAATAGGCACAGTGTGAATACACAACTCCTACATGCCTGATAAAATGCAGTACCCAGTCCTGCATACAAGAGTCCAGGTGACACCTAACCATGAATCCCTCATTCCAGATCTTATAAGATATAGCTCAGTTAATCTAATCCAAGATTGCAGGCTCACTGTCAACAAAAAACATCAAAACGTTTTCACATCGCTCATGGAAAAGACTAACCCTTGATAGTTAATTTTCATTGAATATTCTTCACTTTGATAAATGCAGAAAAGCATGCAGAAGAAAACAATCACTCAAAATAACCCTGCTAGTCATCAATTACTATTGAATACTTTAGTATATAGGCCATATTTTTTATCACACACAAATGAAATCACTCAGTATTTTATAAGTTTTAAAAAATTTACAAAATATTTGAACATTGTTTTTGTATCATTAGGTGTTCTTCCTCAATGCAGTTTTTAAAGACTGTATAGCAGATTGTCTTGGCACTATTCACATTTTGGGACAGATAATTTTTTGTTGTGGGTGGGGGCTTTCCTGTACATTGTAAGATTTTTAACTGTATCTCTGGCCTCTACCCCCTAAATGCCAGTATTACCTCCTTCCCCCACAGGCTGTGACAACCAAAAGTGTCTCCAGACTTTGCCAAATGTCCCTTGTGGGGGCAAAGGCACTCCCAGCTTTGAACCATTGCCATGTAGTACTTCATCCTATGCAAGTACCATCATTTACTTACAAATCTGTATTATTAGATATATATGTTATTGATAGTTATTCCTGACCATAAATAATACTGGGATGGACATCTCTGATTGGGTTATTTTACATAATTTACACATTTTCAGAAATGGCTTTCTGGGCCAAAGAATATGCTTATTTTTAAGGCCTGTGATATATGTTGTCAATTTTCCTTCAGCTGGGTGCCTACTTATACTCTTACCAAGAGTATGTGAAATTACCTGTTTTTCTAAACTCCTGCTAGCTCTGGGAATTATAATTTTTAAAAATCTTTGCAAAACTTTTTATGTAATTTAAAGACAGTTATTCTAGTTACATTTTATCTTGAAAATTCATTTTTGCTTTAGTCTGCCAAGGCATTTTAGCTTCTGTTTCTATCTCTGGCAAGTTTTCTGTTTTTAATTTCATGTCATTTGCAAATTTGATAAGAATTAAAACTTTGTAAAAGATAGAGTGTAGCCTAGAATCTTGTAGCAGGCCTATAGGAAATTCCTGTCAATCCAGTAGTACAGCATCCCTGTGAACAGTCATTTAGCAACTTTCTAATCCACTCAATTGTCCCAGCATCTGACTCATATTTTCCAACCTTTCCTGAAAGATCCAATGAAAGATGTTATCAAATGTTTTGTTGTGGTCTGGACATACTGGGTCTATCACATTCCTCTGATGAATCAATCTAAATAACCCTGTGAAAGAATGATAATCCTTTACTTGTGCACTACCCTTTACAGTTTTTAGACCCATTTCATTCAATGCTCACACAACCCCATGATGTTGTGATGCGGAAGGTGAGGTTCCAGGAGGTTAGGTAACTTGTCCAAAGTCACAGAGGTGGTAAGTGGCGGAACTCAGAGGCAACACAGGGTTCCCTCCTTTCTCCCATGATTAAGACTTAGATGGTGATGCTGTCTTTGGGTGATTGTTGCTTCCTTTTCAAGTCCTCACTAATTGTTATTGTACTAAACAGCATAATGCCTGCTTAATAAGTCTTTTCTTTCCTGGATTATGACTTAGCCAGTTCTTACATTCTTTCAGGATCCTGGGGAGAGATTTGTCTGAGTCCAAAAAATCTAAAATTGTTTAGAGCAAGCTTGAAACTTTCCTTCAAACTCTTAACAATATTGATTTTTTTTAAATGTTGATTTTATTACATATCTTCTCTGTAAAAAAAAAGCAACAAATACCTAACTAAAATCTAAATACAGAGGGTGCCAAAAAAAGTATACACATTTTAAGAAAGGAAAACTGTATTAAAATTGTAATACTCAATATATACTGATAACAAAAGATGAATATAAGTCATAACGTTTGACTTCTGCAATTACAAGAGGTGCTAAAAGTGGTTACCATTAGCGTCCAGATACTTCTGTTATGGCTAACTATTGCTTAAGCACAACGCTGACCAAAGTGTCCACTTGTGTATGTGTATAATATATAAATATATATAATATATATTATATTTAATATATATTATATATAATATATATTATGTATATTACAATATATGAGAGAGAAAGAGAAACTCACTTTCTGCCCTACAGTTTCATGCTCCACAAATAACCACTGTGAAGTTTGGTGTAAATTCTTCCAAGCATTTTGTTTTGGTTTTTGTTCATGAACAAATGTGTAGTTATGTTTCTTATACATGTGTGTATGTATGTGTGTACATGTACGTATGTGCATATATAGATATATGGATTTAAAAAACTCCCACTTCAAGATCACATATAAATTTATTTGTATTTATCCTGGTATTTTCAAATACATCTTAAATTTATTTTGATAGAAGGAATGACAAAGGAATCCAGTTCTTTGTTTTTCAAAATGGTTAGCCACTTGCCCCAACACCATTTGTCTTTTTCCACTTTTTCTGTAAAGTAAATATCAAAATGTGTTTGGATGTCATACTTTCTGCCCTGTTCCATTTATCTATTCCCATTTTATTTTATTTTTTATTCCCATTTTAATTTTTTTTTTTTTTAATTTTTAGAATTTTCCTGGCTATTTTTGCATATTTTTTCAGTTAAACATTTTGCCTTAGATTTCAGGTCTTTCCGATCAGAGATCAGGCTCTCCTTTTCAGTACAATGCTCATTCTCTTTGACAAAGTAAACAGAAATAAAAATTGTAGTGTTCACTTTTTTTTCTCATCCATCAACATTACGTAGTTGGCTCTGAGCAGTGAGCTCAGATCTTCCTTGAGCCTCTTATTCTGGACTTAATTATTAATTAAAGCAGCCCTTTCTGTAGGTTTTTGTTGCGAGGCTCAGCCATCTGGGCTTTCCAGCCACTCTCCTGCAAAGTCGCACATGTGCCCTCCTTGTTCCTATGCTCCCCTCCCATGCAATCCCCATTAGATTCATATATGTATGTCTTCCTTTTCTTATCACTGACATCACCTCCAATTGCGAAGCCCAACAACACATTTTCTAGAACTTCCTCATCCTCGTGGGCTACATCTCCTACTCTGAGTACGTGCTTTAGCTTAGAGGGAGGACATTCTTTCTATGATAGTCACCTTCACCACCCCCCTCCGCCCCCCGAGACTCCAGCTGCCCACCTGTCTCAAGCCCTAGTTCTCCCATGATGAGGAAAAGGAAGGAAGGCTGTCACCACCAGCATCTTGTCTTTGGAAACTGATAACACTAAGGACTGAATTCCCTGCAATCACCAGAATTTTCTGCTACTTCACTCTCTGGAAAAAGGCTAGATCAACATCCTTGCCCATCCTTTCCCAGGTGCAGTGGTTCTCAGTCCTGGTTGCATGATTAACCACCTGGGGAGCTTTAAAAACTACCAAGGCCAGGGTCTCACCCCAAAACAACTAAACCAGAATCTCTCAGAATGGTGCCCTGGCATTAAGTTTCAAAAGCTCTCCAGGTTGTCCTAATGTGCAGCTGGAGTTAAAACCAGCGGGCTGAGTACTGCACGCCTCACCGATATGCAGTGCTGAGCCTACCTATGTATGTATATGGAAGCAAGGCTAGAAACACTTGGAAAAATCAGGGGAAAGAAGTTTTTCCAACAACATTATTTTTCAAAATGTTTGAATTTTTTTTTTTAGGACTAAGTAATTAAGTTGCTTGTGACCTCTTGCTCCCTTTAACTCTCCTGAAAATTGTTTCTAAAAAACATGTAATAGGAAGTTGTATGTGTAAATCTGCCCACATTATCACTGCAATACAGGATCCATGCAGCAAAAATATCTTGGCTCTAAGACTCTAAGGCAGCAAAATAAGTTACAGCAACAAACCTCCATATTTGTCCAGACATAGAATGAGCAGCCCATGCAGAACACGATGGTTCAAACGCTGCCACATCACTGGGTGTTCAGCTTGGCATCTAGGCTGGGAGTCGGCCAAGCAAATGGCTCCTCTCACAGGATGCTAAAGCCTCAACAAACTCAGACTTTAATTCCTGTCATCTTCTGACTGCTTTCAAACCTTCCGCTTTCTGCAGCATGGAAAGAAATTGGTCTGGGCTTCAAAATACTTCCAACAGGAAATAAACGAACATATGAAAGCATAGAGGGGCTTATCAGAATGCAAGCAGACACTGGGTTTCAGAAGTTGAAAAATGTTGAAAAATAAAAGGTATCTGAAGAAGGTAAATTGCTGATAGCCATTCTCAGAGAATGGAGGGAACCAAACTCTATCAGCCAGAGGGGGCAGGGGTGGGAGGGGGTTGTTCAGCTGCATGAGGGGGCAGTAGAATTTGGGGATATAACTTTTTGCCATATGTGTATTTGACCTGCTCTCTTGCTTTCAGACCGCTTTCAGATGTACTTGGCGCCTTCAAATCCTAAACCTGCCTAGAATTCTCTGATGTGAATCTGCTTCTGGGCTTTTCCCCCGGCCAGGTGGGGCTTCTGATCTGCTGAGCCGCTGACAGTCTAAGGACTGCCACCTAACACCATTCTTCCCTTAAGAGTTACATCTCCCAGCCTTCCTCACAGAGCGCTGCCAGCCGTAGATCTGCGATTTGTGAGGACTGAAGCTTATGCAATTTAGGGCCTCCTTTAAGAAAAAGAATACAAAATTAGGGACAAAGGCAAATAATAACAAAGGAGGAGAAGTGGAACAGAGAAAGGGCTTTCCCTCATTTTGATTCAAATAACTGCCCACCTTCAGAGCTTCCTACATATAGTCCTACAATAATACATTAATGAGAATGTGAGTGGGGGAAAAAAAATCCAAAATTGAGTGGCGAGTAAATGGGTATCATTTCATAACATTCTGATGGGCTCTTTTAAAAATCAGTGAAGAAAAAATTATATTCTGAGATTGCCCCAAATGCCTTCTTTACTCCAGTTTTTCAAGAGAGGTATCTGAATCGGGATAGTCATGATTTGACTTCATTGTGCATTAATTCCAGTAGGTGGTATTTGACCGTAATGCAAATAACGGGACACATTCTTGTGGTCCCCGAGAACTACCTGGGTAATGGAATAATAATGATAATTAGGACACATGAATCCACCTTCTCACTATAAAATAGAAGTAGTTAGTATTCATTGAGTACAGCATGTGAATGAATAATCAGATAAAAGAAAAGTACTTCGTGAAGGCACAAAAACACTTAATGAAAAATCCTTTAATGTATATTTTTGTAGCACAATGAAATTAAAATGTGAGTTAGTTTTAAAATTCATAGCTTATTTAAAAGAACTACCTGGGGCTTATTGCCTACATATAAAATTATTTTAAAAACAGAAATAAGGACTATATTATAAATGGAGGGAATTCAAAGTTCCTCTTTGCTAGTATACACACTGATATGTGAAAATGATTTTAATTAGAGATAATTAAAATAATAGGCTACTATATTTAAAATAATTACGTACTAAAAGATGTCTACAAAATAAGGGGAACTGGCTATAAAATTTTAACATGAGCGATATCAAGACATACTAATACCTTATCTAAATGATTTTTTTTTTAACTAATCTGTCTTTCACCCTATTTATCCTTCTGCCTAGCGGGGGAAAAAACCTCATGAATATACAGACCCTGATTCAGCAGGTACAGAAGAAATTTACTGTATCTCTACGGCAAAGTTATAAACATAAATTTATCATTGAAATAAAATTTGAAAGTCACGGATCCCCAGAAATATAAATTTATATTCATATATCTATAAAAAAAGATAGCTACATACTTAATATATGACAGCTCTGACTGTTCCTCGCATTAATAATTAACTTAAAAGGAAATAAAACTAGAAAGTCCCACCTATGAAGAGATGTTTAACTTAAGAGTAATAAAATGAAATGCAAATTAAACAAGGACCCTTTTTCCCAGATTAATTAACAAAATATTTTTTAAATAATGGTACCCAAAGCGTCATCATCAATCATCACCAATAGCATTTTAAAGTGAAATTTTAACTTAATTTGAAATAACATTCAAACCTTTTGGAATGTAATCTGGCAATATATCATTAAGAGGCACACAAAAAATTGTAACTTTAAACTTAGTTATAACTTTAAATTCCAGTTTTAGGAATATACCCTAAGGAAGTAACTCCAAGTGTGGAAACAGCTATAAGGAAGAAAATATTCATCAATGCATTGCTCATAATAGGGAAAAAAAAGAAAGGGAGGGGAGAGAAGGCACTGAAAAGATGCCAAATATCTAAGGAAAGAATAGTTTTGTAAATTATAGTACATTAATTTAATATGTTCTGTATCTGATAAGGGACTTTTATCCAGAATATATAAGGAACTCTTATAATTCAACAATAAAAAGACAAATAACCCAATTTTGTAAATGGACAAAGGACTTAAATAGACATTTCTCCAAAAAAAGATGTACAAATGACCAACAAGCACTTGAAAAGACGCTCAACATCACTAGTCATTAAGGAAATGCAATTCAAAACAACAGTGAGATATCACTTCACACCCACTAGATTGGCTATAATGAAAGACAGACAGCAACTAATGTTGGTGAGGATGTGGAACAATTGGAACCCTCATTCACTGCAGTGGAAATGTAAAATGGTGCACCTGCTTTGGAAAACAGTTTGGAAATTGCTCAAAAAATTTAACATGGAGTTACCATATGAGTCAACAATTCCACTCCTCGGAGAAATGAAAATGTATTCCTACACAAAAACATATACGAATGTTCAAAGCAGCATTGTATGTAATAGCCCAAAAGTGGGAACAACCCAAGTGGCCATTGACAGATGAATAAATAAGAAGTAGTATATACATACCATGGAATATTCTTCAATAGAATGAAGGTATGATACAAGCTACAACATGGATGAACTTTGAATACATCATGCTAAATGAAAGAAGACAGTCACAAAAAAACGTATGATTCCATTTATATGAAACATCCAAAACAGGCAAATCTATAGGGATAGAAAGTAGATTAGTTGTTGCCCAGAGCTAGGAGGTAGGAAAGTGGGGAAATGGATATGGAGCTTCTTTTTGGAATGATTAAACTATTTTAGAATTAGATGGTAGTGATGATTGCACAATTCTGTGTAGATAGTAAAATCCATTGACTCCATATGCTTTAAATCAGGGGCGTCCAAACTGCGGCCCACAGGCCAACTGCGGCCCATGATCCATTGTTAATTGGCCCGTAGCAAATTCCAAAAATATATTTAGTTCACTTAAATAAACCAGGTGAGGCAATACGTACTTCACCTCGAGTGAGTGGCCCGGCTGTTTGTGTATTTTACCACATATGGCCCTTCATGAAAAACATTGAAAAAAGTTTGGACACCCCTGCTTTAAATGAATGGATTATATGTTATGTGAATTACATTTCAACAAAGGAGTTAAAAAAAATACATCTCTCAAGGGTATGGAAAAAAGGCTTGAAGGAAATACAGCAATAAATTAATAATGGTTACCTCTCGATACAAGAATGACAGGTGATTGTCATTTTCTTCCTTTTTTGGGTATTAACCAGTATTCATAATGGACGTTGTCTAATAAAGTGTGTCAATAATTACTGTTATGTGTCATCAGAGGGCCAGTGAGGCAGAGCTGCCAGGCACTTACGTGAGTTCTGTTGCAGACACACCTTAGTCACAGTCCTTGCTCCTGGTGGCTATTAACTTGTCTGACCTTGGGCAAGTCACCTAACCTCTCTCTGCCTTAGTTTCTTCTTCTGCACCAAGGACCTCATGATGATTTCTCCACACTGGGTTGTTTTGAGCATTAATGTAGAAAGTTTGTGTAAGTGCAAAGCACAGTGCTTGGAGTATGGCAAACTCAATAAATGCAAGTTGGTGATAGGAGCCAAGATAGTAGTGGTATTAATACCAGTGGCAGTAGAAATGAGGGATCCAAAATTAATGCCAAAAAAGGTTAAGAACTGCCCTTCTTGGTTGCAAGGCCCTCTCTGTGCAGATAGGTCAGTTGTTGTAAGTGAAGAGGGCAAGGAGGGCACCTCCCCAGCTCACAGGACGTTTGCAAAAAATGTTGAGAGAAGTATTCTTTTGGTTTTCTGTGCATTTTGAATTCCTAATACTGGTTATTTTTTCTCTTGGCTTTGTGAAGGCCAGAGCAAGGCCAAGCAGTAGTATTTTTTTCAGTGTTGCTGCTACATGCAGTTAATTCCTTCCTTTTCTTTCTTTTTAAAACTCACATCCAAATAAATGGTTGGCTTTTACATTCTTTTCCAGCTAAATGAAATTATGTTGGGTTCAAAAATTACATTTTGAGAGATACAGAGCAATGGACCTTACTGGAATATGAAATTATTCATCACTATCAGATCTGTCCTACCAGGAGCATCATAAATTCTGCAAACGATTTTACTGAACTTTCTCACAACAAGGGAAAAATTAGGCAGAATTTTTGCCTTTTTCACACTTAGATTTGATGTCAGGATCCAGTTGAAGATCAGGATTAGCTGTCTTAGTGGTTTGTGTTTTGCATCTATAAATCAGTGGTCACTTAGCATTGCCTATTGCCACAGCCTCAATAGGTGGCAGTTTTGATTTCTTCTATAATTTCCCTGATACCAATTGTTTGGTAGGGACAGCATGGTGCTTTCCTCATTCTGTTTGGTCTTCTTGGGCACTCAGGAAGACCATGTTTCCCAGTCTTCCTTGGTATGTTGTGGGGTCCGTGATTGGCTCCCCAGTGAAATGAGAGGGAGCCAGGTAAGCCACCCTCAGTTTGGCTCTTAAAATATCCTGTATGACACTCCAACCCCCTCTTCTCTTGGATGCCCTATGTTCTAGAGGATGGAACCAAAATCCCTGAGTCCCCATTTGGAAAGGAGCTGCTGAGAAAGCGCCCAAGATACCACACTGTGTCATGAATGATAAATACATCTTTATTGGGTTAAGCCTGTCCTGTCTTGTCTAAACAAACTGCATTTAACACAGAAATCCCCAAATTCTCCCATAAGAGGGTTGGTGTCACATCACATTAACCATGAATAATTTTGATATATATATTCTGCTTTCAGTAATGTAACTAAGATCAGATGTTTATGCAGTCTATGTGTTACATGTAGCATCACTTGGATATTTATTTACCTTAATTTTTTTTTTTTCATTCCAACATGAAAGAGGGCTCCTGTCTACCCAGGCCAGGGATGTGACATCTTTCACCAGAGCTCACTTTTCTCCCTATGGCTTCTCTCTGCAAACTGCATGCCTTGGTTCTTCATGTGAGGCCAAATGCGACAGTTCAAAAGAGATGAATGAATGAAAAACAGTATACCCTATGAAATACCTTCCACTGAATATGTTATAATAGTCTTTTCCCCCTTTTGGAAAAAAAATTGTTTGGTAACCAAATTACTAATGCATTAGTGCCAACAAACTCATGAGGTGAGAAATTATCATACTGTATCTTTTGCTAAGAATCCAGAAGTTCCTAGCATCTTACAAACTATCACCTTTATATTACAAAATCTTTTCCCCCCTCTAATATATGAGCACCTTAAGGACAACGGACCAGGTTTTTGTTGTGTTATTGTTTAATCTCAAGTGTTGAGAATTGGGTAAATCTTACTCTCCAATTCATAGCAAATTATCATTACTGGTCCATAGAAGTTCACTTTTGCAATTTCGTATCATTTTATTTTATTTTTACCATTCATCTTTACTCCCCTAGATAGTCATCCACCTATATTTCTGATATATGTTGTTAAATATACATGTATCTTTATGAAATATATGTTATGTTGTCGTGTGTGTGTGTGTGTGTGTGTGTGTGTGTGTGTGTGTAAAATCTTTGCTTCTTCTCCATGAGTATTAAATGACATTGTATAGTCTGATGCAAAAGTCTAGGGTAGTTTCTAGAATGTTAAATAGACCAGTTCCTCCACAGACTTTCAGATAACGTTCTGATAATTAGACTTTGCAACTTTATTACATTTATATGGTTTTCAATGCCCTTTGAAATGTGATTAGTTCTTTTAAGGGTCATGGACCCTTGGAACACTTAGCTCATAAATAATTAAATCCAATTAATACTCCAGACTGAACCAAACCTAATTTATTTCAAGTTCTGGTTCTCAGCGGAGGAGGCCTTGGTTCACTACTTTTGAAATAATATCACTACCTCATTCCATCTTCCCTTCAATTCATTTGAATAGTAAAATACAGGTGACAAAAGAGGGGAAGTTATGCATGCAGAGTTTATATTAAAATATGAAACTTTATTAATTTGAAAAAACTTCAAAATCAGAAAAATAGAAGAATACAATAAACAATATGCCTTCAAATTTCTTTCTTTTTTTTCTTTTTTTTTAGATTTTATTGGGGAAGGGGAACAGGACTTTTTTTTTTATTCGAGAACTGTGTGTACATCCAGGACTTTTTTCCAAGTCAAGTTGTTGTCCTTTCAATCTTAGTTGTGGAGGGCGCAGCTCAGCTCCAGGTCCAGTTGCCGTTGCTAGTTGCAGGGGGAGCAGCCCACCATCCCTTGCGGGACTGGAGGAATTGAATTGGCAACCTTGTGGTTGAGAGCCCACTGGCCCATGCGGGAATCAAACCGGCAGCCTTCGGAGTTAGGAGCATGGAGCTCTAACTGCCTGATCCACCGGGCCGGCCCTCAAATTTCTTGTTTAAAAAATAATCTATTTCAGATACTTAAAAAGGCAGTAAAATAATATAAAGAGCATCACTGTGTCCATTCCTCAGCTTAAGCTCTTACGATACAGTTGTAGCCATCTCTTTGACCTCATTTCTTTCCATTATTCCTCCCCCAAACCACCATTATCCTGAATTTTGTGTTTCTCATTTCCATGTAAGTCTTTACACTTTTACTACTCATCGATGCATCTAAAACAGTAGTATTGTTTTGCAGATTATAAACTTTGCGTAAATGATATCATACTGTTAGTATCCTTTGATAAGTTACTTTTTATTTAATTTTTTGGAGGTGTGTGTCTGTGTGTGTGTGTGTATGTTAATGTGTATGGTTCTAAACCATTCACATTCTACTGTCATCTATTTTATTGCATGGCTAAAGTTTATTTTTTGCTTCTTCTTTTTGCTTCATTGTTATGACAAACAATGCTGATGTGAACATACCTGAGCATGTCCTCTTGTGTACACCTGAGGGGATTTCTCAAGCGTTGAGGCTTGGGAATGAGGGGATTGTAGCTTCAGGTGCTCCTTTCCTGGTCTCCCTTGCTCATCTCGCTCAGGCGCAGCTCACCCTTCTGTCTCTTACTGCAAGCACCCTGAGGAGGACAGCCATGGTGTCACCGTCTCTGCGTTGAGGCTGAGGGATGCTCCCTCTGGGCCCTCTTGGCTTCTACCATTCCTCAGACTGTGCCCTAACTCTGGTCCTAGGCTCTCGCCATACCCTCTGGAAGGCTCTGCGTGAGCCGCCTGGAACACTGGCCTATGTCAGCATCTCTGCATTGTACTCATCTCAGCTCTGACCTCTTTATGCTCATTGTCTCTCTCCCTCTCCCCACACCCTGACGTGACACTCCGTTCACTCCCTTCACCTGTCACTATCTTCTCTCTGCAAGTGCTCCTCTGTCCTCACTCACCTTTTTTCCACTCAATGTCTTTATTCCCTCTGTCTCAAAGCCCTCCTTGCTACTGGGCTCATTTTATTTTTCACTTATCCATTTTTTACCGCCCCCCCCCCCCACCACCTTTCTCATTTTTGCCACCAGATCCTCTTTACTTCTAGACACACCTTTCCCCAGAGTCTCTGTCACCAGAGTCCCTTTTACTACCAGTTCCAGTCACTCTCTTTCATTCTCACCACCCGGTACCTCTTGCCACCCAATCACTTTATTCCATGGGATCCCACATTCTTAATGGGAAATCTTTCCCCCCATCATTTGCCTTTTCTCGCTTCCCCCTGGAGCACACTCACAACCTAAATCTTCTTCACCAACTAGACCTCCCTTTCTGTCATTGGGCCCTTCCCTGTCATCTGACCCTCAATGTGCATCATTTTCACTCTGACTCAATCTGACTCAGTTTCAATCCTACCGACTATTGTCTCACAGAGCTTATCTCCATAGAACCGCTGTTGGTTGGCCTCTTCTGTCCTGAAAATCTCAGGCATTGGTCCCTCAAGCCTGCCTAAGAAGGTGGCTATTCTATGCTGAGTTTCCACATTAGGGAAAGGCTATGGGAGATAAACTTAGAAATTCCTCCAAGGGTCAAAGAGTCCAGGGAAATAATTAAGGTTGAGCTCTTCAGCTACAATTAGATGTCCCTAGATCCAGTAAACAGGGAAATTCCCCAAAGTAAAATGGATATCTATGTAGTGACCCAGGAATGTTGGTTGCCATGCCTTACAGAGCAGCTTGCTAGCAAGTTGAAGCTCATATTTGAAATAAAGCCACAGAACTAGTCCTAGGTTTGCCTCCTGCCCAGATACTTCTCAGGTCTCACTGGCCTATACCCAGAATGTGCCCAGTAGGAACATGGCAGCTTTCCAAGTTCTGGGTGTCCATATAGAGGCAAGAGGGAGACCTGGGGCCCAGTGAAGAACCAGGACAAGTATTTACCCCCAGGGGAAGAGAGAGAGGACTCTAAGAGATCTAATACAGGATGCAAGGAGGAAGGCAGGCAGAATTGGGGTCCATCCAAGCCAGAGGGGAAGAGCCAGCCAACCTACCCAGGTCAGAACAGAGACTCTTGTAAGCAAGACCCCATGATTCCTGGCACAGAATGAGCGAGTTCCTGCAGAAAGAAAACTGGGGGAAAGGATGAGGCACTTTTTTAACGGTGGCTTTATTCCAGGAGGAAAGGCACGGAGCAAGAAGATGCCTTGCCAATTCAGTGTTGGCTTCTGCTCAGAGCCAGGCCCTGGCTCAGTAGAAACGAGGGATGTGTCTATGAGCAGTGGGGATGCTGAAGTTCAGGAGTTTCTCAAGGGCCTGATCCTGAGAAGAAACTGGGGCTTGGGCATGGACTTCACACCCAAAATGAAAGTTAGGACAAGGAGGAACTCTGGTCCTGGCCAGCCTGGAGATGGGCATTCCTTCAACCACAAGGTTCCCTTCTTTCCAGAACAAAAGAAAGTGATGAGTGCTACATCCTGCAGTCATCAAGCAGGCTTAAAGGGCCAGAGCTGTCCCAGCAGAAATAAGTAGGAAGTCACCAGTAATAAGACAGCTGATATTGCATATCCCTTAGCGTATGGTGCACTGGAAGGACACAACATGACTTCTGGACTATTCTTGCCAAAAATGCATATGCTCAAGCTAATCAAGAAAACACCAATGAAACGCAAATTGAGGGACATTTTACAAAATTCCTTACCAGTGCTTTTCAAAAGTCTCATGATCATGAAACACAAGAAAAGAATGAGGAAATGTCACAGATGAAGGAAACTAAGGCGATATGATAACTAAACGCAATTTCCCACAAATGACAGAAAGACGTTTGTGGGAAAAGTGGTAAAATTCTGTAAGCCTATAGTTTTTTACTTCTTGCTCCAATGTTAATTTCTGGTTTTGATTATTGTACTATAGTGATGTAAATTAAGAGTAGGGGAACCTGGATGAAGATTATACAAGAAGTCTGTGCTGTTTTGCAATTTTTCTGTAAGTCTACAATTATCTCAAAATAAAAAGTTTTAAAGATCTAGGTTTGATGCCTTTTTGGACGATGAATTTTTTATCGTTGATCCAATTTCTTTATTAGTTATTGGTCTATCTAATTATTGAATATCTTCTCTAAACAATTTTGGTAATATTTCTCAAAACTTTTCCATTTCAACTATGTTTTCAGAATGATTGGCATGATATTAATTTATAATATAAATTAATGTATTCTCCAATACATTTTTAAATCTCTACTGGGTTTATAGTTACACCACTGTTTTCATTAATAAAATCATTCATTTGTGCTTTTTCTTGCTTTGTTTTCCGCTTTGATCAGAACTGCAAGAGGTTTGTCTTTTTTATCAGCCTTTCAAAGAATGTGTTTCGGTTTTGTTAATCATTCTATTGTTTGTTTTTTCTCAGTAATTTCTGGTTTTATCTTCATTTTTTTCCTTCTATATTTTTAGTTCATTATTCTTTTTTTAACTTCTTGAATTAAATGCTTTGCTCATTAATTGACCACTTTTCCTGTTTTCTAACATAAGAAGCATAAGGACATAGTTATTTCTTCTAGTACTATTTGGCTGCATCATTTAAGTTTTCATATGTAATATTTTCGTTGTTGTACAATTTTAAGTTATAATTTCTATTGTAATTTTTCCTTTAATCCATGGATTATTTATCAGTATGCCTTTTTATTCCAACATATATGGGACTAGCTATAATTTTAATATTATTATTAATTTTCTTTTATTAAAACATGGACAATCTTGTCTGAATAATATCATTGTCATTTGTCACAAGGTTTATAATTTTAATAATTTTATAATTTTAATAAAAGTTCTTCCCTTTTCCCTCCAAAAGAGTTTTTGGTTGCCTGAAATGAGGAAAATGTTTCAAAATAGAATGTATATAATTGACTGAATGATCTGTGGTTTCAGCTTTGGCTTACCCTCCCACATCTTCCCAACAATTTTGTATACTAATGCAGAGTATTGAAGCACACCTTTAGCTTGATTTATGATTCGGTTCACCGTCTTCAAACAAATTACAGCCAATAAAAGTCTTCAAATTAGCATCTCCTCTCTGGCACTTGCAGGTATCAGTGACATTTGTCTGTGGATAGAGGTTATGGAGATTTGTGATTGTGCCGAAGAATAGAGATTCAGAATCAGTACTTATTATTGCTGGTGTTAAAGTATGACGCGTAATATCCTGGTGAATTTATCTATTCCCGGTATTTAAACACTGAGCTAAGCTGAAATCTGAAGAAAATGGCAGGGAAGTCACTCTCTAAAATGAATCTAATAGGATTTAATACACAAGGGAAGGGAATTTTGTAACATATCCTATTTTGTGGTTTTTGCGTGCTCTTTTCTATGAGCCCAAGATGTTGGGAGTAACGGCCCTAACTCATATAGACTAAAAAGAAAACCTAATTGTAGTTATCCATCATGGCCTGAATTAGTCAGAGTTGTACAGAGATATAGACCAATAGGATGTGTGTATGTGGAGAGAGAAAGAGAGAGAGAGAGAGAGAGAGAGAGAGAGAGAGAGAGAGAGAAGAGGAGAGAGAGGACATTTCATAGAGCCCTAACTCACTCTTTGTATTCCTTAGGTCAAATTCAGAGAGTCTGACTGGTTGCTGGCTAGCTCCTTTGGTCAGATGGTCCAATCAGCTGTGGCTGCATGGGCATGGATCATGTAATTGATAGAGTAATCCTTCCAGGAATCTGAGTCAAAAACTTAAGTTGAAAGGGTAACTTGGATGTGCCAGGCAAAGTAACCTACCACTTAGTCTCTAATGTGGTTGCCTAGCTGGGTCAGTCAATGCACCTCAAAATGCTGTGCCTGCCCTCCGCTCCTCATCCCCAGCTCAGTTTGCCTTTACCTCACAGCCGGCCTCCAGACTTGCACAGGTTGGTGTGGGGACAGAGCCCCAGAAAGTAGTTTACAGGCTCTCGGCCTCACGTGGAAGGGTGCTGGCTCGGGTGGTGAATGGCCGTCGGCTGTGGCTGATTGGCCATCGGCTGTGGCCGGTTACCCGATTGGCCGCTGGTATAACTGCTGCGGCTACGGAGGATAGCCGAGGATTGCCGAGGAGCCAAGGAGAGCGGAAGAGTAGAGGAACAGAGCCGAGGAGAGTGGAGGAGGGTCGGTTGGTCAGTTGGTGGAAAGGCGGATGGCAGGTCGCGCATTCGGTGGGCCCAGCCTCCAGTGAGACTATAGTGGTATGACTCCCCTACCTATGGCTCCGTGGGTGTTCCTTTTTGGCCTCACCATATACTGCATTCTTGTGTGGGGAGCGGGAGCAGAGACCCCGCAGGCCGCCCCGCCTGACAAATGGCATAGCGAGCAGGGTCTCCCGCACGACTGTTGGTTTCTCCCCGAGTGAGAGTAGCCAAGGCTTTCTGCCCCTGGTTGCCATTTGTCTGGCCACTGGAGAACCTTGATCCCTCCATTATGTGGCTCCCAAAGCCCACTATGATCTCTGGCATGGCCGGCATATCTGCTCTTGTCCTGCTTCTGTATCCCTGTCGCCAATCTCAATGGCTTTCCTGGTCTTTGCCCCCTCCTCCTTCCACAGACCTGTGGATTTTGCCTATACTCACATTCCCCCTTGGGATGCTCTTAGCCCAGGATGAATCAACTCATAACATTGGCTTTCTGAACTGGTGAAGTGGAGCGGCATATCCAGACATCGCTGGATCCCTAAGACATGGGAAGCGTCCTGAGAAAACAAGCCTAAAACAGCCAGTCTGTCTTTACCGCTAAAGAGCCACTAACTGCAAGTGGCAGCAAAGTGTTGCAGTGAAAAGAAACTAACGTGTGAATCAGCAGGCCTGGATTTGAATCTAGACTTATAGTCACTAACTATGGGACCTTGGCCAAGTCTGGCAAGGCTTAGTTCTATGAAATAATAGTAATTATCATACTTACGGTACAGAGTTTCTAGAAAAACTAATTGAGATGAGTGTAAAGTACTAAGCACATAATAAGCAAATGTTAATAGTTATTTTTCATCATTTTTATCTGCTTTAATGGTAACATTTCTCAGTCCCCAGGAAATGGTTAAAGAGGAGGTATTTCTATACCACACAGTCAACTTCTCATTTCTGAAATAGGCTTTTCTCTCCCTCCATCTATCCTACAAGGTCACTACCACCTGGGCTGGTAAAGAAATGATGGGTGCAGTTATAGCAGTTAGGGAAACTGTATTTTGGATTTGGAGAATTTCCCCACCTAAAACCCTCTCCTGTAATAAAAATTTAAAGTCTTTTCCTTGCGGTTTACCTTTTTTTTTTTTTCTTTCTTAAACCACAGCAGCAAAGTCACATTGAGGTTTCTCTCTGTGTGTGAGCACCACTGTACTAAAACATATTTCTCAATAAGTTTTGGCTGGAGGGAAAATTATTTCTAAGTGGTTTTTTTCCTTTAGCCAAGAAGTATACAGTAATTAAAACATTATTTGTAAACAGGAACAAGAAATAATTTATAGCTTGTGTGTGATCATTTCATTCTTTCATGACTTACATATTTATGTGTTTGAATAAAACCTATGAATACTAACTGGCTCTTTATTCCAGCAAATGAGACTGGCAGGGAGAGAAGAAAAGTGTGGGGCACATAATTGAAAAATAAGATGGAATGATGTATTTGAGATGCATGTGTGTCACTGAATCATTCTGTGACTCTAACTAAAGTACAACACTTCGTGCTCTGATTCTCTACCTGGAAGATTATGATAATATAACTGTCTGGAAAATATGGCATGAGGGTCTGTTTTTTTAAAAAGGGAGAATTTTTTTTTTTAAATTTTTGAACTTTTGGGTGCAAACAGGCAAACATTCAAAACAAGAGTCTGGGAAATTAGAATCCTCGTTAAGCCTGAAACATTTTATCCTTGGTTAACAGTTTGTAATATTTGAAGAAGCTTCTTTTTAAATATGGGGGTTTCACCAAAGAGTACTCATACATTGTTTAGCCAGAGAGGTAGATGAATGTGCAATTTATAAAAAATGAACCACACTTGGCCAAGAAACATATAAAACAATTACCATCTTTACTAATAATATAAAAAGGCCAAACTAAACAATGAGCTTTTTCATTTTTCAAACTGGAAAAAAATTAAACAGTCTGATGATATGGTGATGATATGGGAAAATGCACACATTATTGGTGAGAATATAAGTTGGGATAGGATTTTCTCCTTCCTCACTGGCCCCCCAATAAGTAAAGATGATTCCAGCCTGGGAGCTGACACCCACAGCGGTCACTACCATTTGGCTAGAAAAGTCCATGACATGGGTCCCTGGATGAGAAAGGAGAAGATGGGAGGAGTGTTGTTTTTCATACCTAACTATGCTTTGGGGTGAAACACAGACTTAGAAAACTACACTCCCTCTTCCTTTGTCCCTTATGGATAATGATATACTCAGTAGATACTGTGTTTCCCGAAACTAAGAC
The DNA here is from genome assembly GCF_057876585.1 of Rhinolophus sinicus. Lineage (NCBI taxonomy): Eukaryota > Metazoa > Chordata > Mammalia > Chiroptera > Rhinolophidae > Rhinolophus > Rhinolophus sinicus. The sequence goes on along the minus strand of NC_142517.1, from coordinate 61,595,353 downwards.
CTAGCCAGACCATCTGCTCTAATGCGTCTTTTGGCGCAAACATTATTATAAGACTCGGTATTATATTGTATTGTATTGTATTGTATTGTATTGTATTGTATTGTATTGTATTGTATTGTATTGTATTGTATTGTATTGTATTGTATTCATATTATATTATATAAGACCTGGTATATTATATTATGTTATATTATATTATATTATATATTATATTATATTAATTATATAAGACCCGGTCTTATATTAAAATAAGACCGAGTCTTACATTAATTTTTGCTCCAAAAGACACATTAGAACTGATGGTCCAGCTAGGTCTTATTTTCAGGGAAACACAGTAATAGGAAAATGTCAAGAACTGGGCCCATTTAAAATAAGCCAAGCAAATTGGGGGTAAGGAAAAAAACGTGTGTAACTGCTTTAGGGTAAGGCTCCTTCCCCCACCACCCGCCCCCAACCAGTAGAGCCCTTCCAAGGCCTGTACAGCACTTGCTTCGTAGAGAACCTCTTTTAGGTTACCTGATATCCTTGTATTCAACCCACTAATATGCTCTTGTCCCAGTTGAACCCAGAATAAGATGGGGTAGGGTCGGAAGAGAGAGCAGCATCTGGATCAGGTCTCTGTGGCCTGGCTGTTGGGGAGGAGGCAGAATGGGAACTGGGGTGGCCACAGGCCATACCTGAGAGCAAATGGAATCTCTTTCTGGGGGACTTCTGACATGGTCTGAGTCCCCAGTCAGAGACCTCTCGTCAATCTTGAGATAATTTCCATCTCAAGATAATTTCCATCTCATAATTTCCATGGGATCAGCATCCCATCTGCAGACAGCAGGTCACCTAGTGCACAGAGGAAAACGAGCAACAGGCAAAGAGCCTGGCAGAGGATGGGACCCATACAACCTCATCTCAGGGCTGCACCCACGGGCCCTACCTGTAAAGCAATGGCCTAGGGTATATCTGGAGAGCCTTTGACAGATAACTTCTAGAGAGCTTTTGACAGACAACTTCTGGGACATGACTCCTTTCCAGGTATTATAAATTAAAACAATTACTAATCCCCAGACACCTTCCCATGGCCTGAATATTAAATACTTTTAACCTTAAGACACGCAGGGTACAAGTCTGACAATCTTTTGGGACAGTGTTAGTTACTTCTCTCTTTCCTTCCTTCAACCTTTTTAAATGCTAACCTAGGAGCTAACACAATTGGGGTCATATCTGGAAGTTTTATTTGGTTCTTTTTATAGTTTCCATGTCCTTCATTATGTGTTCCTTTAATTTCTTGATTATATGCATAATAGCTGCTTTAAAGTCCACATCTGCTAATTTCATCATCTTTGTCATTTCTGAGTCTGTTTCTATTGACTGAGTTTTTTCCTGTTTATGCTTTACATTTTCCTGCTTCTTCACATACATAGCATTTTTTATTGTATACTGGACATTACAGTTATAACATGATGTAGTGCATGGATTTTGTTGTCTTTCTTTAAATATTGTTAAGTTTCATTCAAGCATAAAGTTAATTTACTTGCAGATAAGCTGTCTCAATTTTGTTTGAGTGGGTCTAGAATAGCCTTCACTGTTGGGCTAGTTTAGCCTTATCTCTGTAAAATATATATGGAACCACTTTAAAATGGAGTCTGAGCTGCCATCCCAGAGGAACTACCTTGCACATCTTATGTGTCAAACTTTGAAATGTTAAAATGGGGCAAAATAACCTTTGGACTGGGCCTAAAGCAACATTGTGTCCCAAAAACTGTTTGCAAGGATAACAAGAAAGCAGACTGGCTATCAGACTGATGACTATTGGACTGAATATTAAAAACATTTCTATTGTTACAGATATTAGCTTATCTGTAACAATAGAAATGCCCTCCTTCTATTGATGTAATTATTCCCCTTCCCTTTCTCATTAATTAACCTTGCCTTTGCCTCCTAATTGGAACACTATTTGGGTTTCTGCGTGAATCAGTTCTTCCCTATTCCTTTTTGATCTCAAATAAATGCGTGTTGCCTTTCACTTTGGACCTTTTTTTTTAATTAACATCTCTAAAGTGTGGCATTTCTGAGCTCTCTGTACAAAATGCCCTAGGTGTTTAACAAGGTTTTGCCATTCCAATTGGTCAAAACTTGAATGTTTCTTGATTCTATTCAAGCTCTAGTAGTTGCTCAGCTTATAGTTCATCCAGTCATTGTTACTTAGCCAGCCTCATGCAGTCTATCCTTAAACCTACACCAAAGATTCAAGGAGACCCTTACGCATATTTCTAGAACTCTTTCTCTAATACTCTGCCCTGCAAATTTCTGTTGCCCCAATCTCTCTTCATTTAAATTTCTTTCTTCTCAGTTAGCAAGAGTACTGTATTCTGGTTGGCTTTCTTCTATCCTGTGCTTAGGTAAATATCTCCAGAAAGAAATCTGGGGAAATCTTGAGATCATCTTATTTGTTTTCCTTCTTTCCAGGATCACAGTCTTACTGTGCCAATTGTCCATTGTCTGAAAACACTTATTTCATAGATTTGGTCCAGTTTTTTATTGTTTGTGGTAGGAAGGTTGGTCTGATACTAGTTACTTATTCAGGGCTGGATCGGCCATAACATTTTAGAAATGTTATCTTTCTATTGAATAATAAAATACATACTGAAAAAATACACAAATCTTAAATACAGCTTGATGAATTTTCACTAACTGAACACACTGGTGTAATCAACATGCAGATCAAGAAGAACATTACTAGAACTCCAGAAGCCCCCTAGTGACCCTTTCCAAGCATTAATACCACTTAAGGGTAACCAATATCCTGACTTTTTTTTCCCCATATATTTATTTATTTATTTTTCTTTCTTTAAAAAAAATTTTTTTTTTGTTTCAGGTGTAAAAAACAATGTAATAGTCAGACATTTATACCCCTCACAAAGTGATAACACCCATCCCAATCTACTACCCCTCTGACATCGTATACAGCTGTTACATTTCCATGATCTCTATTCCTTCTGTTGTACTCCACATCCTGTGACTATATATATGTATATACAAAATTATAGTTGACATTCATTGTTATTCAGTTTCAGCTTCAGGTGTACATTGCAGTGTTCAGGCATCTACACTGTCCATGAAGTGGTCTCTCTAATAAGACAAGTGTCCATCAGATATCCTACAAAATCTTTATGACATTATTGATTATATTCTCCAAACTGTCTTTTGTATTTCTGTGGCAATCTTGTGGTTACCTATTTATGCTTTCTAATCCCCTCAACTTCTCCCTTATTCCCACTCCCCTCCCATCTAGCAACCCTCAGTTTTTTCTCTATATCTCTGAGACTGTTTCTGATTAGTTTGTTCATTTATTCAGTTCTTTAGATTCCACATATAAGTGAGATCATATGGTATTTGTCTTTCTCCATCTGACTTATTTCACTTAGCATAATGTTCTCTAGGTCCATCTATATCATTGCAAATGGTAAGATTTCATTCTTCTTTATGGCTGAGTAATACTCCATTGTATAAAGGTAGCACAGTTTCTTAATCCAGTCCTCTTCCGGTGGGCATTTCGATTGTTTCCATGTCTTGGCTATTGTGAATAGAGCTGCAGTAAACATAGGGATGCATACATTTTTTCGAATTAGCATTTTGGATTTCTCTGGATAGATACCTAAAAGTGGAATTGCTGGGTCATAAGGTAGTTAGTTCCATTTCCAGTTTTTTGAGATACCTTTATACTGATTTCCATAGTGGCTGCACCAATCTGCAATCCTACCAACAGTACATGAGGGTTCCCTTTTCTCCACATCCTCGCCAGCACTTGTTGTTTGTTGATTTATTGATGACAGTCATTCTGACTAGAGTCAGGTGGTATCTCATTGTGGTTTTTCTGACTTCTTTACCATCTATTATTTTTGTCTGTTTTTGAACATTATATAAGTGGGATCATGTAGTATACAATTTTTGTGTCTGGTTTCTTTCATTTAATTTTATGATTGTGACATTCATCTGTGTATTGTGTGTAGTTGTTAGATTGTTCATTCTCTTTCCTGTATACTATTTCACTATGTGAATATTGTAAAATGCATTCATCCTATGAACATTCTTAGAAATGTCTTTTGGTGAACATATAAATTCATTTCTGTTGCATATATATCTAGGAGTGGAATTGCTGGGTTAACCCACTCCAGCAACCACTAAATTTATATAATTAGTCCAGACATTTCTTCTGAACTCCAGATTTACATATCCAAATCTGTCTGATATCTCCATTTATAAGCACCGCAAACTTAACACATCCCAAACCATTTGCTCCTCCTTCTATGTTCCCCAAATCAGTAAATGGCTTCTTAACCCATCTGGTTACTTAAGGAGTCGTCCTTAATGCTCCTCTTTTCTTTGCCCTCCCCAGCAAACCAATTCATTAAATCCCTTGGAGTCCACCTCTGATTTACATATGTCTCAAAATTATCCAACTCTTTCTGTCTCTACTGTGCTAGTTCAAGACATTATCATCTTGGGCCTTGGCTAATGTAATTGCCTCCACACTGGACTTCCAGCAACCCCTCCTGCCCTCTTGCAAACCATTCTCCACAAACAGCCTGAATGAGCTTTTAAATATGTAAATCAGACCCTACTTAACACTCTCTATTAGCTGCCCATTGACCTTAGGATACATTCCAAAACACCATCTAAAATCCATAAGGTGGCCAATAAGAGCCTGCATGGTCTGGCCTTTGCCTCGTCTCAGCCCAAGTTTGCTCCCTGCACCCCAATCACACCGACTTCCTTTCAGTTCTTAGAACACACCGAGTTCTCTCAAGCCCTAACAACCTCACACATAACGTTCCCTCGGCCTTTAACATTCTTTAAGGCTCTTTCATATGCCTGGAGCTTAAAAGGTACTTCTTTAAAGAACTTTCCCCTGATAGTCCAGAATTAATCCATCATCACACCCACTACTTTTTCATCACAGTTCTGATCACAATTTATAATTATGTAATGATTTATGTTTTAACATCTCTTGCTCCTATTACACTTTAGATTCCACCCGGTGTTATGTTTACTCCTGTAACCCAACGCCTAACACCGTGCTTGGCACATGGTACACAGTCAGTGCTTATTTAATAATACATGACAGATGCAAAGATTGGAAGGGGCCACAGGGTGGTTATCTAGCATTTCTCTGCTAAGGTTAGGTGCCTCCTCCTGTGTGGTGGTAAATGGGGCAGGAACTGTTCTCGCTCATTCAGAGGGGTTTTCTCTCCTGCTCCGTGGACAAGCGTTTGCTGTAGGGCCTCATGAGAGACAAATTGCCTCCAAATACAGGAGGCAGGCGGAAGAGATTAGATTTATTCTTGAGGGACAGCACAGTCTACCACTACAGAAGTAAACAACCTCTTGACGTAGGTGCGTGAAAAACTGCCAATCTCTCCTGGAGGGGGCGGGACTACCTTGGGCCCTGGGAGGGGGCGGGTTAGTGTTTCTTTCTCACTGAACCTGATTGGCCTGAGCGAGCGGAGAGGACAGGGGCGGGGCTTGATCCCGCCGGGAGCCTGCCGCGTTGGACGCCGGGCTGCCCCGCGGAAAGGCCACGCCCTTGCCCCACAATGCACAGCGGGCCGCGTGACTCGGAGCGGCTGGTCCCAGTTCTGCAGGTACGGCCCGGCCCTTCCCAGTCCTCCTTCCTCCGCTCTCGGGGTCGCTCGAACCCCTGGCTGGCCGCTCCCCTCACGCTCCCCGCCTCCCGCCACGGCCCTGGCCCTGGCTGTGGTGTCTACAGACCTACCCAGCCAAGCCCGTGCCGCGGGGGCGGAAACCGGGTGTCATTGGAGCCTAGGAGCTCCGGAGGGGCGGCGTTGCAGGGAGTTCGTCCCCTGCGACTTGCGGGGTGTGTGGGGCCACGCGGGTGGCAGTTGCCCCTTGGCCGACCTGCCCCGGGTATGGGGCAGCCCGGGCAGGGCGGCATTCCCTGTCAGAAACACCGTGATCCACTTAGGCTGCCCCAGAGAGCTTGACGTGGCATTTCCTGTTTCTTTTAGGCAGGGTGGGATTTGACTCAGTGGCTTACTTTGCGTTTTGTGGGAATTGAATGAGCCATGCGCCCAGTGATTTGCCCTCGGAATCCTCTGAAAGCCCTGTTAATGGCACTTTGGGAACGATGTGGCAGACAGACCTGCGCGGTTGGCTTGACAGGTGCAAGTGGGCTCCGAAATAGGAAGCCGAGCCCCAGCCGACTTGAATCCCTCTGCCAGTGGAAGCAGCTTTGGACTTTTCCGTTGCTCTTTAGTTTCCTGGGTCATCCACCTAGGGGCAGATGGCGAGCTTGAGAAAATTCCCTCTTACTCAGCCAATGCAGGGCCCAGGGCTTGAGTCAGCCACCCATCGGGAGATGCTGGGATCCCAGCTGACAGGTAGAACAGCCACCTTTTAAAACTCTGAACCACATTCCTGGTTACTGGCACTTGCTCATGTGCTGAGATTATAAGGAATTAGGCAGTACCTTAAATAGTACCTACAATTTGTGGTATATGAAGGTTGTAGTTCAGTATTGGAATCAGACATCTGTGACCACACCCTCAGTTAATGGAACATCTGGGTGTTTCCTATGTTGAGAACCATGATCTCTGTTTAGTGCTTCTTTTGGTGTATGATAGATATTTTAAAATCTAGGTATATTTTATATTGGTGTATGAAAAAAGCCCAGGTCTTATCGAAAGGGGGTGCCTGGGATCTTTCTATGTAGCTGGAAGAAGCATGAATATATTGAGAGGCAACGTCTCATAGGGTGGTTAGAGTCAGGCCTGGGTTTAAATCTGTCACTTGCTAGTTTAGGGATTGAATAAATTAATCCTTCTGCGTTTGAATTTCCTCAAAAGTAGAATGGAACGGATAATACCTATCTCATAGGTTATTGAAAGGCTCATATGAGGTAATGTGTGCCAGGCACTTTATGTGCCTGGTAAATAAAGGGCAGTCAATAAATAATAATAGCAAATAATAATGTACTTTCATTCTGCAAGGCAGTGGTTCAGGTTCTTTACATGTTCCTGTGAGGTAGATACTATTAGTATCTTTAAAATAACCCTATGAGATAGATACTGTTGGTAGCCACAATTTACAGGTAAGGAAATTGAGTATAGAAAGACAAAGCTTGCCCAAGTTTACACAGTATGTGGTGGAGCCAGTTAATGAGCCCCGGTAATCTGGTTCCAGAGTCCATCCTGTTAACTAGCATACTATACTGCCTCTTAAAGAAAATGTAAGCTGGTCTTTTATTATTAATCCAAAATGAATAGCTAGATTCTGTATCACTGGGTTCTTGCCCCTTGTTGGTTTTAGGAGATTGGTGTCGCATAGTGATGTAGAGATACAAGAAACTTAGGTTTAAGCGCCAGTTCTGCCATACATTAGCAGTGTGGCACTGAGAAAGGGAGCCTGCCGTTTCCTCATCTGTAAAATGAAGATTATATCTCCCTCTCTGTTTGTGAATGATGAGGTGTTACACAAATGTTCCTAGATGAGGGTCTGCACATACTGTGGAGCCTGAGGTCTGCACGTACTGTGTAATGCAAACACCTGTAATAGGAGTGTCAAAGGCTGCTGGAGAGGTTGTGGGGGGAGGCGGGGAAGAGCAAGTTGCAAAATAAATTTTGGTTGTCCTTGGTACCCTTTCCGCTTTTCCTCTTCAAGCTCTGTTTGCCTTCCTGCTAAACTATTGCTGTGTAAGACCTTCCTTTTTCTCTCAATCTTGCCCCTACCCTGTGCGGAATAGTTAGTGTAGCTTTCTCCCCGAATGACATCTCCCCACCCCCAATTCTCACAGATCTCTGTTAGCACTTTTAATAAAATAATATGTACCAAGGTAGTATTTCCCAAATTTTGGTACTGTAAGATATGCAAGATAATTTGAGTGATAAACAGATGAACATTTTTAAAAATTTCTCCAGAATTTCATACACATTTGAATGAAACCCCAAAAGTTCTCTGTTTTAGTTTATATTAGGAGAAAAACCTAACACCTCAAAACTGACTTCACAGATGCTATTGCTAAGGATAAGACAATAAATAAGTCAAATGAAAGACCTATATTAGGTACATAATAGTACAGGTAGGATGCGGATATGGTACGAATTGTGAAAATGGTACTTGGATGACTGGAGTTTGGGAAATAATGACCTAAAATAAAATAAGAGTGATTAACCCAAAATGAAATGTTTTTTTAATCTTAAAGAGGCATTTATGAAAGCATATTGCTAGAAAGTACATATAAAATGTGCTTATATGTTTGGTTTGTTTATTACTGTTTGAGAGATTGCCTTCCTGGTACCTTGGACCCACAGGCATTACTCCACAAGGTTCTGAAGAAGAAAGGTCGGATCTTGTTATCTGAAAGGTTGCTAACCCCTGCTATGGCGGTGTGGTATTATTGGAGTTTCTTTTCTTTGGCCTTTACATAAATATTTACCCAGACCTATCTAGATTCCAATTTGGCCTTTTTCCTCTAGCATTTGCTACTGGGGAGAGGCCAGTACTCAGATTCCCTGTGAGTTTTCTGCACTGTCTAAAGGCATATGCAATATTTTTCCAGTGTTAAAGGTAAGGGAAAATAGACCAGTGGCCTAAAAATGTTTCAATGGCCCTGATAAAACTACTTCTGCTCCTAAATTGTCACTCTAAATCTGTCACTCTAATTGGCAAGTATCTTAACCTTTTTTTCTCCCCAGTTCCCACTGACTCTTCCTTGGTTTTCCCAACCACCGCCTTGCCTAGACTCTAAGGGTACTCTAACCCTAGTATGAAGACAGATGCGTCTTCATACTAGCACAGTCCAGATAAGATGAGCTTTTTGGTTTTGTTTTTGGTTTTAAGGAACTGCATTAAGAATCCATGGTAAAAAGAAAAAAGAAAGGGTGGGTAATATGTATCGAGTTGATAGAGGAGAAATTGCTTATCCTAAGGTGATTGAAGTCTATTTACAAATTAGTCAAGCCTGGCATTGCTCATTGGGCAGTCATCTCAGGTTTTTTTGTTCGGTCTGGATGCAAGGTCAGTTGACTCTGGGAGGAAGAGACTTTTTCTCAGAAAAATCTTATCTACTGATAAATAGAAAGAGTGTTTTGACAGCCTTTTAAGAATTTTGGTTACAAGCCTAAAGGTGTGTATTAGGAATATCTGAAATAAGTTTATCTAACTGTAGTTTTCCAATTAGTAAAGTGGTGTGCTGCACAGCTTGCATTGTTTGCTTTTTTCATCTGAATTTCTTTAATTCTGGGCTGATGCTTCTTGATGGTAGGAACTGTATTCCTAATGTCTGCCATAGTCCCTGGCACACAGTATGTACTGTTAAAAACAAAATTCAACGGTCATTTGGAAGATCTAATTGGCTTTATTAAGTGAGTCATGAGTCTGGCAGGTTATACACAATGGAAGGTTTTTACAGGCAGAAAGAGGGTGGAACTAAAAAGTTAAGAGTAGATTATTTTAGGCAAGGAATGGCAGGGGGGTCTTACCAGGCAGATTACCTCACTAGTGGATCAGGAAATTCCAGAGTGATTGGTTTAAAATTCCACTCCTGGGAGAGGCTGAAACTGCAGTTAGGTTAGGTATTTAATCTAGGTTTGTTATCATGGGTGTTTAACATGAGTGATGCCATTTTGGGCCTGTGGCTCTTCCTTTTAACAGTACTCAATAAATGCGAAATGAGTGGAATTTACAGGTTGGTATTCTTTTCTCAGTATATGTTTTAGGAAGTATGAATTTTATCTTTGTGCCTTTCAAGTCATAAAGAAGAAAAGGGTAACTTTGAAGATTACATGAAAGTTGGCACCCTATAATAAAGATACTTCCTAATTCTGTTGGGATCCTAAAAAAAGATCAAGCATAAAAGAGTGCAGTGTGCTTTTAAAAACTAAGTATATGGATGTTTGGAAACTATAGATCACAACCCTGCCTTCATGTTAATTCCTGGAGTAGTCCTTGTGTTACAGTATACTTCTGTAAAGACAAAAGTTTTATATTTAAATACTAAATGGTTAAGGATATGAAGTAAGACATCTGCCTACTTTCTTAACACTGAGGCTAAATGTAGCAATTGTTTAATTAAATAAAACATGTTAACAATTTTTAAAAGAGGATTATAGTATAGATATTATCCCGTGAGAGATCTCAGCTTTCTCTTTTTACTGCTTTTAGAATAGAAAAAAAATGATTTGGATAGTCATGTTGGAACTTTAGTTGAGAAGGATAGGTGTTAATTCTTTGAATGTTTGCTAAAATTCACCTGTGAAGCCACCTGGTCCAGGATTTTAGTATGTGGGGAGTTTTTTTTATTACTGATTCAATTTCATTTATAGAAATCAGTCGATTCAGATTTTCTGTTTCTTCTTGATTTAGCCTTGGAAGATTATGTATTTCTAGGAATTTATCCATTTCTTCCAGATTGTCAAATTTGTTAGCATGTAATTGTTTGTAGTATTTTCTTATAATCCTTTGTATTTCTGTGGTATCAGTTGTCACTTCTTTCATTTCTGATTTTATTTACTAGGATTCTCTCTTTGTTTCTTGAGAGTCTGGTTAAAAGTTTATCTATTTTGTTTATTTTTTCAAGGAACTAGCTCTTGGTTTCATTGATCTTTGGTATTGTTTTTTTAGACTGTATATCATTCATTTCTTATCTTTATTATTTCCTTCCTTCTACTCAGTTTGGGCTTTGTTTGTTCTTTTTCTAGTTCCTTTAGGTGTAAGGTTAGATTGTTTGAAATTTTTCTTGTTTGTTGAGTTGGCCTGTATCGCTATGAATTTCCCTGTTAGAACTGCTTTGTCTGTGTGTGTCCCATAGATTTTTGAGTCATTGTGTTTTCATTTGTCTCAAGGTACCTTTTGACTTCTTCCTTGATCTCATTGTTGACCCATTCATTGTTTAGTAGTATGTTATTTAGCCTCCACTTGTTTGTGTTTTCAATTTTCTTCTTGTAATTGATTCTAATGTCATACGATTGTGACTGGAGAAGATGCTTGATATGACTGCAGTCTTCTTAAATTTGTTGAGTGTAGCCTACCATGCGGTCTGTCCTGGAAAATGTTCCATGTGCAGTTGAAAAGAATATATATTTTGCTGCTTTTGGGTGAAATGTTTTAAAAATATCAATTAAATCCATCTGGTCTAACGTGTTGTTTAAGACCGCTGTTTCCTTGTTGATTTTTGGTCTGGATGATCTGTCCATTGATATCAAAGGGGTGTTAAAGTCCCCTGCTGTTATTGTATTACTGTTGATCCCTTTGTATCCATCAGTATTTGCTTTGTATATTTAGGTGCACGTACATTTGATGCATAAATGTTTACAAAGGTTATATCCTCTTGTTGGATTGATCCTTTTATTATTATGAAATGTCCTTCTGTCCTTCTTTGTGTCATTATAGCCTTTGTTTTAAAGTCTTTTTTTCTGTTATAAGTATTGCTACCCTAGCCTTTTTATCCATTTTCATTTGCATGAAATATCTTTTTCCATTTTTTTTGCTTTCAAGTTTATATTTGTCTTTTGATATGAAGTGGGTTTCTTGTATGCAGTATATGTATGGGTTTTGTTTTCTTATCCATTCAGTCACCCAATGTCTTTTTATTGGAGTATTTAATCAATTTACATTTAAAGTAATTATTGATATGTATGTAGTTATTGCCATTTTAGTCATATTTTTATGTTCCTCCTCCCCCTTCCTTCCCTTCCTCCCCTTCCTCCCTTTAACATTTCTGGTAATATGGGTTTGGTGGTAATGCTCTTTTAGCTTTTTCTTGTCTAGGAGAAATCTGCATTTCTAACTAAACTTCCAGTGATTTTTATACAAACTAAAATTCGAAAACTACTGTGTATGTTTTATCAAAGTTTGATTGATTTCTTTCACACCCAGGCCTATGTTGTTCTTTTATCTATTTTTGTAACGCATGACCAGAATCTAATAAAGTAGGCTATTATTTTTTGCTTTCTGGTAAAAAGATTGAGAACAGTATTAAAACCAGTGTTCCTTTAGCTTTAAGATTTATTTTAAATAAAAAAGAATTTTCTGGTTATAAAAGTAATGTATGCCCATTGTGAAATATGAAAATTTAATAAATTTTAAAATGATAATCACCCACTATTTCCTGGATATAAGCATTATTCTAATTTTGGTATGTTTTCTTCCAGTATCTGTTTCTCCATTTGTTCTTCTCTTCTCTTTTTCTTTCTGGAAAACAACACTTACAGTTTTTATCCTGCCTTTTTTTCCCCCTACCAAACATATAAGCATTTTACCACATTATTAAACTATTTTTTACAAACTTAACTTTTAGTTTCTGCATTATATTCTGTCATATGGATGTATTATCAGAGGGATATACCATCCTCCTGTTACTTGATATTTAGGTTGTTTTCAGTTATTGCTGTTAAAGGATGTTTTTCTGTTTAAATTTTGTCTGAATCTGATTACTTCCTTAGGTAAAGTTATATATTTAATTTTTTTTGTGGACAAAGGCCATAAGTATTTTTAAACTCTGTTGAATATTGCCAGATTGTTTTAAGAATGATGTTTATTCCATTATTTACTTCCACATAGGAGAATGCCAGAAAGAAGCAAGTAGTCTTTTTTTTTTTTAAAGCTAATTTGTTAAGGAAAGTATGGGAAGTCACCATTTTAATTAGTATGTCTTTGATTATTAGTGAGTTGAATATTTTTGCACTGTTTATCAGCTTTGGTTTTAATTTTTTTCCTAATCCAAATTGTTCATTTTGTTTTAGGTCTTTTCCGTCAGTTGAAATGTCTATGATTTTATCTGCCTCAGTCCTTCGTGTCAGAGATGGACTGCCACTTTCTGCTTCTACTGACTATGAACAAGGCACGGGCTTGCAGGAGTGCAGGAAGTATTCTAAAATGCTCTCGAGGAGACTTGCTCAGCTTCCTGATAGATGCACACTGAAAACTGGACATTATCACATTAAGTAAGACTTCAGTTTTGCTTCATGAAAATCACTGGCTTAGTAGTTGTCATTTTAATGAAATATAAATGGTTACAATAGAAATTCGTGTTTGTTTAGGAAAACTTGTTAAGTCAAGAATCATGTGGTTCTGAACTTTTACTGAATATTAGTCATCACTTCATCACCCTTTTTGCAGTTTATGTTTATATCTGGTTTTAGAAAAACTTACAGTTTTACAGATCACAGATATTTCATCTTATAAGTTGATCTCTTGGTATTTATTGGTGTTCTTACATGCCTAGACAAACTGAAATGGGAAATATAAAAAAATCTTACATGATACCTGGCCTCAAAGAACTTAGGAAGTTTACATTCTAGTGAGAGGGGATAGCATTCATCACTATTTATTGTATATAAAGAAAGTAAAACTGGGCAGCGGGATAGAGAGTGACTTTATGGTCGTCAAGGGCCTGAGAGGGTGACATTTGAGCAGCAACCTAAAAGGTGAGAAAGAGGCAGTTATATGAAGGAAGCTATGAACGAAGAGCAAGGCAGAGATAACAGCCAGTGCAGGAGGCCACTGATACAGATCAAAGGCTGGAAAGAAAACCAGAGCTGCTGAGCACTATGGACAATTAATAGAGTGGCAGAAGGTGAGGCTGGAAGGGTAGAAATGAGACAGGGTATGTAGGGCCTTCTAGGCTGTGAGGAGTTTGGATGGAGTCCAATGCAATAGGAAACCATTGGAGAGCTTTAAGCTGGCGAGTTATATGATCTGATTTGGGCTTTGAGTAGATCATCCTGGCTGCTCTGTGAAGAATGGGCTCTCAGGAAAAAAGAGGGGAAGCAGAGAGATCATTTAGGAGACTCTTAGAAAAGTTCAGGCAGGGTAACTGGAACAAGGGTGCTAGTGATGAGAAGTGCTTGGATATGGGCTATATTTGGGGAGTAGCACCAACAAATCTTCATGTATTGAAGTGGGATGTGAGGGAAAGAGAAGAGTCAAGAGTCACTTCTAGATTTTTGTCCTGAGGAACTGGATAGATAATGGGGCTGAAATGAACAAGACTGGAAGATAAGTGTCTCAGGGGTAAAAACCAAGAGTTCTCTTTGGACATGAGAATTCTGAGATGCCCCTTAGACGTCCAAGAGGTACTGTTAGGCAGGTAGCTGGATGTGTAAGTCTGCAGTTTAGTGAAGAAGGACAAGTATGGAGATTTATATTTGGGGGTCGGCTTGCAGCTTGTGATTAAAACCATGGGAACAGATAAGACCACCTTGGAGGACATACCCATGAAATAATTAGAGCACAGTTAGCTTCTGAGCAGTTTGATACTGATTGTGCACACAGTACGAAATCAAATAAGAACAAGGTCCATGTAGGATACAATGAAGGCAGAGCTTCATTATTGAGATAAGACATGAGCCATGTCCTGAAGAAATAGTAAGATTTGCCTAAGGCAGAGAGTAGGGCATTCCGGGTGTAGTGGGGAGAGGCAGAATAATAAGAGTGTGACTCAGCATGGTAGTTGCATTAACCTGCTTGGCTTCGTGATGTGAATGGTGATTCAAGGATAGTTGTGGGAAATGTGAGATAATTATTATGGGGCCAGATCCTGGATTTCCCTGAAAGTTGAGATTGAGAGATGTCACTTTGATGTAATAGGTTATAGGAAGTTGTTACTGCAGGTTTGAGAGAAGTGACACTAGCATATAGGGTGGAATGGAAAGTCAGAGGAGAGAGGTTAACTTATAATTAGGGCCTGACCTGATAAAATACAAGTGCAAATGAAAAAGAAATTGCCAACCATAAAGACACTTCAAAAGAAAAAACAATTAAGCCTGATAAGATGGAATACCAGAGATGAGGAGAAGGAAGGCACAAAGATGACTGAAATCTGGGAACTGGACAGAATGAGGTCTTTGGAAAGGATTGCTTATGGGGGATGCGGCAGGAGAGCAAGATAACGAAGCTCCATTCTGGTTGAGATTATGACAAGGCAGTCCAGTCGATGTGGGATAGAGATTTTGGAATCATACAGAAGTTGAAACTGTGAGGGTCAGAATGCCCACCGAGTTTCTGAGAGGCCCAGAATGGGACCTTAGAGAATGTCTATAATTACTCAGATCACCTGCGTAATGGAAAGGTAATGAGCTGTTACCTTTAATTGGGTTTTCTGAGGGTTTATCTGGAAAATGGTGGTGGTGGTGGTGGTGAATATATCTAAAATGATGTCTTAGCCTGCTCTTAAATGTTTTGGAGAGAAAATCTTGAAACATTTTAATATTTTATTCACTACACATGCTCTTTTAGCGCCCTGGATCACTGTGTTGAGTTTTAGTCATTTATGTTGCGTAGTGCTGTAGACAGATGTCAGCATTATAGAAGGTTGGCTTGAATGTAGTATATTAATTCTGATAGAGATCTGGACTTAAAAAACAAACAAACGCACCCACAACTTTTTTGCGAATGTTTTTTGTTCCTCTACCTTATTCTCTTAAAAGAAGAGTAGAATGTAGTATTAGGTTGGTGCAAAAGGAATTGCGGTTTTTGTAATTATTTTTTTCACCCTTTTAAACCGCAATTACTTTTGCACCAAACTAATAACATTTTTAACACCCCTCCAATTCTGTTTGACTGGGGTGAATTCAACTTACAAAAAATAATAATAATAACTCAAGAGTACAGGTAAGAGAATCTTATGAAGGAAAAAATAAAGGTTAGGAGTATAATAAACTGAAGTAACATTTCCTTCTGGAGATACAAACTATATAGTCTATTCATTTCTTAGAAAGGGCTACAAACATTGCTTTGAGCTTCCTTGTGGCCGAAACAAAGGGGATAATGGATCATTTACAGGATTCCCAATGTCCATTGGGTAAAAACATTGCTTTTCATGTTACTGAGATTTGATGTATGTAAAAAGAGAAGCATTTGGATCGCCTTCTTCCAGCGTCCATAACAATGAGCTTTTTATGATTTGTTTTCTTGTAATATTCCTTACTGTAAGCAAATGGCAGGATGCAAAAAGCAATTTTATAAGCAAGTTTAGGAGTGGGGTGAATCAGCAGAGGTCTAATCTGGCTTGATCTAAGAATACAATTTAGAAATGTCTAAAGGTTACATGGCTTTCAGAACCACTGATGGAAAACCCTCTGTGCATGTAATTTTTGTAGTTGTAGCCAAGTTTGAAAAAAGGATTAAACTACAGAGAATTTTTAGTTTTACTTCTTGATAAGAAACTGGGTTTTATGTTTTCTATCATTGATTAGCGGTCTTGTTTGTTAGTTTCTAAATCATTGGGGTTTTTATGCTATATGACAGATTTAGACTGAAATATACCACGTTCCCCCAAAAATAAGACCTAGCTGGACAATCAGCTCTAATGCGTCTTTTGGAGCAAAAATTAATATAAGACTCAGTCTTATTTTAATATAATATAAGACTGGGTCTTATAACATAATATAATATAATATGATATAATATCGGGTCTTACTAATTTTTGCTCCAAAAGACACTTTAGAGCTGATGGTCCAGCTAGGTCTTGTTTTGGGGGAAACACGGTATACAATAGGGAATTTACGTGTGTCTCCTGACTTATTTAAAATTCTCACAAGACACCTCTTTTTCTGAGCACCATGAGTTTGCCAGATAAAACTCACAGATCTGTAGTAGTGGTGGAGCACCCCTGCCCCCGGCACCAGCCTGCCGGTTTGCTCTCCTAGCCCTGTGTGGAAATGCTTCTTTCCTTTGAAACCCAGCTTACAGCCTACTTCTTTTGAATCCCCTTCTTATCACTGCTGTTTCTCTAATGACCTTCCTTGCTTCACACATCATCTGTAGAATTTGTTTGACTTGACTTTTTCATCCTTTTTAATTAATTTTTTTATTGCTATAGCTTTTCTCTTTATCCACATTGCAACTCATTGAGATAATTGCTCTGCCCTGGCTTATATTATTTTTGATTCCTCATCTCTTAGCATTGTGGTTTTCAAATTTGTATAGAAATTGAGATGCTCTTTGCAGAATACCACTGAGAACCAAAACAAAGTAACTTAAGTGTATAATTATGTGCTAAATCAGATGGTACCTCATATTAGATTCTAGGTGAATAGGTAGAGGAAGTAGAGTTTTGAGAAAGAAATTCGGAGAGTAACATTTAAAATTGAGAAAATTCCTTTTGTTTTCCCTGTGTATTGGGAAAACGGTGAACTTCAGATTGTAGTGACTGAATAGTTCAGTACAGCTATTGGAGCACATTCTGTGGAGCATGGCTCGCGCTGGCACTGTGCTTGCGTGTATCATAGTGGCTGCTCAAGGGGGGATGGTTGTTTTGGGGGTTTGGCAGTGTTCAGAGGGCCATGGAATTAAGTCTCCGTTTTCTCCAAAATTCTTCGTCTTGGCTCGTTGACTTTGGGGGCAGATGTGCATAATCTAGTTGTGTGATTTCTTTTCACATTACCTTGTGATATTATAATTCCCTCTGTATAAATTTTTAAGGAATTCATCTGTTACGCTAGTTGAGGAATACTTTCCTTAAACTGTCATAAATGTTTAATATATAAACATATGTCACTACTTAGGAAGCAACAATAACTAAAGCAATAATTATGAACCACATGAAAATTAAGTTGTGTCATGTGAGATCTTAAAATGTTGAGATTGGTTTGGGAGGTTTAAGTATCATAGTTGTACATTTTGAAATATCTTTCTTTAAACATTTAGACATTGATATTATGAAAAGACAAACCCCTTTGGGGGACCATTCACACTTTATTGTGAAGTTTAGTGCAAGAAATAAAATTCCTTCGTTCTTTCACTGTGAATTCATTTGAAGTCTGATAATGATTGTGAGCTTCATAGATTCTCTCATTACCTGAGGATTCACTTTCACCGTATCTGTCCCCAAACTGCTACCTCCAGCCGGGAAGGCTATATTTTAGGCTTACCTGCCTTTTGGTTTTAGTTTCTGGTAGTGCTTTTCTTTCACTCTTTGGTGTTATTTTCTGATTACGGGAGTAACAACTTCAATAATGACTCAGTACCTTTAATTGCCAGGCCCTTTACTAATGTTATCATTAAATTTCAGAACAGCTCTGTGAATGCCTAATAATACAGCTCTTTCCCATGGCTTAGGGCAGAAACACAGCTCATCCTAGCTTAAGCAGCAAAAGGGTATTGTGAAGGATAGGCTGGCTGCTGAGTTGGCTGGAGCCAGGCACTCAGATGTTATCAGGCATCTCTCATTTCTCCACTCTCTCTGCTTTTGCAGGTGGGGATTCTCCACATATTAGAAAACACTGTGCAGGCAGCTCCAGGATTACTTCATTCCAGCTGAGTAACCCCTCTCACTCCCTGTTTCAAGAAAAGGACTTTTCTGTGTGGGCCATGCTGTCATGGCCCATTTCTGGAGTAACATTGTGGAAGAGGGCTGAGATACTCTTACGTGGATCCTGGCTCACATGCCCACCCCTTTGATGGGCAGCTTTGCCAAAGTCGTATAAAATGGGTGGTGGAGCTGGAGATAATTCCCCAAAGGGAAGGAGAGAAGGGATGCTGGGCAGATGGCCATTACAGGGCTACCACCCCTGTTTTACAGATGAGGAAACTGAGACTTAGGGATGTAAAGAAACTTGTTCGGACTCACAAAACTAATAAATGGTGTATCTGACCCACAGTCTTTTGGCTTCAGCATTCCCATTCTCTGGTTAAAGAGTTGCCTCCGTTTACCCATAATCTCTCTCTTGACGGTGCATTCCTAATTCTCCTAATTTTTTTCACTTTTTATGGAGAGAAAAATTAAGGTAAGAGAATTCAGTGAAACTACCCCTCCCCCCTTTATTGGTTGAGAAATAATGAGGAACAGAGTATATGTGAAGTTTAAACTTGATGAGACGGCATTGTCTTGTTGGAGTCTAGGTGTCTGGTGGGAGGGGCCTGGCGGGAGAATGCAACCCATCAGTAGCTACCAAACCAAAACCCCCTGGTGGAGGGAAATAACCTGTGTGTCCTGCTTTCCTGTGTTGTCTCATTACTAGCCATATATATGGACATATATATGAATTTTTTTTTACTGTTTATTATAGTAAAATCTATAGCTTTTCAGCACTATATGTATTAAATAGGCTCTTTACTAGTCTAGGAATCTAATTACTCTTAAAATACAGTTTCTGTGGGAAAATGAGTTCTAGGTGCTATAAACTTCTGGAATACTAACCAGAAGTAAATAAATTATGGATTGTCTGTGATTGATTATCTAAAAAAGTGAGGATCTTCATTCTCTGGGGTGTGAAGGTGTTAGGGTTAGTGGGAAAGGGTGAATCAGGACATAGATTAACTACAGAAAAGGAAATGAAGGATGTCAAAGGGAAATTATTCTTGCCCTGTGTTTTATCCAAGGCTCTGATGGTGTAATCACCTTCGGCCACTTAAAATCATCTGATTCTCCTTTAGTTTACCATTATAAGTTGCTATCACTTGGCATGTTGCATATTAATATTTTCTTATTTAGTGACTGAAATGCGTCTTTATTCATGGGATAATGTGTTTATGATTTAGCTCTTCACCATTGGAGGGTAATTGAAAGTTGCCCACATAGGAGAGGAATAAGTGAGAAAATAGGAAGTTTCTGGTAGAATGATGCACATGGTAGACACTCAGTGTTATTGAATTCTTTTTCCGGTTCTTATCTCCTTACTGTCCTGTCCCATTGATGGCAAAATCTTGTTTTCGTCTTGTTTCCTTTTAGACATAGTTGGTGATAATATTCCTAAGGCATACTCACTTTCATAATGTCAAACTTTTTGTATATTTGAAAGTTGAAACACTTTATTTTAGAGATTGGTATTCAGTGTGAAAAGTTCTATTTCAGAAATATTATTTTTCCCATCTTTAGCAATTTTAACAGTAGATTAGAGATGGCATGTCCTCCTGGAGAACTTTTCTTCCCCCAGGAAAGCTGTTCACTGGGCAAACATGGCTACAAAAGATGGGCAGGCTTTCTATGTGTAACAGTACAATTGCAGGATGAAAATCGTATGTCATGCAAATATTAATTATTATTGTCTCAATTTATAAATAGTTTGGTATATATTTTGTGCTTTAGCATGCTGCGAAATGCGATTGTGTCTCCTTGTCTTGTTTTGTGTATCATTGTGTTAAGTGCATTCCCGGTCCCGTGATGCAAGTGCCTGGCAGGAGGGACGTTGTCTGTGATCAGAGTGCATACAGCAGAATGCTAGGCGTATACTGCACTCGGTGCTCTGTTGCTTGTTGTGGGAAGATCATTATTTTCAGGAGTTACTTAGTTGGGTGCAGCAGGCCAGAACTCTCTTGGTAATGGCGTTGTTTAATCGGTGATACATAAAACTTCTTTTTGTCAGTTCCTAAATAAGATTAGATACTGGAGGTTTAATTTCTAAAAATACTTTTTCATTTTTTGGCCTTTAGGAATCACCTGAGCTTTGGCCCTCTTGGATACATGATAGAATTAGCTTTATAACAAAGTGGTTGAAAGGGCTAAATCCCCCTCATCTGGAGTTTGAACATCTGCCAGCCTTACCTGTTTAAGACACGCTTGATCCTGGAAGGCCCTAAAGAAGTTCCTAGTGTGTGTGCTGTGGAGAGGAACCAAAGATAAAATAAGGCTGGGTAAACTCCTTGGCCAGAAGAAAGGGAGTAGCTCTAAAGAACGAAGCCCAGAAGTGGAAGGGAAATAAAAAAGAAAAAGGAAATTAGAGCAAAGTAGGAAGAAACAATGGCGATTTAAAAATTTTGCTCAAGCTGGAGAAAAGAGGAGTGATGTGTGTGTGTGTGTGTGTGTGTGTGTGTGTGTATTAATAATAACTGTAATAAAATAAAAGGAGCAGACATACCTGTTAGATCTGTCTAGCCACCTGGAGGTACTCACTGCAGAGCTGAATAATTCTGCCGGGATCCTGAGAACACCCTCTCTTTAAAGTAGGGGGACGTTGAAGGCTCACTGACCTGAACCCTAACGGCTTCTGGGAACACTGCCTGGACCAGCAGGTGTGAAGTTCTGCTCTCTTCTGTCATTTAGTCAACTATTTATTAAGCTTCTGCTTTGTGTCGATCCTTTGTGTAGATACTGCTGGGCTGTACATAATACAAGAATAAATGATGCCATTTTTTACTCATTTATTCACTAATTTATTAAGCACTTATTTTTTCCTAGATGCAAAATATTCTAGGTACTAAATATAGTGTTGAACCATACAGAAATCATTGGTGCTCTCATTGAGCATAGATATTAATGAGAAAGACATTACAACAAATAAACACATAAATATATTACAAATTGAGTTAGTTACATGAAGAAAAATAACAGCTGGTGGGATCAATTTAGAGTGTGTGCTCTGGGAGGGATTTTGAGCTAAGAACTGAAGGATGAGTAGGTCAGAACCGGAGCGTGGTAACAGTGGGGTTAGGAACATTGCAAGTAGGAAGACAGAATTTGTGAAACCTCTCAAGTTGGGAGTAGGTTGATATCCTTAGGGATCTGAAACAGGACTGGTGTGGCTGCAATGCCGAGAGGAAGGAGGATGGTTGCACACCAGGAAGTGGGGAAGGTGGCTGGGCTTTCTGAATATCCTTCTGATGCAAGTTCCAAAATCCTCAAGTGTCATGACTCTTAATTGGGGGAAAAAATAGAGACTGATTTGTGGCTTGGAAAAGCTGAAAAAAACGTTGGTGGATTAGGACATAATTGATTTATCTGTACCATAGAAAAGTGGGTGTTATGTTATGGAATGCATGTGGCTTTGGAGGTAGAACTAAGTTCGTCCCAGCTTTGCTTCTTAATGGTGTGGCCTTGGGTAAGTTACTAAGCTCCCCGAGCCTCTGGTCCTTCATCTGTAAAATGTAGATAGCCATGCCCCTTTACTGTGAGAATGCCCTCAGATAACGTGTAAAGCATTTAGCAGAGGGCCTAATTCATACTAAGCGGTCACTAAGCTGTACCTGCTGCTGTTACTATTTCTCTTCCTCCTCCTCAAAGCCAAAGAACGACAACCAGATTGTCTATAAAATGTGCGCGAAGTGAACCTGATGCGTGGGCTAAAGCATGCCCAAACTGGCACGCATGGCGTGATTTAGACTAGCTCCTCTGAGTGGTCCCCAGTGGAATGGTGGGAGTCTAGCCGTCTGTCTCAGTGAGAATTGAAAAAGCAGAGGTCTTTCGATAACAAAGGTAAATCAACTGAGCTGTATATACTTTTGGAAACCTGGCTTTGTATTTCAGAGAAAGACAGCATCTAAGGCTGACCTCACTATGAAAAGCCGTAGTATTATAAAACACTTTATAGCCTTTTCAGAGAGTATCAATGCAATTATAGTAAAATAAAGACTTTGGAATAAAGACTCATTGAAAATGCTAACATACAATCTTAAAAACATAGGGTTCCCTTTATC
Organism: Rhinolophus sinicus; assembly: GCF_057876585.1. Classification (NCBI taxonomy): domain Eukaryota; kingdom Metazoa; phylum Chordata; class Mammalia; order Chiroptera; family Rhinolophidae; genus Rhinolophus; species Rhinolophus sinicus. The sequence continues at coordinate 61,572,991 of NC_142517.1, read as the reverse complement.
TCACGTGTAATTCTCTAATTAAATTTAGTGTAAGCAAAGAGGAACCATTTGGGATAAACTATCATGTAGGTGTCTGTGGTTCACTGTCTTACTAATATGGAAATACAGTAAAACCCTGCCATAATACAAAAAGAGTCTAAAAGCTTCAGTCATATTGAAGGATAATGAAATAACTCCCAGTTAGCCACTTGGGAGTTCCTAGTGTGTGAAAGCCAATCATGAATTATGTTCTATCCCAATTCAAATTATTGTCCGGTATATTTGAATGCTAATATGTCAGAATTTTGTTAATGATAGTGAAGATTTTTTGGGGGAGGAAAGAAAATTCTTTGGGAAAAATATAATTTGGCCTTTAGTTATTAATTTTGTAGGAAAATGCAGTGTTATAGCTAAACATTTTTGACTGACCCATAAAGAGATATATTTTATTTGTGAACACTACCAATGCACAAATAGGAAACTAAAACAAAAGTTTTATGAAACAATATGCATTCCAATATTTTCTCTTATATTCTATTTCAATTTTTAGGAAAATGCTGTGTGTAATTCATTAAACTAATTTTATGACCTAATGAGTTAACAGCTTGTAGTTTGAAAACATTGCATCAAAGGAGTATGTACTAAGCGGAATTTCACAAAGGAATTCCAGGTTATTCCAGAAGCATAAGATCAGCAGAGTTTGACTGGTAGTATATCCCTCACCATTAATAATAGATGATTAATAGGTGCCAACCTCACATCCTTTGGCTGCCTGGCATGGCCTTAAAGAAAGAAAGAGGGGAAAAGGGGGGGGGGAGAGAGAGAGAGAGAGAGAGAGAGAGACTCTTGTATATGCATAAACGCTCACTGCAAGGATACACAGGAAATTAATAATAACATGAGTTACTTGAGGGACAGAGAACTGGGTATCTGTGGGCAGAGGTAGGGATAAGACTATTTTATTTTTTATTTTTTTCCCACTTCTTCAGCCCACTTCCCCCAACTCCAGTTCAAGCCAGTGTTTCTCAGTTGCAACCTTGGGCGTTAGGAGTTCGGCGCTCCAACCACCTGAGCCACCAGGCCCGTCGGATAAGACACTTTAAATACAGTGTTTCCTTTCATTTTTTCATTCTTATGAAATTTGAATCATGTGAATATATACATATATAAAAGTATGGCACAGGATTCTAAAAATTAAGTTAATAAATAAATTCTGTTTCTATATTATTAGAAAAAAAGGTGGGGAGGGAACTCTAATATACATCAGGGTTTGGCAGTAAAGATTGATAAGACAGATAGGAGTTACAGCCTGTATGGTCTGTTTGCTGCCCTTGATCTAGACCAGCTATGTTGACAGTACTTTAAGAAACTGTTTTAAGTGATTCATTAAGGGTGAATTTGTGTCCCTTTCTTGTGCTTTTTAAAGGGGGTATGTACTTTATTATAGCCAGTTTTTTTTCAATAGAACATGGTTAAACATTTCAGTGCTTAAAGTAGAAGTTTTTTGTTTTAAAATTTTAACTTATTTAGAAACAATTTAAAACTTACAGGAAAGTTGGAAAAAATAGGAAAAATACAAATAATACCTGTTCTCAGATTTATGTTTTGTTAACATTTTACCCCATTTGCTTTATCATTTTACCTGTCCCCCTATCTGATTCCTAACCACTTCAAAGTATATTTTCTAAAATGAGGGATATTCTCTTACTTAACTATAGTACAGTTATCAGCTCTAGTAAATTTAATATTGATACCATACTTTTTCTAATCTATTGCCTGTTTTCTATTTTTGTCAATTGACCCAGGAATGTTCTTTATAGCGTTTTTTTCCTCATTTCTGGCACGATCTAGATTACGGTTAGGTATTACATTTAGTTGTGTCTCTTTAGCTGCCTTTGATCAGAAACATTTCCACAGTCTTTATTTCTTTTTTATAACATTGAGACTTTTAAAGAATACAGCCCCTCCCCTTTTATAAATAGAATGTTGATCATTCTGGTGTTCCGTCATGATTAGATTCATGGACCCCTACTTCACAAACTGTCTAAAAACTAACTGATGGGCCGGAATACTACTAGCTGATACGTCTTTCTGAAAATGTTGTATCTGGAGGCACAGGAAGTCTGTCTGCCCCTCACAGTGATGTTAGAGTACTTTGTCAAGGTATTGTCTAGTTTCTACTGTATAATAAATATTTTTTCCTTTGCAACCAATAAGCAATCCATGGGAAGACATTTTAAAGCCGTGCAAAATTTCCTGCTCCTTACCTAGATTTAGCATCCATTGATTGTCCTTGCTTGGTCCAACCTTTACTGTGTTGGTTGCAATTCTAGTATTACCTCCACATTTACCAGTTGGCACTAGTCATCCTACTGTTAAAAAAAAAAAAAAGAGTCCTCCTTTCCTCCCTTTTTATTATTTATTGTTATGAATTCATGAATTTCTCCCTTTTCCCCAATGATTCATAATTCATTACTATGTAGAGGATTTGATTCTGAGTTTAGTGGATGACTTCAGGAGGTCAGTAACCACCCTGAAATTGTGTACTAAGTTCTGTGTTGTTCAACATCTCTCTGGGGAGGGTATCCATGACTTTTATCAAAATCTCTAGGGTTCTTGATTCAAACAGGATTAAGTTCCACTAGGTTGAAGCTATAAATGTTAAGCTGTCTGTAACCCTATATATTTGTACATTCTTTTATTCACATGCTTTCTACCTACCCCAAGTGACAAATAACTGAAATGTTAGAACTATAGCATGTGTTCCTCTGTAGGAACTATAGCACATGTACATTCCATTTTTTTGTCTACTGTTTTTAAACCACAACTGAAAATATTATATTTTGGTTTCTTTAATTTTTTTTTGAGGTACTATATAATGTTAATATCTTTATTGCCACTGTAGCAGCAGTTTATGGTGTATAGAGCCAGTCATGTGAAGCAACAAATTATCTTGATTTACTTTGAAATTTTAAAACCGATGTTTTTTACACTGTAGTTTTATTAGCTCTCTGGGAGTAAGCTACATGATGTTGTGCACTGAAAATTACCCAAATGTTCTGGCCTTCTCTTTCCTGGATGAGCTTCAGAAGGAGTTCATTACTACTTATAACATGATGAAGACAAACACTGCTGTCAGACCATACTGTTTCATTGAATTTGGTAAGGGCCTGATTTTTGTTTCCTTTTCATTACCCTGTCTCCAGCCAGTCTTAAGCAATTTTTAATCTAATACTGGGGCGGGGGCGGGGGAGGGGGAAAACTCAGAAAATTCTGCTTCCTTGCTTTTGATAGAATAATTTGACAAATGGTCTATAGATTATGGCAACGTCTTCATTTAGGTGCTTTTTAGAAAATACTGTATTTGAGCTATGGAGGTGATTGTGATTATTGGCACAAAGAATTAATCCTGGAGGACAGTTTCTCAATGAGAAATTTATAAGCCAGAGATTCAGAATTTTGTGTTTGTGATAGTCTGCGTAATGTAGAACAGAGGTTGGCAAACATTTGCTGGAAAGGACCGTATGGTACATATTTTAGGCTTAAAAGGACCATATGGTCTCTGTCACAACTACTCAGCCCTACCATTATAGCTGGAAAGCAGCCATAAGAATATGTAAATGAATGAGCATAGTTATATTTTAATAAAACTTTATTTACAAAAACAGCAGGCTAGATTGGGCCTGTGGGCATTCCTTGAAGTTTGCTCTAGGAGGAAAAGAAAAAGTAAAACCAAGTTATAAACAGTGAAAATAAAATTGGAAGATTATTTAGGAAATATCTTAGAAGATATTTAGGAAATGTCTTTTATTTATTTAATTAAATTTATTCTTTAAACTATACATTCTAATGGTGTAAGCAATAAATAAGCAAGTTTTATAAGAACATGGAATTTATAGTGTATGTTCTTATGTAATTAAAACTGGTAAATGATGAGAGACTTAATGTTTTATGAGATATGAATCCATATAAACATTAAGATTTTGGTTTCAAGACTAAAGCTGTTACTGTTTTGTCGTAGAAGTAAGGTCAAAGTAACTCCTTGAAATGGATATAATAGTAAAAAAATTCTCACAGTCATGTGGTGTTAAATCCTTAGTTTATTTACAATAACTAATTTCTAGAGTGTGAAATGACTCCATGACATATTAACCATTAAACACAAGTAATATTAGAACACTCCATGATAAATTGAACAGTTTTGGATAACAAATTAAACAGTTTATCTACAAAATTTACTGTCCATGAACATCACACTCTCAAATTATTTAATTAACAAATGACTGCAAGGAAATTTATTTTTTATTTTACATAGATAACTTCATTCAGAGGACCAAGCAGCGATATAATAATCCCAGGTCTCTTTCAACAAAGATAAATCTGTCTGACATGCAGATGGAAATCAAGCTGAGGCCCCCTTATCAAATTTCCATGTGTGAACTGGGGCCAGCCAATGGAGTCACATCTGCATTTTCTGTTGACTATAAAGGTGCTGGTAAGATTTCTTCTGGTGAGTTTTGGATCTCAATTTTATTTAAAAAATCTTTTGTAAGAACTGAGGAACTCTTGAAAATGAATTGCTTTATTCTAATATTTTAAAGCAAGTACATGAGAGAATTTCGAAGTTCAGAGTAATCCTTTCTCCCAGTGGTTTTATACAGTACTCTATCAGATATGTGACTAATCAGGAAAATTCTTTTAAATAGCCATCTCAGAGGAACTCTTTGCTAGGGATACATTTAAGAAGGTTTCTTTGTAAACATTTGACTAGAAATGAATAGTTTATTTGTAATATATGTTTATAAGCATGTAAAATGCTTTGTATTACATCAAAATGCTACATTCAAGGCAGAGGTTTTTGACTGTCACAGAAAATGTGATCATCTCAAACCTCCCCTCCCAAACAAGGAATACAGTTATGACAAGTTGAAAACCTCTGCTTAAAAATGGAAACCTTATTATTTTATAAGGTAGCATATGCCATAGTTGAATTTCTTGTCCAAGAAATTCTTCCTCATATTTGAGCAAAGGTCTATTTCCTATAATGTTTACCTGTTTGTCTAAGTTCTGTGACCTCTACTTCTCTCTCTTCAATTTTACCAGAATAGCACTTCAGAACTTTGAAGTCAGCAACTCTGTGTCTTTTCTATTCCATTAGTATGATCAACTTCATATAAAATGTCCTCATTCCCTTAGCCTCTTTGTCTATGGCATTTTGAAACACTATCCTGGAAGCTTTGTATATGTTTTATTTTGTTAATATACTTCAAATGTGGCATCCAGGACTGAACAATTCATATTTGGTTTAGTAAAAATTATGGGAGAAAAGGGGAAGCAGATTTGACTAAAATAATCCAGCCAGTCAGGAAACAAGTAAATAAGCAAATAACAATAGCAAGCTTTGGGGGAAAGGAGGTGGACCAGTACCCCAAATTGCTACAATGTGTTATCTAAAATGTCCAGTTTCCAACAAAAAATTACAGGACATACAGAGGAAGAGGAGAGTATAATACATATACACTGGGGGGGGAGGGGAAGCAGGCAATAAAACCTGCCTGTGAGAGATGTCAGATTTAACACAGACATAGACTTCAAAGTAGCCATTATAATTATTTTCAAAGAAAATAAGAGAAACCATGATTAAAGAAGTAAGGAAGGTATGAGAATGAGATGTCATCAAATAGACAATAAAAAAACAAAGAGTTAGAAATTATAAAGAAAAAGAACCAGACGGAAATTCTGGGATTGAAAAATGCAACTGAAATGAAAAATTCACTAATGGGTCTCAATAGTAGATTTGAACTGGCATAAGAAAGAGTTAGCAAACTTGAAGATATATCAATAGAGGTTATGCAAGCCAAAGAACAGAGAGAAAAAAGAATGAAGAAGAGAACCTTAGAAAAATGGGACACTATTAAGCACACTAATATATGTGTGATGCGAGAACCAGGAGAGCAGAGAGAGAAAGGAGCAGAAAAAATATTTGAGGGAATAATGGCAGAAAAGTTCCCAAATTTACTCAAAAAAATTGACTCATCCAAGAAGCTCATTTAATTCCAAATAGGATACATGCAAGAGACCTACAAATAGATGAATCATACTAAAATGCTAGAAGACAAAGACAAGGAGAAAATCTTGAAAATAGCAAGGAAAAAACAACCTGCCACTTACAAGAGCACCCCAATAAGATTAACAACTAACTGACTTCTCAACAGAAACAATGGAGACCTGAAGGTAGTGGGAGAACATGTTCAGAATGCTCAAAGGGTTAAAAAAAAACTTGTGAACCAAGAATGCTATATCCAGTAAAGCTATCTTTCAAAAATGAAGTTGGAATAAAGATATTTTCAGATAAGCAGAAGATGAGAGAATTTGTTGCTGGCAGACTCACCTTACAAGAAATACCAAAAGAAGTTCTTCAGGCTGAAAGCAAGTAACCCAGACACTAATTTGAAGTGACACACACACACACACACACACACACAAAAAAAAAAAAAAAAAAAAAAAAAATCAGAGAACAATGATAAGACAGTAAAAGTACATTTTTCTTTTAAAAAGTAATCATATAAAATAATCTGTATAATATATTGTTGGTCTTATAACATATAGACATGAAATATATTTTCTAATAACAGCACAAGGGAGGTGGATTTGAACAAAGCTGCATTAGGCTAAGGAAATGACTCCAGGTAGTAATTTGAATCCACAGGAACAAATAAGAAAGCCAGAATGATAAGAATATTAACGAAACTATAAAAATATAATTGCTCTCTTTTCTTCTCTTGGCTTCTTTAAAAGACAGAAAAGTATGTAAAGTAATAATTATATAACAATGTATTTTGGGTTTGTAACATTTATAAGTGTAAAATGTGTAACAACCTTGCTGCAGAAAAGGGAGAAAGGCAGTCGAGCAATATAGGAGTAATATTTCTGTAACTCACTGGAGTTAAGTTAGTATAAATCTAAAGCTGTTTCTGGTGAGATGTATATGGTGAGTCCTAGAGCAGCCACTAAGCAGATAACTCAAAAAATAGTAAAAAATCATTAAAGAAGTTAAAATACTGGCATATAAAATACTCATTTAATGCAATGATAGTAAAGGAGGAATAGAGCAAAAAGCACAAGACATATAGAGATAAGTAAAATGGTAGATGTAAATTCACTATAACAATAATAACATTATATGTGAATATAATATTACACAAAATGCAAATGGATGAAACAATCCAATCAAAAGTCAGAGACTGTAAGAGTGAATTAAAAAAAAATTCAAAGATACAATTAGATTGAAAGTAAAAGGAAGAAAAAAGATATATAATGCAAACAGCAACCAAAAGAGAGCTGGAGTGGCTCTTCTGATATCAGACAAAATGGACGTTAAGACAAAAATTGCTACTAGAGAGAAATAAGGACATTTTATAATGATCAAAGAGTCCATTAAGGTATAACAATTATAAACACACAGGCGTTTAACAGACCTCAAAATACATGAAGCAAAACCTACCAAAAATGAAGGGAGAAATAGATAATTAAACAGTAATAGTTGAAGACAAATACCCAAGTTTAAATAATGGGTAGAACTAGGCAGAAGATCAGCAAGGAAATAGATTTAAACAACATAAACAAACAAACATCTATAGAACATTCCATCCAACAATATAAAATATGTTCTTCTGAAGTGTACGTGGAACATTTTCCAGGATAGACCTTGTGCTAAGCTATGGGAAAAAATCATAAATTTAACAGGATAAAAATAATACAAAGTAAGTTCTGCAACCACAGTGGAATGAAATTAGAAATTAATAACAAATAAATTTGGTAAACTCACAAATATGTGGAAATTGAGTAATACAATCTTAAATAATGAATGGGTTAAAGAAGAAATCCAAAGAGGATTTATACTCTGAGATGAAGATGAAGACACAATGCATCAACTTAATGAGATGTAGCTAACACTGTGCTTAGAGGAAAATGTATAGCTATACATACCTATATTTAAAAAAAAATCTAAAATGAGTAACTTAACCTTCCACCTGGAAAGCCACTGTAAAAAGAAAAGCAAATTAAACCTAATGCAAGCAGAAGGAAGGAAATAATAAAGATTAGAGCAGAAATAAATGAAAATGAAACGAAATAGAAAAACATTAGAGAAAAATCAGTGAAGCCAAAAACTAATTCTTAGACCAAATAGTTCTGATTTAAGGGTAGACATACAGATCAACAGTATAGAATTGAGAGTATGGGGGGGGAAAACTTTGCATTATTGTCACTTCATTTTTAGCAAGGATGCCAAGACAATGGTGAAAGAATCATCTTTCAACAGATGATGCTGGTACAAGTGGATATTCATGTACGAAAGAATGAAGTTGGACCCCTACCTCACAAACAATCTAAAAATGAACTGAAAAATGGATCAAAGACCTATATTTAACAGCAAAAACTATAAAACTATTAGAAGAAAACAAAGATGTAAATCTTTAAGACTTTGTATTAGGCAATGGCTTTTTAGATTTGACACCAAAAGTGCAGTGAAAAAATAAAAAATTGATAAGGTGGAATTCATCAAAATAAAAATTTTTGTTCTCCAAAAGACACTATCAAGAAATTGAAACGACAGTCCACAGACACAGGAAATATTTGCAAATCACATATCTTATAAGGCTCTTGTATCTAGAACATAAAACAATTCAACAATAAAAGACAATAATCCAATTTCAAAATGGGAAAAGAATTTGTATTGACAAAGAAAATGTGCAACTGGCTAATTAGCACGTGAAAAGATGCTCAACATTATTAGCCATTAGTGAAATGCAAAGCAAAATGATAAGGAGATACTACTTTACACTCATTAGGATGGCTATAATAAAGACAATAACACGTGTTAGCAAGGATGTGGAAAAATTAGAACCCTCATATGTTGCTGGTGAGGTAAAACAGTGCACCTGCTTTGGAAAATAGTTTGGAAGTTCCTCAAAAAGGTAAACATAGAGTTACCATATAACCTAGCAATTCTACTCCTACGGGCATACCCCAGAGAATTAGAAATCTATATCTAAACAAAAATGTGTACATGAGTGTTCTTAGCAGCATTAGTCGTAGCAGCTGAAAAGCAGAAACAACCCAAATGCCTATCAACTGGTGAATGAATAAACAACATATGATATATCCATACAATAGAATATTCTTAAGCAATAAAAAAGGAATGAAGTATTGATACATGGTACAACATGTATGAACCTTAAAAACAGTGAGCTATGTGAAAGAAGCCATCTAGAAAAGGCCACATATTTAAAATTTCATTTATACAAAATGTCCAGAATAGGCAAATCCATAGAGACAGAAAATAGATTAGTGGTTGACGAGAGCTGGAGGGGTAGAGGAAACAAGGCAGTGACTACTACTAATGGTTATGAGGTTTCTTTTTGGGGTGATGAAATGTGGAATTAGATAATTATGACGGTTGCACAACTCCAACTCTGAATATACTAAAAACCTCTGAATTATACACTTTAAAAGAGTGAATTTTATTGTAAGCAGATTATATTTTAATTTTTTAAATTACTAATAAATGAGGAGTTATTACTTTGAAGACTTCCACTTCCAATAGTGATGGAGTAATTAATTCAGACCAGTAGTCCCACTAAATACTTGCAGAAATGCTGAATGGAATGTATGTATTCTATAGAATATGCAGGTCTAATATATAATGTAGAAGTTAATCTACAGTATAGTCTTCCTGAAGTCTTTGGAGATCCAACAAGAATTACTGGGATACAGAGGAGGATGGAAGCCCAGGGAGATGACCCAATGTTTGGAGCTACTTCTTCCTTTGGGGCTTACACCAATTCGGGAGGGAACAGCTGACAGCTTCTCAAGACTAGGGAGATAGTTTAGAGAGCAGGGCCTACCAAGGCAGTGAACCTAATGAGCAGCCCTCCTACCCATCCGAGCTTTGGGTTAGGGCCTTGGACGTCTGTACTCTAGGAATATGGGTAGATAGGAATATGCAGTAGACAGGCTTTGATCAGAACTGCCGCTTATTTTTGAATCATATTCATCTCTAAAATTGGATTGAGCTGACTGATTCCACTGTGCTATGCTCCAGAGAGCCTGGCAAAAGCAAACAAATATCTTTCCTGGAAGAAATGGTCTCATAAGCTTCAAATTATGTCTACAACAAGATTTTTAAAATAGAATGTTTGGCAAACAATCATAAGTAACCAGGCACCTAAAGAGACTAAACTGCACGAACACAAAGCATTAGAAGAATCTCTCTCTCTCTCTCTCTCTCTCTCTCTCTCTCACACACACACACACTCACACTCACACTCACACTCACACTCACTCACTCATTGGAACCATAGAAGCCAGAGGACAACTTAACGAAAACCTTCTAAAGGATAAAAGAAAATAATTGTAAATGTAGAATTCTGTGCTTAACAAAAATATCCTGAAAGAATGAAGTGACAAGAGTGGATATCCTTGCGTTATTCCTAATTCTGAGCTTAGCAGGGAAAATGTTCAGTCTTTCACACTTAAATATTATGTTAACTTAGGGTTCACGTAGCTGCTTTTTATTTTTATCATTTTGAGAAAATACCCTTATATTCCCAGTTTGATGAGTAGTTTTTATCAGGAATATAAGTTGTATTCTGTTAAATGTTTTTTCTGCATTTATTGAGATGATTATATGATTTTTCTTTTTAAAGTCTTTATATGGTGAATTACTTTGATTGCTTTTCAGATATTAAACCAACACTGCATTTCTGTGATAAACCCCACTTGGTCATGATGTATTATCTTTTTTGTATATTGTCAGATCCAATTTACTAAAATTTTGTCAAGATATTTTGTATCTGTGTTCGTACAAACACAGATACAAAATATCTTCAGGGAGTTGGTTCGTAGCTTTCCTTTTTTGTAATGTTTTTAGCTGGTTTTACAATCATGATAAAGCTGACCTCATAGAATAAATTGAGAGGTGTTACCTCTTTTTCAATTTTGGGAAAATGTTTCTATAGAATTTTTCTTTTTCTTTAAATGTTTAGTTCGTTGAAGCCTTTTGAGCCTCTAATTTTCTTTGTGGGAAAGTTTTTAACTACAGATCAATTTCTTTGATAGATGTAGGGTTATTCAAGTTACCTGTTTCTTCTCAAATGAGTTTTAGGAGTTTGTTTCTTTTAAGGAATCTGTTCATTTCACCTAAGTTACTGAATTTTTGGCATAAAGTTAATATTCCCTTATTGCTTTAATATCTGTAGAATTGTAGTGATATTACCATTCTCATTTTTTGTATTGGTAATTTTTGTCTTTTGCATTGTTTTTCTGATCAGTCTTGTTAGAGTTTATCATGTTTATTGATTTTCTTAAAGAACCAGCTTTTACTTTCAGTGAGTTTTTATTGTTTTTATTTTCTATTTTGTTGATTTATGTTCTGATCTTTATTACTTCCTATCTTCTGCTTACTTAGAGTTTAATTTGCTCTTTTTCTAGGTTCTTATGGTAGATATTAAGATTATTTATTTGAGAACTTCTTTTTACTACATATATCCCTTTAAATACTGCGTTACCTACATTTCATAAATTTTAATATATTAGTTTTTACTCATTTTGTTCAAAATGCCTTTTAATTTCCTTTTTTTTATTTCTTTTGTGATCCAAGGGTTATTTAGAAATGTATTATATAGTTTTAAATATTTAGAGGTTTTCCAAATAATCTTTCTGTTGTTGATTTCTAATTTAATTCTATAGTGGCCAGGTACCAAATGTTGTATGATTTTAATACTTTTAAATTTATTGACATTTGTTTTATTCTTCCAGAATATGATCTATCTAAGTCATTTTCTGTGTTCATTTGAAAAGATTATATATTTTGTTGTTGGGTGGAGCATTCTGTTCATGTCATATAGATTGAGTTGGTTAAATATTTAGGATTGGTTCGTTTTCTTGGTGCATGAACTCCTTTGTCACTTTGAAATTGCCTTCTTTATATCTAGTAATATTCCCTGTTGTCTAATTTGCCCATAATGTTTAGTCTAGTATTTCAGATTATTAATTTGCTTCAGCCTCTTTTCTGACTGCATTTCCTCCTCATAAATATCCTTTTGAGTCAAACAACACCACTAGCAATGCCCAGTAGCAAAGTGGTTAAGAACATGAATTCTAGAGCCAGGCTACATGGATTTAAATCCCAGTTCATTCACTTTGGGCAAATTACTTAATCTACCCAAAATCTTAGTTTCCTGTCGGAAGGAAAAAAAGGTTAATTGTAGTGCCTGTTGCACTGGGTTCCTGGAAGGCTGAAATGAGATCATGTATGTGAAGCACTTGGTGCCTGGCATCTTGCCTGGCGTACTGAGAGCAGCCGCTGCTGTAGCAGGAGCAGTGGAGGTGGTGGTGGTAGTAATGGTAGTAACGGCAGCAGCGGTGTAGGTGCTGTTAATTTGCTTCTCCCATGTCCATCTTCATGCTCATGCTCTTTTCTCCGCATGGAGTGCAGTCCTTCTCGTTTGTCCCTGTCTACATTTTATCCATCATTATAGATCTTCCCTCCTTCATTTACCATTCCTGTGTCACCACCTTCCGCCTACTTCGCTTTCCTCTTCAGAATCCCTTAACTCTTTGTAGTTTAGAATACTTACTACTTTCAGATCTGTCTGTCCACTTCCCTTTAAAAGATGAGAAGTGCCTTGAGGGAAGATTGTATATAATTCATTTTTCGTATCTTCTAAAGCATAGCATCTTACACAGAATCGTGCCAAAAAGTATTTGCTGAATAAATGTATTATTTCACTATAACTAACAGCCCTTTGGTTCCAAGGGATTTACTCTTACTTCTTTAGGAACTTTTGTAAACTCTCCATTAATCATTGGTACATTTTGAGAAAAAATTAATTTTGTCATGAAAATGCCACTGTTGGGCCTAACGAGACTAATGAAAGAAAAGGCATTGTAGCAGAAGACAGTAATAACAAACACAAAACAAAAACTGACCAAGTGACATGCTTTGGATTCAGCAAAAAAAAATTTTTTTCTACATGCCTCTCATTTGTTATTGGTCCAAATCCACTCTTTTCCTAATGGTGACTATCATAAGTGCCAAACTGAACTGTGAAGCAAACATTTGTGGATAACAATGGATCTAAAATCTGTTTTACTGAAGAAAAGAAGCATATAAAACACAATACATTAAAATGTGATTAAATATCTTATTCAGTTTGTTAAAATGAGAAATTGTCCCTAAGGAGTGTCACCTTCATATTGTATGCAGATGGAGTTTTCCCTAAGTAACCATTCCCACAGGTCCTGAGAAGGGGCTGGGGTGGGAGGGAATCTCCACTTGAAAATTTCTTTCCCACAGTGATTTGGCGCAGCACCAGCCTGTCCTTCAGCATAATGCATGCCTTGTCCTTGTTAAAGGACGCTTCCTTTGCTCTCGTGCCTTTAAAAATATTTCTGGTCATTTTGAAGTAATTCAATTATAAATGGTATACTGTCGTTATAAAGAGAGTGCTCCAAGGCCAAGAGGCAAGTGTTAGAAACTTAATAAATATTTAATTTATATAGACATATTATTTACTTCTTAAATAGATATTGCTCAACACATTAAAATGGTAATATTTTCCCATTCAAGAATATACCTTACTTAAATATAAAAAGTTAAGGTTTGTCAGTATAATTCCAAATATTATTTGGGTTTTTTTTGTAAGGTAAACTTGTTTGGTATATTTCAGAAGTGTGACTTATAATCTACTCAGTTGTCAAGTGGTTTTATTCTTGAGAGCCATATTAAGGATTTCTTTTTTATTAGAGGGTAGTTGTCCCTTACTACTGGGGGGAGGGGTGTGCTGTGGGGAGGGATAGAGGAGGGATGCAAAACGTAACTAATTGGTAGACCAGTTTAATAGATTTTTAAAGTGTGAGATTTTTTTTTCTACTGATATAAAATTTGGTATCAGTACTTTATAAAAACACTTAATTTTTTTTTTTTTCGTATCAAAATCTCAAGGAAATTGATTAACAGACCAAGCAGTAAGCTTGGGCACAGAAAAAAATTTAAGAAAATGTTGTTCCATATTAGCATTTTCTGCTGAACTTGAGGAATAAATACGTTTTGTGATATGTGGGTTTGTGTTTTTATGAACTGTTTAGGGAAGCTTTTCTGCTGAAATGGCTGAATATAAGTTGCAAAGATTTAAGCCTTTCCTTATATTAATGTTCCACCTCATTAACTTCATTGTTAGAGCTTTTACACTTCAGTGATTTAAATAAAATGATCTAAATGTAATTCTGTTGTCTTCTCTTTCCATCTGTCTTCCTTTTGAGGTCTAGATGATTACGTATTTAGTTTTGTGTTTTCATTTAGATTCTATTTTAATTCTGTTAAGTGCAAGATGATGATGAAGGGAAACTGTTGTATAACTAAATGTCTTACGCTGCTGAAGCCCCTACAGATGAGGAAATGTGTGTGTAAAGATAATCTGGTCACTTCTTCAGCTGGTGTTTTATCATTTGTACCTTCAAGTGGTCTTCAGAGACCAGGAACTTCATAGCTGTAAGACTCCATTTTTTTGTGGAGTTGAGATTGGTGATTGTAGTTGACCCTAGAACAACACAGGGAGTAGGGGCACCAAACCCTGCTCAGTCAAACATCCATGTATAACTTCTGAGTCCCTCAAAACTTAACTACTAACAGCCTGCTGTTGACTGGAAGCCTTTCTGATAACATTAAACGGTCAATTAACACATATTTTTAACGTTATATGTATTATATACTGTATTTTTACAATAAAGTAAGCTAGAGAAAAGAAAACATTACTGAGAAAAGCACGAGGAAGAGAAAATACATTTGAAGTACTATATGTGAGTGGACCCGCACAGTTCAAGACCATGTTGTCCCAGGGTTAACTGTAGATAAAAAGCTTTCGTGTGTGTCCTCTGGTATTTATAGCCCTGGAACCCAAATAAAGGAGAACTTTGCTTAAAGCAAGTTATGTTTATCCTTAAAAATATTTTCTAAGCATTTTCAGGAAGAGTAGGAATTATGCGATGAATTTCCAAGCAAAGTCACCTTTGCAAATATTTGCAACTGCTTGCAAATGGTAGACATATTTAGGCATGAAGGTTTTTTCCTACATGATTTACTACCAGATGTGAGCACTCCTTAGCAGTACATATCCCAAATGCGTGCTATATGTCTTTGTTAAAAATGTAGAAAAAAAGAAGTTAGTTTAACTTGAGTTCACTAGAATGAAGCTGTCATGTTGTCAGACATTTTGCATTAAATAAAACAGTCAATTACTAAGATATATTGGTAGATGATTTTATGAAGATTAATCTATATTTGACCATTTAAATTGAGCAGTAAAATTCATTTTACACAAGTTTAGGTATTGACTTGCAATACTGATGTTCCTTCCTACCGTTTCTTTTATTTTCCAGCTCACCAGCGACTGGAACCAGCAACTCTGTCAGGGATTGTGGGATTAATCCTTAGCGTTTTATGTGGAGCTCTGAATTTAATTCGAGGCTTTCACGCCATAGAAAGTCTCCTGCAGGTACTGTGCTATTTTTGCAATTTCAGGTGACTGTGTCTATTGATTCTGTTTGTTACAGAATTGATTTGAATTGATTTGGGTATTAGTACAACTTCAAAATGTATGCGCAGATTCTGTATTTTTTATACCTGCCTTAGTCTCTCCTTTCCCCTTCCTCGAAAAACACTGATTTAAAAAAAAAAAAAAATCCCACCGATTTCTGGTTTTAGGCTTTGGCTTCTTTGACTCAATTAGCACTATATATTTATTTATTATCTACTCTGCAGGAGGCACTGTTTATGGGTACTCTGGGACACTAAGATACCGTTTCCGTGAAAATAAGACCCAGCCGGACAATCAGCTCTAATGTGTCTTTTGGAGCAAAATTAATATAAGACCCAGTATTATATTATATTATATTATATTATATTATATTATATTATATTATATTATATTATATATCATATATCATATCATAGACCTGGTCTTACAGTATAGTAAAATAAGACCAGGTCTTATATTAATTTTTGCTCCAAAAGACGCATTAGAGCTGATGGTCCTGCTAGGTCTTATTTTCGGGGAAACATAGTATGTGTGACATGGGCCCTGCAGTCTCAAAGCCTGGAGTTGAATGAGGGAGGCAGAGACGTCCATGAATAATTGCTAAGTACACAGAGTGCGGAAGAGAAGTGGTCAGTGTGAGTCAGGATAGGAGAAGGAGGCTTTGTGGAGTAGCGGTGAGCTGGACTTGGAAGGATCTGAGTAAACAGAGGAATGGAAGAAAGGAGAGGGCATTCAGGGGCAGGTTTTTGTCCCATCTCTGTGTATCCCTATTAGTTTCCTTTTTGATTGGTGCCTCCCTCTGAAACCACTAATTCTTTTGGTAGTGCCAACTATTTTGTTTTCCAATGGAATTTCTTCCAGAGACTGTTGCTATCAAAATGTATTAAATTTTTCTATTATTTTTGTAAACTTTTTGAAACTTAAAGTTTAGCACATTTCAGACTATACAGCTTTTCTTTCCCTTGTTTCTGCTCACTTTTTCTGAAGACTTTTGACACTTACACATTGTAAATTAGTTCTCTTTTTTTGGGTTAGCATTAAACTCATAAAAACCCACTCAACACACCTTATGTTCTCTTTTAAAATTGCTGTTAGTTTGGGGAACACCTAGAGAGTACCATTCTGAGTACCTTCTGAATGTCCTCATTATGTAGGAAACCAATAGCTGAGGATATCACAGGTTCCAGGCAGCTGAGCTGTCCCTCAAGTGGAGGGTTGGCAGAGGCATCTCATGACTTCCCGATTCCTCCTCCTGGGCCCTTTCAGGCACAGGGCCGCTGCTGTTGTCCCTTGGTGTTCTTGCCCTTGTTCCCTAGCCAGCTCAACTTTATTCCAGCAGGAGTTCAATTTGGAGTCAGGTAATCAACCTGCCAACCTGCCAAAAAGAAACAGGCAATTTGGAGACTGCCGACTAAAAAGGCTAATAAATAAGATACTCTTTTTCTTTTTTTTTTAAACTTGATATAGTGGAAAGAACAGTAGTATTCGGTTTGTGAAGAGTTGATTTTTGTTAGTGTAAGAAAGAGAGACAGTTGGCTCAGCTCAGCTACTGATTAACTCTGTGACATTGAATACCTCACCTTACTTTCTGGTCCTCAGTTTCATTGCTCATCAAATGAAGGACAAGGAGTGGATATGATGAGTATTTCTCAAAATATGGGACACATTTACCACTGTTTACACAATAGGTGACTTTTGATAGAGGGGTGAAGATTTTTAATTTTAAGAAGTATGTATTTAATGTATATTAATATGTTTGGTAAAGGATATAAAACTTGCCTTTTAAAGTAAATTAATTTTAGTAAACAGTCAACTTTATGAAATTTATTACATAAGTAATGGTATCTTTAGTATTTAGAATTGGCAAAAATTGTGAAAGAGGTACTCTAACATTAAAATTCTCTGATTAAAAATTTTTTCTGGTTGTTTGAAATTAACAAATTAATAAATGAAGGGAGGGAGCAGACCTAGGTGGAGAAAAGCTTTCATGCCACAGAGCCTTACCTTCCCTGACTCAGAAGGCAGTGCACAAGCTGGGGAACCTGAGGTTTAGACCACATTGCTTTTAAGTTAAAAATCAGACAATGCTGTCATATATCTCAAAGCATGTTAAAGGAAATAATTTCTTTTAGGCAGTCAGATATCCTATTTCTCCTCTTCCTGGACTGATTCTTTCCTTCTCCCTCTTCTGATTTACAACATCAAAACTAAGGAAAGTAGTATAAACATCAGCTTTTCATGCTTTTGAACTACTACACCTGTCCAGTGCCTGCCTTGATTCCTAAGAGTTTCATATTCTCTCTCTGATCACTAATGTCTTTGCTTCATCGCAGTTGTTTTTTAGGTTTCAGACAATACAAGGATACCTTGTTTTATTACAATCCACAAATGTTGTGTTTTTTACAAATTGAAGGCAATACCCTCCACCAGCAAAAAGATTACAATTTGTTTTATTGTGGCAATTTGTTGTGGTGGTCTGGAACCACACCCACAATATCTTCATGCTCTCGAAGTAATTACTACTTCGTGTAACTGGCTGAAAGCTCTGAGATTTCTCAGACTATTTACATTTGAAAAAGACATTAGAGGCCAATATCTCTCATGAACATTGGTGCAAAAATCCCCAACAAAATATTAGGAAATTAAATCCAAAGATGTATAAAAAGAATTGCATATTTACAATAAATCCCACTTGGTTGTAGGATTTATTACACCACAACCAAGTGGGATTTATTGTAAATATGCAAGGTTGGTTCAACATTTGAAAATCAATTTATGCAATTCATCATATCAACAGGCTAAAGAAGAAAAATCATGATCATATCAGTAGATGCAGAAAAAACATTTGGTAAAATCCAGCACCCATTTCATAAACTCATAGGAAACTAGGAATAAAGGAGAAGGAACTTCCTCAACTTCTACAGAAACCCTACAGCTAGCATCATATTTATTCCCCGAAAATAAGACCTAGCTGGACAATCAGCTCTAATGTGTCTTTTGGAGCAAAAATTAATATAAGACCAGGTATAATATTACATTACATTACATTATATTATATTATATTATATGACCCAGTCTTGTATTATAGTAAAATAAAACCAGGTCTTATGTTAATTTCTCCCCAAGATCAGGCAGAAGGCGAGGATGTCACCTTTCACCATTCCTATTCAGCATTGTATTGGAAGACCTAGTTAATGCAGTAAGACAAGAAAAGAAAGCAAAAGGTATAGAGATTAGGAAGGAAGAAATGCACCTGTCTTTATTCACAGATGGTATGATTGTCTATGTAGAAAATCCCAAAGAATCAACTTCTGGAACTCATAAGTGATTAGCAAGGTCACAGGATCCAAAGTTAATACGTAAAAGTCAATTGCTTTCTTATATATCAGCAAAGAACAATTGAAACTTGAAATTTAAATAGCAGTATCATTTATATTGGCACCCCCAAAATTGAGGCACTTAAGAATAAACCTAACAAAATACATACAAGATCTGTATGAGGTAAACTATAAAACTCTGATAAAAGAAATCAAAGAAGATCTAAATAAATGGAGAGATAGTCCATGTTCATGGATAGGAAGACTCAATATTGTTAACATGTTGGTTCTTCCCAACTTGATGGGTAGATTCAACACAATCCCAATCAAAATCCCAGCAAGTTATTTTGTGGATATTGACACAGTGATTCTAAAGTGTACATGGAGAGGCAAGAGACCCAAAATAGCTAATGCAATACTGAAGAAAAAGAAAGAGGACCCATTACCCAACTTCAAGACTTTCTATTAAGCTATAATAAGTAAGACAGTGTAGTACTGGCAAAACAGTAGACAAATAGATCAGTGAAACAGAGTAGAGCGCCCTCACAAATATAGTCAACTGATCGTTGACAAAGGAGCAAAAGCAATTCAGTGGAGAAAGGGTATTTTTTTCAACAAACAGTGTTGGAACAGCTGGACATCCACATGCAAAAAAATAATCTAGACACAGATCTTATACCTTTAACAAAAAAAATTAACTCAAAATGGATCACAGACCTAAATGTAAAACATAAAACTTTAAAACTTCTAAAAGATAACAGGAAAACACCAAGGTGACCTTGGGTTTGGTGATGGATTTTTAGATACAGCACCAAAAACATGATCCATGAAAGAACAAATTGGTAAGTTGGACTTAATTTGAAAACTTCTGCTCTGTGAAGGACGTTAAGAGAATGAAAAGGTAAGCCACAGATTAGGAGAAAACATTTGCAGAACATGTCTGACAAAGGGTTTGTATTCAAAACATACAAAGAACTCTCAAAAACCAAGAAAGCAAACAACCCAATTAATAACTGGGCAAAAGAACTGAACAGACACCTCACCAAAGAAGATATACAGATAGCAAGCATAAGAAAAGATGCTCAACATCGTATGTCATTAAGGAATTGCAATTAAAACAATAAAATATCTCTAAACATCTATTAGAATGGCAAAATCCAAAAAACTGACAATACCAAATACTGATAAGGATATGGAACAGTAGGAACTCTTCATTCATTGCTGGTGGGAATGCATAATGGTACAGTCACTTTAAAAGACAGTTTGGCTGTTTCTCACAAAGCTAAACATGGCTTTAACATACAATCCAGCAACCATGCTTCTAAGTATATTTATCCAAATAGGTAGAAAAACTTATGTCCACACAAAAACTGGCACATGATTGAATGTTTATCTCACCTTTATTCATAATTTCAAAAAACTGGAAGCAGTTAAGATGTCCTTCAAAAGGTGACTGGATAAACAAACGGTGGCAATATAGACAATGGAATATTATTCAGTAATGAAAACAAATGCGCTATCAAACCACAAAAAGATACGGCTAAACATTAAATTCATACTGCTTAATGAAAGAAGCCAGTCTGAAAAAACTACGTACTATATGATTCCAACCATATAACATTCTGGAGTAGGCAAAATTGTAGAGACAGTAAGTAAAAAGATTGGCAGTTGCCAGAGGTTTGGAGAGAGGAGGAAGGGATAAATTGTTAGTTGGAGCATGGGATTTTTAGGGCAGTGAAACTATTCTGTATGTTACTGTAATGGTAGTTAAGTCGTTATATATTTCTCAAAACCTATAGAATGTATAATACAAAGAGTGAACCCTAACATAAATGATGGGCTTTAGTTAATAATAATGTGTCATTATTGGCTCATCAATTGTAACAAATGTACCACATTAATGCAAAATGTTAATGATAGAGGAAACTGAGCAGGGGAAAGAGCCAGTATATGTGTACTCTGTACTACTTAATTTTCTGTAAACCTGAAACTGCTCTAAAGATTAAAGTATTGATTTAAACACACACACACATACATTCACACACACACACACACACGCACACTGCTGCCGCCTCCAGCACCACCACCAGAATGGAGCCCAGGTTCAGGAATCTGATTCATGTTTCAAGGTCACATGTACAATTTCGTGCCCTCTGAGAACAGTATCATTTTGAGAAAGCCAGTGAGAGATAGACAGACCAGGTCCTCTGACCTTGAACCTACCAGTCCCCAATACTCCCACCAAAGACGGACTGGGAAAATAACAATATTTTAATTGGCATAAAGAAACTCTGGAAAGATAAACTAATAAATGTGGGAAGTGGACAGATGGGAAGCAGAGTGGAAATGCTACTGTTCACAATATATATCTTCTTATATGTTATTTTTATTTTTGAACCATATGAATATATTACATAGTCAGATTTTAAATAAAAATGAATATTTATTAGCACCTGTTATGTAAGCAGAAAGAAAGGACAACTTTCGTTAACTTAATAGGTAGATTTTCAAGTAACAAAAATTTTAGGCAGGGTGAATATTTTTGTGAGGGTAACGGGTCCTGAGCACTTTTCCTTGGTTTTTGTGGCTTCTTTCTGACTGTCTTAGAGTCCAGTTTCCCTAGAAGTTTCAAGATTTTTTTATTTGCTTTAAACAGTTTCTTAAAATTGTGGTGGTGGGGTGTGAAAGAATCATAGGGTAAATTATGGATAGGGAAAAAGTTAGAGTGGTCGTTTTTTATTAGTAGATCGTTTATAATTTGGGGACCTTCTGGATGCTTGTGTCTTTGAAAGTGTGTCATTCTGATTGTTGACATGGAATCTTTCTTTTTTATTGTTGTCCAAGACTAAATTGACTCGAACAACATTTCTTTCTCACTTGATCCAGGAAACTGGAAATTGGTCCATGTGGGATTCTTAACTCTCTGGAAACTAGGGACACTGGTTGTATTGTTCCCTTAACATTGTTCTGAAATCTTTGTCCTGCCATTCCCCCCTGATGTCTTCCACATACACTCATCAATAGCTGAGGTTCCTAAAAGAGTGCTGCTCAGGGAGAAGAACGAGGAAACAACAGAACGCAAGGTTGGGGGAAATATAATCACAGGTAGTTTGTCACCATAGGTAGTTTTAAAAGATTTGCTAACAAACTCTTATCCTCTCACCTAAATGAAAATCAGTGCTTTTGGAAATTCACTGGATGAAAAGTAGAGATAACCCACTGCTCCAGTTATTGGGGATTTTACATCTATAGAGAGGAAAATGTTCTAGTAAGTAACTGGTGCTTGGAAATATTTTTCCTTGTCTTGTAATGAGACTAATGAGGGAGTACTATGTAGTGGTGGAAGTATCTGCCTCCTAAGGATTCTGTAACCTAACAGATAACGGGCAAAGAAAAGGAGAAAATGAAATGTCAGAATGGAGAGGGAATTGTAATAAGCTTTGAGTATTAAGCAGGGTAGGATTAGGGGTGCAAACTAGATCAATTTTAACAAATGCATCCTTTGTAGCTCGAATCAATCTGAAAGAAAAAACATACAAAATTGGGGACCTGAAGTCTCTCACCTTTAAATTTCTCTCATTAGACTGTTTTATCATTGTTCACTACTTATATTGGATAAAAAGGCCTTTTTACTCTCACAAAAGCCATTGAATTTAAGACATATTCTTAGTTTTCTCTCTGGTTCATTGTATTTTGTGTCAGGAATAATCTCTAGAGTCGTGGTAGGTAATTTTTGGTCAGTAAAAGAGACCTTTTTCAGGTGGTCTGCTGTGTAGACTTGAGTGCAGATTCCAGGACGTGGCACTTAAACCTGTTTTGAAGTAACCTGTGCTGGAGTTACTCAGATCATGGTGGTGATACAGGAGGCAGAAAGATAGAACCCACTTTAGTGGTCTCAGCATTGCTTTAATACTTGATTTAAGAGCAAAGGATTTCGTTGGGGATCGTATTTTTACATCTAGCTGAAAATATGTCGTATGTTTCCTGAGAGTGAGCAATATATCAATATGAATTTAAAGTTTACTTCTTTAAGGCCATGAATTTTAAATACTCTTTCAAATGCTAAAAATGATTGCCACATTTATCTTCTACTATGTAACTTGGTGCCTGAGGCACATTTAAATTTGAGAACCCACATGAATTAACATTCCTGTATATTGTTAATGTTGTTTGAAAATTCAGCACAAGTTTATTTCTTCTAGATTAATAACTGCCTCTTAGGGTGATAACAAGGGATTTATTAAAATATGTAGCACTGAAGTTTTTCTAAGTTCAGACTGGGGATGTTTAGGGTGAGTAGTTTTTTTTTAAGTTGGTAAATTGATTTGGTGTTCGCAATAATGTGTAAATTAGATTTTTTTTACTCATTTGCTCACTTTGTTCTGAGTTTAGAGATGTTAATAAGTTTATTGTGAATTGGCACCTCATGAATGCGGAAGCTTTTATCACACTGCGTTTATGTTACCTGTGTTCCTTTAAGGATCAACCTTGAAACAATGATATTAATTAGGCTGATGCCAATTTAGAAGTAATTTGCATGTGGTACATTAGAAGAAAATTGAGTATTCTGATACAGCAGTAGAAATGCTGGCCTGGAAGTCAGAATACCTGGGTCCCATCTGCTGGTTAACTACCTTTGTGACCTTGGATGTGTTGCCTTACCCTTGGATCTTATTTTCCTGTGGTGCGAGATGATGGTTTTAGACTACAGAAGCTCAAGGACCACAACAGAACGAACGTTCTAAGACGCTCTGATTCTAAAATTGTAATGGCTACTACAAAGCAGAAGTAATCAACTTGGTTTTATTCCTTGTTCTTTATTTCCCATAGATTTGTTAATACCTTTTAAAGAGATTACATACCTGTTAAAGCTCAACAGAAGTTTTTGATTTATTTAGTGGTATAATATCTATGCTAACACGTGGGGCTTGCTTGCTTTCAAAAAAAATAGTGTTTTTCTAATTCTGTGCTCATTATTAAAGAATTGGGGGAAAATGTATAAAGAAGAAAATAAAAATCATTTCCAAATTTTCTCTGTATTTTATATATATGTATACATACATATGCACAATCATATGCATATATACAAATATGCATGTGTGCATATCATAATTTTGTATCTTTTTTCACTTATTTCCTAATTATTACAAATAGTTTAATAGTATCATTCTAATATATTGTGTGACTATTATATGAAGCCTTTGCTTTCCTGTTCATTCTTACCTTAAAAATAAATTATTTTCCATTTGTTAGTTTTCAGAGCAATATTTTGGTACCCTATCATTCCCCAAAGGTGAATGTGAGGTTTTAAAATTTTTCATTTGAACTCCTTACCTCTGCCCCCTCCTTCCCTGCACCACCTCACCTCTGCTGTCATCCCTCTGTCCTGCCTGCCTCCTTCTGTCCCCTGTCTAAACCTCTGCCCACTTTCCCCCAACCTCTGGCTATTCCCTCACCTACATTTCATCTGCTTGCTCTCTCCTGGCTCTTTTCTCTCAGCCCATAAACATGTTATAGCCTGCCAATCTTTAAAAAACAAGCAAAAGCCCGCAAAAGAACCTCTTGCTGTATGTTCTAGTCTCATTTTTTGAAGGAGTGAACTATCTCCTTTACCTCTGTTCTCTTAGTCTCCTGTGATCTCTTCTGCCTCCAGTTCTTTCAAACACCGACCTTTAAGCTTCACCAGGATCCTGATTGCCAAATACTGCAGCCACTCCGGAGGCCTTGTCCTATGTCCCCTTCCTGTCTCGTCTCACATACTGTGCAGTTCTTCCTTTGAACAATTACTGTTTAACTTCAAAAATAATGCTTATTTTAGAAAGTTAGAAGGAAATAAAATGAATCACTATTGATCGTTTGATGTTATTACATAATTTTTCTTGACATTCTCTCATCCCTTCATTTCCATGAAACAATTTTATCTCTTGTTATTTTTTTTCTTTCTCTTACTCCTCAGTTTATTTGGTAAACTTTCTTTTTCCATCTGTCATTTAAATAGTGGCATTCTCCAGTGTTCTCTCCTTGGCTTTATATTCTTCTAATTCTACACCTTCTCCTTGGATATTTTCATCATGTCCTTTAAAAAAAAAAGTTAATACATGTACATACACACACATCCTCATGCATGGATGTACACCTGGTAAATTTCAAAGCCT
This sequence comes from Rhinolophus sinicus, assembly GCF_057876585.1. Lineage (NCBI taxonomy): Eukaryota > Metazoa > Chordata > Mammalia > Chiroptera > Rhinolophidae > Rhinolophus > Rhinolophus sinicus. The sequence goes on along the minus strand of NC_142517.1, from coordinate 61,547,941 downwards.
ATAATTTTTACAGTAATTAGTTCTCTTCCTACTTCTCCTTCCTAGAGCCAGCCTCTGGTGTGTCCTAGAGAGATTACGTGCATATGGTAGTACATGTGTATTTCTATATTTACTTATAGTATAATTATTCATTTAAAATTAATTCTATATAATTGGCAGCATACTCTTCATATCGATTTGTGTCTTTTTCCACCTAACACTATGTAGGAGATCGTTTCATATCAGTATATGGAAATCTGTTACATTCTTCTTAGTGGCTGTGTAGCATTTGTTCATTTGTATTCTTTTTCCTCCCACCACACATTTTATTTAGAAAAATGTAAACATATAGAAAGGTTTTTAAAAAAATACAGTTGACATTCACCTGTATACCTACCTACCTTTCTTTCTCTTTTATTGAATTGTTTGAAAGTAAAATTGTAGGTATCATTACACTTTTTTCCAAAAGTATTCAATATGTCTATTTTAAGCACACATAATCATAATACCTTTATTACACCCAAGAAATTTAAGATCAGTGCGTATTATTTAATATAAACTATTTAAATTTCTGCAATTGACCCCAAATATCCTTTATGTTTTTCTCTCTCCAATCAAGGAGCCAGTCAAGAGTTAAGGCTTACACTGGTTGTCATAGACCACTCTTTCATTTAACTGGTATTTAAATAGATTAACACTAAACTAGATCTCTAGGTCAAATTCTGTCCTGAAGCAGACTTAAATATCTTCTAAATTATTTTGATGTCCCACTACCAACTCCAAAATAGCATGTACAAAATGAACTCAGTTTTTTCTGCTCTCAAATCTACTTTCCCTCCTTTATTTCCAACTTAGTGAATGGTATCATTCAAATGTTGCCTAAACAGGAAACCTGGAAGTCATCCTAACCTCTTCCCTCTTTTCAGTGCTAGTCCCTTTTCCTGGAATTCTCTTCCTACCTTATCTACCTTGTCTGACAGTTCATTCTTCAGGATCTAGGTTAGGCTTTATTTCCTCTGGCAAACCTTCCCTGACCCTTTTTTCTCCAGACAAAATTAAATGTGTCTCCAGTAGGCTCCCTTAGTGCCCTATCCCATCAGTTACCATTTTGGGTGGGATTGTTGATTTCTGTATCTGCTTTTTTGATTAGAGAGTGAGTTTCTTGAGTTAGTGTGGACTTAATTATTTTCTATTCTAGGTCTAGTAACATACTACTGGCCCATAAGTGCTTAATGAATATTTACTGAATGCAAGAATACAGACAATCTTCTCTTTACCAAGTCGAAATAAAGATTTTTCAAAGCTCAACTCAATTTAGCATGCACTTGTTGAATTCTTACTATGTGCACAGTTTCATGCAAATAGTAAAATTTATTTTTCTGCCTTGAAGAAAGGTTAGGGTCTAATTGAGAAGATAAGGCCAGCATACTAGAGGCTTAAACAATGCTGAAAGGTAATCTAATTATCTGATGAGCGATGCAGACAGTAACCTCAGGGAGAAAAAAAAGTGAATGTTTTTGAGTACTTTTCTGTGTGCCAGCTACTATTCTGTGTGTTTGTAAATGTTATTTAATCTCTGTAATTTTTATTTTTCAAAAAGAAATTGAAGTTAATAGTCCAAGATCATGTAGCTACTAAGATCTGAACCCAGATCTGACTGACTCCAGAAACATGCTCTAAGTGTTCCAAAGACATTTTGGAGAGTTATAAAGTGATGTTATAAATTTAGGGGGGAAATAATAACCAATTGTAGGACAATAATTGAATTAAAGTACAGCCTCACAATGAAAGGTTACAATCATTACAAATCATGGTTGAGGACTGTCTTGAGAAAGTATGTATGTAATTGTGGTATAATGTGAAGTACTGAAAAGCAGTATATGAAAGTATGCCATTTTTAAAAAATGTACATATATTTTTATACAGAAAAGATTGGAAGGAAATACATAAAATGGTTAGCACTAGTTCTTCCAGAGTTGTGATATTAGGGACTATAGGCATTTCTTCTCTGTAACAATCTGTTTTCTAAATTCTCTACAACAAACAAATTTTTATAATCAGAAGAAAAGATCAATTAAAAAATAAAGGATTAAGAAAAATAACCAAGAAGAACTTATTTTTTTTAAATTAAGTGTATTGGGGTGACAATGGTTAGTAAAGTTACATAGGTTTCAGGTGTACCATTCTATAATACATCATCTATATATCACATCGTGAATACATCGTGTTCACCATCCAGAGTATTTAAAGTATTAAATTAATAAAGTGGAAAGATTTCGCGCTGACATTCCTTGCCTCTGGGGTAGAACTCACCCTCAGCATCCCAGACGTTAGTGGCTCCTGTTTTAAGATCACCTCCCTCGAGGAAGAGCTACTCCCTCTGCCCCGCAGTCAGGTCTGTTGCCCAGTAGCAAGTAGAAAAGGAATCTTCTCTGTATTTCATGAAGACATGGTCATGAGGGACACTCCCATGTCTTGTGAAAATTTTTATTGTATAAAGATATTTTTTCTCAAATAAGGACTCATTTGAATGCTCCTGCTTGGGCTTTATGTTCTGTTTCATAACAACATTGAAAGAAGTAATAAATACAGATATTTGAGAGGAATCAAAAAGGAATAGAAAAACATCGGCTGTTTTTCTTCCCATTCGTTTTCTTTTAAAAGAAATATTCTATGCATGATGCTTTTCCTCTGAGTGGCTGTTTTTGTAATACAGCATGTGCGACTGACTTTTCTCATTAGGATTTAGCACACTCTAGTGGACAGTAGCTTTTCGGATTGTTTTGTGTGTGTGTGTGTGTGTGTGTTTTTATCATGTCAAATTACTTTATTGGACAATTCAGTGATGTGTTTACTAGGTACTAAAATGTGTCAATATTTATTTGAGTTAAATAGTGACCCTCGTGATCAGGACTAAGTGTGTAGGCCGCTGGGGTGTTGTACATTTTTATGGTTTCTTCAGTAAAGAGAAGAGAGGCTTTTATATGGAAATTTTTCCCCAGTGGCTTTCATCTACTCTTGGGTAAAATGAAATTACAGGGAGGCCACAACCTAGAGGAACCCTGGTGGTTTTCCGCTACCTCACACTTCTGGGTTCTTATGGTATATTTTATGTTTCCCTTTGGGACTCTTGAGAATTGTTATATGCCTTTGTGAAAAATTTGACCATTTATGTATAAACGTTTTCATATCCTGTTCCCGTGGATTGTTTTTGGAAATGGGCTTCTATCAGAAGAAAAGTAATTTTTTAAATTTTGTTTTTGCAGAGTGATGGGGAGGATTTTAATTACATCATTGCGTTTTTCCTTGGAACAGCAGCCTGCCTTTACCAGGTAGGTTCTCTCCCATTTTTAAGAAACACGTTCACGTTATAGTTTATTTCAGTTATCAATTCTAATAAGTACTTGTGCATTTCAAATAAATAAAAATAATGTCTGAGTCCTTTGCCTCCCTTTTAACTTGAGTCTCTGTCCGCTTTGTGACCTACTTCCATTTTGAAAGGACATAGATCCCAGTGAACTCAGTGTCACTGTGCTGGGCTTCAGTGGTGACATGGCATCTGCCTGTGGCCGTAAGGGCTACGTCTAGATTTTTGTGGTGACTGATTATTCAGCTTCCAGAGACTGCTTATACTCCAAGCTGAGGATTTTGTACTTGCGGGAAAGTCTTTAAATAAGGAACAGCAAAAGCAGGATCTTAGAATGTTTAATGTAGCAGTGATGACTAGGATGGAGTGTCAGTGTGGAGACTGGAAGGAAAGAAAGTAGTTGGGAGGTGATTCCATTACTTCAGGCAGAAGGTAATGAGAGCCTGAACTATGATAATGTCAGTAGGACAATGTCGGTAGGGGTGCGGGGGGGACACTGAGAAGGCAGACGGCTGGGACTTGACAGATTAGATATGAGACTTAAGGAGGGAGGAGGTTTTGCACTCGAGTGATAGACATGGGTCCTCGTATTTCCAAGAAGAGAGAAGGCACCATTTGTAGGGAAGGGAGGGATAACTACCCCAGTTACCCAAACTCAGGAATGTCTTTGCTAAAACATGGTAGCACATTTTGATCTAACTTTTATAAGTGACACATTTCTCTGGCTTGCATAGAAAAAAACGTTAGAAAGATTCCGGACTACAAATACAAGGCTACCCAAAACTCAGTAGAATTCTCTAGTAAAATATTTTTAATACATGTATTTGACTTTTATGTAAAGATGTACTAAAAATCTTAGTTTCAGTGACCCCATTTTTTTAAATCCCCTAATTTTTCTTAATCATTTCTGTCATCTTCAGAAATTGTTTCTCTATTAAATTCAACACTTAATTATAATGAATGGCATTTCATGCAGGAAATGTATTTGCAGTAAAACTCTGGTATTTGCTGATGTCACAAGCACTTTAATTTTATGAAGTATTTTTGTGTAGATTTTCTACACTTGAATCTCTATAATCCTATTGCACAGGGAATATTACCTCATTTTTGAAAATGAGAAGTCTAAGCCAGTTTCAGTACTATACAGAGATCACACAGCCAGTGGGTGGTGGAATCAGGACTTAACTCTGAGTCTTCTGATTTTAAATATCGTATTCATTCCACTGTGTCATACTGTCTCTAAGCAAAATTCCTGTATTTGCATAATTTTTACATTGCTATAAAATTATAATTTTATAACTTCTATGCATTATCTCATATGATTCTAAAACAACGTGAGGTTAGTATTAGCCTTAAAATAATTTCATGAGTAATTATTCTTGTAAAATATACTTTTGACTGTTTTACCTGAATGAATTAATTGTAAATGCTAATAATAATAGCAAAATGTATTGAGCTCTACTTTGTGCTAAGCGCTTTACATTCCTTGTACCCCTAAATCCTCACAGAAGGTCCCACACTAATCTTATTACCATCATCATTTTTCACTGAGGCCCACACAGTTCTCATGGCCAGTCAGCGACTTGAACCCAGGTCTGTGTGATTCCAGAGCCGGTATCACAGAGCGGCTGGAAGAAGTTCTAAGAGTTATGTCATGGTAGAGCAGTGTCACTCAGGTGTTCTTTCCCTTGAGAGAAGTAAACAAATTCGTGCTTAAAAAAAAAAAAACAAGCAAAATACAATTTTCTTCATGTTGACAGACATGAAAATACATGCTTTCCAAATGTGCTGAGTACAGTGATAGTAATGCTGGTTTTTTCCACAGGAAAACTTAAGTAATTGTGTGTTACCATATAACAGGCTCTATCTCTAGTCATCAGGGTATTTTTAATCCCTTTAGGTCAGACCTCAGAAGCCACTACCACATGACTTGTTACCTTTTCTCCAGGCTGTGGGTACTTATGGAAGCACAGAACTTAGCCAGATAGGAGTAATCTTGATGTGGATCATTTCCAATAGGAAACCAAAGGATCTAGAAACTATAAACTGTTCCTTTTCCCTCAGTGTCTTATTTTGAAAACCTGCAAACTTACAGAAAAGTTAAAAGACTAGTGCACCTAGAATCACTAATTGTTAACATTTTGCAATACTTGCTTTATCTGTCTCTTTATATTGGGTGCATATAGTGTTCATTTTAACTTTTTATAAAGTAAGTTGCAGACAGATATATGTGGGTAAAGTTGCTTTTGTTATTGAACTTTTTATTTTGAGATAAGCATCGATTGACATGGAGTTGTAAGAGAGATCCTGTCTACCCTTTACCTGGTCCCCACACTGGTACCATCTTGCAGAGCTGTAATACAGTATCTCAGCTAGGATGCTGATGCAGTAGATATACACACCCCCATCACAAGGACCCCTCCTGTTGCCCTTTTATAGCCACACCCACTTCCCTCCTTCCTGCCACTTACTCTCTGGCAACCACTAATTTGCACTCCATTTCTGTAATTTTCTCATTTTAAGTACGTTACATAAATGAAACCATATAGTATGTAAGCTTTTGTGACTGACATTTTTTTACTCAGCATAATACTCCGCAGGTTTATCCAAGTTGTTGCATATAATGATGGTTTGATCCTTTTCATTGCTAAATAGATTCCATGGTATGGATATATCACAATTACTCATTCACCCATTGAAGGACAGCTGAGTTCTTTCCAATTTTTGGCTCTTATAAATAAAGCTACTATAAATCTTCACGTACAGGCTTTTGTGTGAGCATAAGTCTTCATTTCTCAGAGATAAATCCCCAGGAGTGCGGTTGCTAGGTCCTGTGGTAGTTGCATGCTTAGTTCTGTTAGGAGACAGACAAACTGTTTTCCAGTTTGGCATACCATTTTACATTCTCACCAGCGTGTGAGTGAGCCAGTTTTTCCATATCCTCTCCAACGTTTGGTGTTATCACTGTTTTTTTAGTTTAGCCATTCTTATAGGTATGGCGTGATACCTCATTGTGGTTTTAATTTGCACTTACCTAATGGCTAATGACATTGAACATCATTTCATGTGCTTATTTGTCATCTGTATTTGTCACCTTTTGGGTGAAATGTCTGTTCATGTTGTTTGCCTGTTTTTTATTGGGATTGTTTGTTTTTTATTGTCAAGTTTGAGAATTCTTTATATATTCTAGACATTAGTCATTTGCCAGATATGTAGTTTGCAAATATCTTCTTCCAGTCTGTAGCTTATCTTTTCATTCTCTTAACTGGGTCTTTCGCAGAGCAAAAGTTTTAATTTTGACAGAATTCATTTATCAATTTTTCTTTTATGGATCATGCTGTGTTGTCAAGTCTACAACTATTTGCCTACCACCAGATCCTGAAGATTTTCTCCTGTTTTTTTCTAAAAGTTTTATAGTTTTATGTTTTACATTTAAGTTCATGATCCATTTTGAATTAAGTTTTGTATAAGATTGCAGAGGATGTGAGACTTAGATTAGATTGCGGTGTTTTGTTTTGTTTTTTTCTCCTGTGGATAGATGGCCAATTGCTCTAGCACCATTTGTTGAACAGGCTACTTTTTCTCCATTGAATTACTTTTGAATCTTTGTCAAACATCAGTTGGGCGTATTTGTGTGGGTCTATTTTGGGGTTCCATATTCTGTCCCATTGATCTGTGTGTCTGTCCCTCTGCCAGTACCACATAATTTGATTACTGTAGCTATCTACTATGTACTAAATTCCATTGTCTTAATAGTTATAGGGCTACTCAAAACATCTGTTTCATGGTGGGTGATATTCTGTTTCAGTCCTCATCTTTGCAATTTGTATCTTCTTTGTCAGTCTTTTTAATTTCATTGATCTTTTCAAAGAACCTGTCTTTGTTTTATTGTGCATGTTTTTTCTTATTTTCAATTTTATTGATTTCTGCTCTTTTATTATTTCCTTCCTCATACTTGCTTTGGGTTATTTGTCTCTTTTTCTAGGCTCTTGAGATGGGAGCTTAGATGATTGATTGGAGAATTTCTCTTTTGTAATACATACATTTAATGTTACAAATTTCCCTCTTAGCACTTCATTATCTATGTCCCATAAATTTTGATACGTTGTATTTTCATTTTCATTTAATTCAATGTATTTAAATGTTTTTCCTTGTGGCTTCCTTTTTGACCTATGGATTATTTACAGTTGTGTCTAGTTTTCAAATGTTTGGAGATTTTCCAGTTTTCTTTCCATTATTGATTTCTAGTTTGATTCCATTGTGGATGGAAAACATAATCTGTGATTACAGTTCTTTTAAATCTATTGAGTTTTATTCTGTGACCCAGTATATGGGCTATCTTGGTATATGTTCCGTGGGCACTTGAACAGAACATGTATTTTACTGTAGTTGAGTGAGTGTTCTGTGTCGATTAGATCCTGTTGGTTGATGGTGTTTTTTTCTGAATGCTTGCTGATTGTCTGTCTAGTAGTTCTAGCAATTGTTGAGAGATGGGTATTGAAGTTTTCAACTATAATTGTGGATTTGTGTATTTCTCATTTCAGTTCTTTAAGTTTGTTTCATGTATTTTGCAGCTCTTTTGTTTGGTTCATACACATTTAGGACTGCTGTGGCTTCTTGGTGGACTGGTCCATCTATCATTATCCCTCTTTGTCCCTGGTTATTTTCTTCTCTTAGAAATATTTTCATATTTATCTGATATTAGTGTAGTCATGCCTGCTTTCTTTTGATTAATGTTTGCATGATATATCCATTTCCATCCTTTTACTTTTAACTTACCTATATCATCTAAGTGACTCTCTGCTAGACAGCATGCAGTTGAGTTAGGTTTTTAATCTGTTCTGCCAATCTCCATTTTTTAATTGCTGTATTTAAGCCATTACATTTAATGTAATTATTGATACATTACAGCTTAAATCTGCCATCTTATTTTTTGTTTCTTTTTTAGTTTTTCTGTTTTTCTTCCTGTGGGTTACTTGAACATATTTTTAGAACTCCATTTTGATTTATCTATAGTGTTGTTGACTGTATCTCTTCGTAAAGCTTTTTAAATGGTCGCTCTAGGTATTGCATTGTGCATACTTATCAGTTTTCTGGCGTTCTCATTGTACCCATTCAAGTGAAGCATAGAAACTGTATCTCTTTTTATGTCCCTGTGTCCTCCTCTATTTATAATGTAATTGTCTTAAATATTTCCTTTATATATACTTGGAATCATACCAGACAGTGTTACAATTTTTACTCCAACCATTGAACATAATTTAGAAAACTCAAGAGGAGGAGATCTATTATATTTTACTATATATTTTTAAATACTTTTTTTATTTTTCAATTATAGTTGACATACAATATTATATTAGTTTCAGGTGTATAACATAGTGATTAGACATTTATATACCTTACAAAGTGATCACCCCAATAGATCTAGTACCCATGTGACACTATGCATGGTTATATTATTATTCCTGTGCTATACATTACATCCCATGACTGTTTTGTAACTACCAATTTGTACTATTTAATCCCTTCCCCCAACCCCCCTCCCATCTGGCAAACAGCAAAATGTACTATGTATCTATGAGTTTGTTTCTGTTTTGTTTGTTCATTTAATTTTTTCTTTAGATTACACATATAAGTGAAATCATATGGTATTTGTCTTTCTCTGTCTGACTTACTCCACTCAGCACAATACCCTCTGGGTTCATCCATGTTGTTGTAGATAGCAAAATTTCATATTGTTTTTTTATAACTGAGCAATATTCCGTTGTATATATGTACCACCTCTTCTTTATCCATTCATCCATTGATGGACACCCAGATTCCCTCCGTATCTTGGCCATTGTAAGTAATGTTGCAATGAACATATAGATGCTCATGTCCCTTCGAAGTAGTGTTTTGGGTTTCTTCAGATAAATACCCAGAAGTGGGATTACTGGGTCTTTCTTTGTCTCTTCTTATAGCCTTTGTTTTAAAGCCTATTTTGTCCTGTATAAGTATTGCTACTCCAGGTTTTGTTTGTTTGTTTGTTTCCATCCCTTTACTATCAGTCTGTGTGTGTGTGTGTGTGTGTGTGTGTGTGTGTGTGTGTTTCAATCAGAAGTGAGTTGCTTGTAGGCAGCATATGTAAGGGTTTTGTTTTCATATCCATTCAGCCGCCCTATATATTTTTTTATTGGAGCATTTAATCTATTTACATTTAAAGTAATTGTTGATAGGTATGTAAATAGTGCCATTTTATTCATATTTTTTATCTTGCCAGAAGTTATAGGGACTTCTCTCCCTGGTACTGGAACCCTGGGCTGGGGAACCTGGTGTGGGGCTGGTTCCCCCTGCTCCTCAGGAGGGACCTCTGCAGCCAAGATACCCCTCTCGATTTTTAACTGCCGTATGTGGGTGTGGGACCAGCCCATTCCACGCCTCCACCCCTCCCACCAGTTCAACATGGCCTCCCCTGCACATCCCGAGCTATAGGCATTCTGTTCAGCTAGACTTTAGGCAGTTCTGTGATGGTTGTTCTGTAGTTTAGTTGAAATTTTGATGTGGTCATGAGAGGATTACAAGCACAGCATTTACCTACTCCTCCATCTTGACTGGAAATCCATATTAAACTATATTTTTGCTTAACTGTGTTGTTTTTGCTTTCCTTCTTAGTGTTCCACAGTTTCTTCTTTTATTGTTTCCTTTCTGTTTAGAGAAATTCCTTTAGCTGTTCTTTTAGGGTACATCTATAGGTGACAAATTCTGTTAGTTTTGTTTCACCTGAGAATGTCTTTATTTCCCCTCCCCCAAGATACAAAGAGAAGAATAGTAACTTCACAGTGGAGAAATTTGTCAGACACTACCTTACCAAGAGAGCAGAGTTAACATCACCCATAACAAGACATATTGCATATCACCTCTCTGGTATTCTCGCCAAAATTGCATATCCTCACTTTAATCTTGAGAAAATAACAGACAAACTAAAATTAAGGGACATTCTACAAAAAACTGATCAATACTGTTCAAGAATGTCAAGGTCATGAAAATTAAAGAGCTATTACAGATCTGTGGAGACATGACAACTAAATGTAACACGGAACCCTGGATTGGATGCTGGACCAGAAAAAGGGCCTCATGGGACAACTGGCAAAATTTGAATACGAGTCTATAGATTAGTTAATAGTATTGTATCATTGTTCATTTCCTTGTTTGATGATTATACTATGTTTATATAAGAGGATATCTTTAGGGGCAGCAGGGTGAGGGTATACAGGAATTCTCTACTATTTTGCAACTTTTATCTAAATCTAAAATTATTTCAAAACAAAGTTAGTTTTTTCAACTTTTTTTACACAGTGCAAATCACTTCAGTAAAATAAATTCTTCCAATTCATTTTGCTTGGAGAGCTGTCTTCCTTTTAAGTAAGCACAGTCCTAATTTCTGTAAGAAAAATACATTTAACAGAACATTTCCACATTCTTTCTGCATTGTCACAAACACCCTAAGGTTCTTCCTGTACTGAAGCCTGGATACAGTTTCACACAGAGATCCGTGCTTCTTTCTTAAGATTTGTGATCACATAGAATTCCTATATTTGCCAGATTGTGAATTTTGGATATCTTCTAGAAAACAGTTTATTCATTCAACAATTTTTTTTTTAATTGGGGTAATATTGGGGAACAGTGTGTTTCTCCAGGTCCCATCAGCTCCAAGTCAAGTCATTGTCCTTCAGTCTAGCTGTGGAGGGCGCAGCTCAGCTCCAAGTCCAGTTGCCATTTTCAATCTTGCCATGTTTCCCTGAAAATAAGACTTAGCCGGACAATCAGCTCTAAAGTGTCTTTTGGAGCAAAAATTAATATAAGACCCGGTCTTATTTTACTACAATATAAGACCAGGTATGGGATATGATATGATATGATATGATATGATATGATATGATATGATATGATATGATATGATATGATATGATATGATATGATATGATATGATATGATATGATATGATATGATATGATATGATATGATATGATATGATATGATATGATATGATATGATATGATATGATATGATACTGCGTCTTATTAATCTTTGCTCAAAAAGATACATTAGAGCTGATTGTCCGGATAGGTCTTATTTTCGGGGAAACGGTAGTTGCAGGGGTCGCAGGCCACCATCCCATGCAGGAATTGAACCAGCAATCTTGTTGTTGAGAGCTGGCGCTCTAACCCACTGAACCATCCTGCCGCCCCTCCGGATGCTCAGCGACAGCTGCCTTCAATATAGCTGCAGAGGGCGCAGCTCACTGGCCCATTTAGGAATCAAACCAGCCACCCTGTTGTTCAGAGCTTGCGCTCTAACCAACTGAGCCATCCAGCCACTCCCATTCAACAAATTTTTAATGAGCACTTACGTGCCAGGCCCTGTTCTAGGCACTGGAGATAAATGAGTGAACAAGATAGTCAAAAATCTCTCCTCACATGAAGCTGAGGTTCTATTGGAAGAATATAGATGACAAACAAAATAAACATTTTTAAAGTATGTTTATAGTATAGGAGGAAAAATAAAGCAGGATTTGGGATAGGGTGATGGGAGTACTTTATTATATCTTTTAAAACAGTATTCATTGCATTATCTGTCCTCTTTTTTTAATCTTTTTCAAGGCATAACTATTTGATATTATTGTGTAAAATGTTTATAATCTTTCTCTCTCCCCAAGAATGTAAGTCATGTGATCAAGGGCTTTATTTGTTTACTTAACACTAAAGAACAATGCCAGACTTAAAGCAGGCCCTGAATAAATATCCATTGAATGATTTCTCCTTCAAATGTTCACTCAGGTCCTCCTAGCTTAATTCCTTGCACTGAATGGGGGAGGATGAGGAAATACTTGTTGATTTCAGTAATATTCAAGTTCAGGTTATATAAGAGTCCATTTTGCTAAGTAACTTATTTGAGCTTTTTGTACTTTTCTGAGGTGAAAATGAGAGATGGAACCCCCTCAGACCTGAGAATGCTTCTTAGTTGCCTGTCACCTTGAGGAATTTTTCCAGTCTGTTTGCAAGGGAGTTGTCCAATTATTCCTCCACTTTAAATATGGTAGAAAATACTTTTTCTTTTGAAAAATGAAAAACATAAAAGGAAAAATCTATTTCCTTTTCAAGCTGTGGAGCTTCCATAGCTGAATGTCTTGATATTACATTATCTTATCTGTAGATGAAAAATCTCCTTATTCCACTCTCATATTTTGCTCTGTGGCCTGTTACAATTAGATGGCAGAAGTATCTGGTTGTTTTCCTGTACCCTAATCATCTTTCATTTTTATATTTTGAACAGTGTTATTTACTTGTCTACTACACCAGCTGGCGAAATGTCAAATCTTTTTTGACTTTTGGCTTAATCTGTCTATGCAACATGTATCTCTATGAACTCCGCAACCTCTGGCAGCTTTTCTTTCACGTGACTGTGGGAGCATTTGTTACACTACAGATCTGGCTGAGGCAAGCCCAGGGGAAGGCTCCCGATTATGATGTCTGACACCATCCTTCAGACCTATTGCCTTGGCTGCTGGGGAAAAAGGAGGGAGCTTCTCTTACCGGCCACTGTGATGAAGAAGCTGTTCACCACAAACAAGAGGCTCTGCTTTCTTTCTCTCCAGCCCCTTTTTGTTCTGTCAGCATGCCTGTGAGCATGCGCCACCTGCTCGGCAAACTCCTCTCAAAAGAATGTTGGCCGTGAGCTTATTATTCAGAAGAGAAGACTTCTCTCTGCAGCGCCATGACAGTAGAAGACCAGTCAGATGCCACTGGAAGACTGGGCCAGCAGTCCTGAATCCTTGCTGAAGAGTTCAAACAACAACAAAAAAATGATCTTTTTGAGGACCAAGCAGGAACTTTGGGTTTGCCTTTGTGAGGCATTAGTACAGACCAAATAAAAAGATGCCACAGTAAATTGGAAAGTTTATGTTTAAAACAAATGACTTGCTAAGTATCAGATTATTTGCACATTTATGGTACCATGAGTTTATGAAGTCTAGGATGGTATGGAATTAGTTCTTTTTCCTTTTATATTTTTATTTGAATCTCAACTCTGGGAATCACCTGATATAGGAGAGGCCATGCTGAGCTCATCTCTGGAATATCACAAGTATTGGAAATAGTGACATGTTTCCTTTCTAGACTACATTGGTACTCTCTTTTGAAATCACTTTTTAAAAATATGATATGTTAGACTAGCCGTTGTTTCCCAAACTTCAGTCACTTGAGCGCTACATATACTCTTATTTTCTTAATATTTATCTTTTAAATTTTAACATTTTTTAAAAAGAAAGTAATCTTTACTCCAAGTGGAAAATCAGCATCAGTTTGCCATAAATAAAAGGTAACTACAAAACAAAATTCAAACAGAAAATGTTACTAAATTCTAGCTAGATGCTAATGCCTGCCAAGGCTCTGAATCTGAGAGGCCCGCTCTTTCCTCGTTGCAGTGAGAGAGGTGCTACCCAACACTGAAATGGGCCTCTCTCTGTGGAATTATCAAGGGGATAAAAAACACTAACGGGAATGACATTCTCACTGTGACTCAGTGTTATTTAACTCAGTGTTGTGTGCCACCAGTGGTATGGGTCCTGTAAACACTGTACTGAGATATCACAAAGTGACTTCTCCCAGCAACTCTCATTATTCTGTAGCTTTGAGGAGTTAAGACCCTAGTCTCTTAGAGAACGTACTTGCTTTTTGGTAACATAACAATTGTTCAAGAAGTTATGAATTAATAATATCAGAAGCACAGTTTGATTCCATTAGCAAAATCTCCCATCTCTCCTGGTTTTGGAAATGGTTTTCTTGTGTTTGTTAAAGATTCCAAACAAAGAATTCACAAGATACTAAAAGTTGATATCCAGAAAAACAGTGGACCCATTACATGTAATTCATGGTACTGGGCATATTTATAAAGTAGAAGAAATAGTCCAGGGGGGAAAGTCATAGAGCTGCCTTGTTTGCCTGAACAAGTTTACTTATGTAGGTATGTCTACAACTGTACAATAGTGCTTAACTGGGACCTTTTTTGCTACTCTCTCCTTGTAGGAGCATGAAGCAAAAGGAAGACAATAAGCTTACGATATCAGGGATTTATTTAAAACAAGAAACCCCAATTCACTCCAATTGTCTGCCTCTGAGAAAACTGCACAGAAATTTTGTATATTCTGAGAAATACCCCATGTACCGCATGATCCTAAATCAGTAAAATAAAATTGATTTATGTTTGGCATTTTGTACTTAGCCAGGAATGTGAAGTGGCTCAATTTAGACAGGTTTTTGTAAGGTAATGGTTAAAACAAGAACACGTTTTTTGTTTGTTTTGTAAATAGTCAGTTAACCAGGAAGTTGGAGCATTCTGGTTAATTGTGATTTTGCTATATACTGGTATTTTATAACTCAGTTTGGTTCTTATCACTGAATTATTGAGTTACAATGTTTGGTATTTGGATCCATTCAGCAAGGACACTTGAAAACTCACCAGCTATCTTTAAAGGCTTAATTTGTTTTTTGGGGGGTGGTTTTGTTTTGTTTTATCACCAGCTGTTTTGGATCAAGGGATGTTTACATCTTAATGTAAAAAATTAAAACAGGTATAAATAATGTTTTATGTACAAAAAAGGCTTTCTTTCGTTATTTGCTGCGTGAATCTCTAAGTGTTTATATAACTTCCCTGCCTCTATCTTGGTTGTTGCCAAGAAACCATGAATTTGGAAAGAAGTTTTTGCCATGGATGTAAAGAAGCCCGTAAGCTCTTGAGAAAGAATCCCTCAGGTCTCTTGTGTATACAATAGTAATGTCTTGCATTTGTAGTACATTTATACTTCTAAGAGCAAGTCTGCATTTACCTCCTCATGAGTTTTGTGGTTAGAGGAAGTAGTAGGTGCCTTCCTGTTGTGAAGGAGGAAACTGAGATAATCAGATGTTACTGATTTACCTGAGGTCACAGAGCTGCACACAGACAACTTCTAATCTCAGCCCAGGGCTGTAATGGAAACTAATGAGGATAAGTAAGATTATATTTAGGGACTAGGAATGCTCTTGGTAAAATCAAGGAATTGGGGACTTCTTAATGAGCTCAGGACTGCTGCTGCCAAATCTAGGTGTTTGTTATCTTACTTCAGGTAATTCTGAAATACTGCTTTTTGATTAAGGGCAAAGATACTCTCTTTTATATCCTAAAAATAATGGTAGTATTTACTTGTTTTTTTGGTCTGTATTTGAAATGTTATTTTGGTCCGTATACCGGGCCTCCTTTCTGAAAGAAGAGGAAGCACTATACCAACCAAGAAAAGACATGTACAGTAATGTTAATAAAATGTGAACAGAAAGGGGAGAAAGTCAAAGTCAATGAAAATGGAAGGAAGGGTGAACACGTTGCTGTTACCGGGTGTAAAATTGGACTCTAACTTGCTGGAAGTCGAGGCTAGAAGGGAACAAGTTTCCATTGCTGTAACTGTGAGGCAAAGCAGACTAGTTCCTCAGGAGAGACTTCCTCCTGATGAATTCTGGTAAAAATGTTCGCACTTTGGGGTCCTGTGAAATGCTCAAGTGAACATAATCCTGAATTGTTTTATGCATATTTGCATATTGTGTTTGTTCCTTGGGTCCTCAGCTTATATAAGCCTTCAAAGACTTTCATATCAGGATTTTTTTATGTGGTTTATAGAGCATTTTGTTCTCATAAGTAAGAATTCTTAAGCTAAGAACAAGTGTCCATGTTAAAGTTTGCAAATGCATTTGAGATAAATGCCTGGAGCCATGGAGAACCTTTACCCAACTTTGTAATTTTATAACTTACATAAAGTGAATGTGCTGTCCTTGGTGTAGGACATTTATTTTGTATTAAATGTATTTTTCACAATGGAATCTAGTCTGGAGAAACTCATGGCTCCATTTCTATTAGGTCATGTCTGGAATCTACTAGTCCTGATTTGTCAGGGCTCCACAGAGACCAGCTGCATCATATGCGCCTTAACCCCCGCCACAGAAGGGCTTTCTCCCGAGGTTAGCTGCCCACCATACAGGCAGCTGCTGGGCCTTTATTCCAGAACATTTACTAAGTAACCCAAGGACCCACTCGGAGCTGTTGGATTTCTAAGAGAGAGAGAGAGATTACCTTCTTGTTATTTTAAGACTTTTTGTTCACTTTATGATAAAAGAATAAATATTCCAAAAGCAGCTGCCACTCAGACCAAATTGTTCACTTAGTCCTACCACAAATTATAGGTCACTCTTCAGGGCTGCATTCTTTGTGTGTGGTCAAGCCTTCTTTTTATTTTTGTCCTTTATCTCTAAGGAAACAGTCTTTTTACCTAAAAATGCTATGATAAATCAAACCTGATTTTTGGGTTAAACTGGCTTTAGTAATAATCCTAGCCAAAAGTTAATCAAAGAAACGCCTCCAACTCGCAGGGTTATTATGAATGAGTTTGTGTAGAAGGCTGTGGCAGCTGAGAATTTATATTATTGATCAGGGGTAGAGGGCCTGCCCATCTCATCAGTGTTGTGGGGCTCCTGTTGGGTGCTGGCATATGGCAGCCTCCTGTGTGAGCACTGAGCTTTTCAAAAAGAAACAGTAGGTGTGGGTACCCCTCTCGTAACATCTCTTCCTCCAGTGGCTAAGCTTTCTCTGTGACTTTATTTCGCAGATGAAATCACAGCGTGGAAGCACTGCATGGGTGGAAGCCATGGGTTTGTATCCTCCTTGCTTGCTAACAGTGAGTGGTGTTGACATGGGCGCATACATTTTCTTATGCAGTGGGCAGTGCTGGTGTGTAATAAATAGTCTCAGCACAATTGGAGACTGTAGGAAACTCAAGGAGAGAACAGGCTTAGTTCGCAAAGAGTTCCCACAATCAATACCGTAGCCTTACAAATTGTTCCTGATGTTTCCTTGGCAACAAACAGTATTTTCAGCCCAGCCTCACCCACGGCTCACATTTGCCCTTTTCTCCGGCATCCCAGGGCACAGCAATGCAAGTGTCACGCAGCAGAAAGCACATTCAGGCTCCAGCTGCCAGAAAAACAGGGCTCATACATTCCGTTTCCCACGTGTTCCCTCAGCTCCTCCCAGCTCTGCCTTGGTTGCTTGGCTGCTCTGTGCCGGTGCTTTTCTTTGAGGCAGGTTATCAAGGACCTTGCTTAGAGGTGAACAAATACTATTCTGCCTTCGCGCTTGGAATTCCTCCAGTGCCTAGGACTACCGTGTTTCCCCGAAAATAAGACCTAGCCGGACAGTCAGCTCTAATGCGTCTTTTGGAGCAAACATTAAGACCAGGTCTTATTTTGCTATAATGTAAGAGCCGGTCTTATATCAATGTTTGCTCCAAAAGACGCATTAGAGCTGATTGTCCGGCTAGGTCCTATTTTCGGGGAAACACGGTAGTGATAAGAATGCTTGTTAGCACCTTCTGTGGACCAGATCCTCCGCCACAGTTCAACCTTATGGCAACTGGGCAGGAACAGGTGGGGACTCTTCAGCTTCACCTGAGGAACAAAGACTCACATTCAAACGTGGGATTCGGGTTTAAATGCTTCAGAAGTTGGTGCTCATTTTTCTATGCCTCAGAGACTGTCAGAAAGAAAACTGTGTGTATGTGTCTGACAACCACGGGCCCTTACTGTTGCAGCAGCAGTGAGGACAAAGTGACACGGAGGGGAAATGGCCCTGGGTATGCTAAGCATGGCACCGGCACAGAGAGCTTTTATGAGGGCTTCCTATTTGTAGACGAAGCACTTGAGACTTCGTGATGTGACCACAGCACAGTGTAACCATGTGGTGGCACCAGGAGTTCAGATCAGTGTCACACACAACTCACGCCCCTCCCCACCATGTAAAGTTAATCTAGGCAACATGGAAATAAATTCTAATCTGTTCTAGATTACTTTTGGAATAAAAGAGACCAAGTCAGAGCTAACTCCTGCAGTGTCAATGTCCTAGACAAATAAAAGTTTCCTAAAAGTCCTACAACAGTGACAGGACAGATGGTTGCAAGAGGTATGCTGAACCTTAAGTGTGTCTGAGATTTTAGGGCAAGGAAGCATACGGTTTAGTCTTTGTAGTAAAACTTACTCATGAATTAGTGATTCTTGATAAAGAATGTTAAAGCTTCATTGGTGAGTCATATGTTACAAACATTGACTTTTTCTCGCTGAAGGCCAGAATAGATTGGTTCTTTGATATGAAGTGATTTCGTGGACATTTTGCTTTAAGTAGGTCCATATATCTCAAAACATTAAATGAAAAACAAAAGGTAACTATTTACAATACCCAATAGTCATTGAGTTTGGAGCCAGATGTCCTGGCTCTCCCTTTTACTGGCATGTAGCCTCTCTACATGTAGCCTCAGTTTCCTCAGCTGTACAGTGGGCATAATAAGAGCACCTTGGGCAAAGTGCTGTTGTGAGAATTAAATGAGTCAGTGAATATAAAGGACTTAGAACAGCCCAGTACAGCGAGTGTTAGGACAGCATTTCCTGACACGCTGTGGTCTCTTTCTATTCCTTTCAAGGTAGTAAGCATCGTTTAAATTTCAAATGCCCCACGTATAATAAGCCATTGCACAAAGCTTCTCAGACACTGCCAGTGTAAGCAAGGAGCCTGTAGAGCTGTCCAGCAGGCCGTAGGTATCCGGCCCTGGCCAGCCTCTGTGTGCGGCTGCTGGGCAAGGGGCTGGTGACCCTGGAAGCGAGAAGGGAACTGAGGAACCCACGCTGGCCAAATGCCTGCTGTATAGCAAGTGTTTTATGTACAGAAGGTTATGTGAGCACAACAAAATCCATCTGAGTAAGGAAGCAGGGTTAAGTAGTCATGTCACACATCCTGGAATTGTAAACCGCGCTCCCGGACCCCCTTCTCTCAGGGCGTGGAGCACTGTCACATGGGGAGGGTGCCTCTGGGAATCCCGCCTGCTCTGGTGCGGCCCCATAGTCCTTTACTTCGAACATTCTAGTCTGATCTCTCGAGCAGTCTTGGGTGACAGCCACTGTCATGCAGGGTGTCTTGCAGGGACTCAGCTCCCACTCCCCACATAAGAACGCAGGACATGGTGAGGCCAAAAAGGAACACCCACGGAGCCATAGGTAGGGGAGTGGGAGCTGAGTCCCTGCATACCACTATATTCTTGCTGGCGGCTGGGTTGGAGACACAGGCAGCAAACATCCACCAGTACCCCAACAAGGGGTCATCCTGCACCCCAGTATCTGGAGGCTGGGCGAAACGAAGGAAGTAGGATCCACACGATGTGCAATCAGCCATCCACTTTTCTGCCTGCCAACTAATCCCATGTGCTAGCTGCAATCCGCCCTGCTAACTGCAGTCCGCGCTTGCTAGCTCAGCCACCATCCGCTGCTAGTGTAGTCATAGCAGTTATATTAGTGGCCAATGGCTCACTGGTTACAGCTGACGGCCAACTAGCCACAGCTGATGGCCATCCAATCAGAGTTGATGACCATTTACTACCCGAGCCAGCACCTTTCCACATGAGGCCGAGAGCCTGGAAACTGCACTCCTGGCTCTGTCCCCACACTCTACGCCCCCAGGGTCTCACCTCACAATCTACACGACAAGCGTCTTCTGCGAGGGGCCCTGTGTGAGGAGCCTGGAGGTGAATGCAGCATCCTGGACACAGCCAGGCTCTCTGGGCACAGCCAGGGCACTCAGGGCATTGCCATTTTCTGAGCACAGCCAGAGTTCCTGGGCACAGCCAAGGTTCTCAGGGCACCATCAGTCTTCCTGGGCACAGCCAGGGTTCTCAGGGCACCGTGCTGGAACAATAATGGCTCACAGCCAAGGTACTTACATATTCTCGATGGCGCCGGTCAAGACAAAGGCAGCAAACATCCATCGGTTCCACTGCATGGTGGTAGGTTCCCAAGCAAACAGTCAAGCAGTTCATCAAATGAGGGATGGAAGGAAATTCCCCATAGTCCACAGTCATTCTCCAGGGCTGTGCACTGGCCCCACAATGTGTGCCCTCTCCGCAGGGCGAGGGCTCCAAGTCCTCCCCAATCTGGGGGTGAGGGCCTCAGCAAGCACTTCCCAGCCCACAGGGCTGCAATGATCTTCGCTTTCTCCAGCCTATGCTGGTTGGGGAACCGTCCAGGTCTTCCCACCCCTCCATGGGGGTCCAGCTCTCCGACAGCTGCCCCTCCTCGTCTTCCCGAGACTGTGTGTTCATATGTATAAACTGCTCCATTACATTTTGTAGAGTTTGGCCGACACCATACCCTGCTCGCTGCGCCATTTGTCATGCAGGGTGTCATGCGGGGTCTCATCTCCCGCTCATAAGAACACAGGACATGGTGGGCCAAAAAGGAACACCAACGGAGCCATAGGTAGGGGAGTCATACCACTATAGTCTCGCTGGTGGCTGGGTTTGAGACATAGGGAACAAACATCTGCCAGTACCCCAACAAGGGGTGTTCCTGCACCCCAGTCTCTGGAGGCCGGGCGAAACGCAGAAGTAGGATCCACACGATGTGCCATCCTCCATCCACTTTTCTGCCTGCCAACCAATCCCAGTTGCTAGCAGCAATCCGCCGTGCTAACTGCAATGCGCGCTTGCTAGCTCAGCCACCGTCTTCTTGCTAGCCTCCATTTTCTGCTAGCGTAGCCACGGCAGTTATATTAGTGGCCAACAGCTCACTGGTTACAGCTGACGGCCAACTAGCCACAGCTGATGGCCATCCAATCACAGTTGATGGCCATTTACTACCTGAGCCAGCACCTTTCCACGTGAGGGCGAGAGACTGGAAACTGCACTCCTGGCTCTGTCCCCACAGCCACTCTAGTGCCCATCACTCTGTAAGGGTCCCCAAGTGTGTGTGTGTATGTTCTCTGCATTAAGGGAAGTCAGGGGTGGGAAGGCAGCCAGCAGCTTTCAACTCGCAATTTGGAAATACATAGAGGCTGGAGATATGAGAGCTGAAGGCCCTCTTGAAAAACACAAATGCAACATGGCTTTCAAAAGTTTAATCTGAAGCAAAATGCACTCCTCAAAAAAAAAAAAAAAAAAAAAAAAAAAAAAAAAAAAAAATCCCACATGAGCCAGAGAAATGACACTTTAGCTAACTGACAAAGTCAAAACAAAGAAGCAAATTTTGCAAAATTGGAAAATAGTCCAAGTGGAAATAACCAGAGATGCTGACAAACCAGAGATTTCAGGCAGATCTAAATTAGAAATTGGCTGAGGGGGGAAAAAGTGATGAGGTCCCAATGGATTCCAGTGAAAATTCTTTAAATTCATGGGCCTAATGGAGCAGGGATGTGAAAGGGGCCTTGGGGAGGCATATGTGCTCACCCAGTGAGGGGTGGCTCCGCTCTGCTCACTAGAAGCAGATGGGCAGGTGAGGTTTGGGCCTGGCAAGCCTGTGGGGCCAGGATACCTACTTGACTTCAGCTGTAGATGGATCCTCTTCCTGCTCTTAGAGCCGTTCTCCCCTATCCCCCGTCTTTTTGGCCCCTCTGCTCGCCCTGTGAGCCCACACTGACCTCCGCCCACCCCTCCTCCCCCATGGATCAGAGCCCTTGATAGGAAAGGACTCCTGGCCATGCTGCTGTCATGTACGGCAGCTGCTGCTACTGACATGGTGTCTGGAGGGGGACAGAGCCATTGCCAGCTCGGCGTGAAGGTGACCTTCCCACAGATCGCCCATGGCATGATGCTGTCATCTCATTTGTCTTAGCCTTTGGCTCCAAAATCTTAAAATCCTAATTCGATTGCTTGTTTGCATCACACATGTGGTCTGGTACTGGAAGACCCGATAGAGAGTTCCACGGTTGTTTAGAATCAGAGAAGCCAGAGCAGGAGGAGACCTTGGAGACCAGCTACTCCAGCGGCCGCACCTGGCTTTGTTCTTGTCTGTCTTGTGAAGCAGTGACCCTGCAGGTTTCCAGGGAGGAATGATCGGCAAGAGGACAGCAAATACCATATTTCTCCTCCCAAGACTGAGAGAGGAACACCACCAAAGGGCTTTTTTGAAAATCTGGGAAAAGAAAAGCTATCATAATTGGATCCTGTTTCATCTATTGTTGGCCTTGAGGTGCGGCGAGCCCGCGGTTCTACCAAGGTCATCAGCACCCCACCAGATGGGCACACTGGACGGAAGTCCCGGTGGGCTAGGGCCACAGCTTTTGTCCCCAAGCCCTTCTCCCACTCGCTCGGAGGCCTGGGGGGAAGCACGAGTGAGGAAGTGTGTGTGGAGGCTCTTTATACAGTATGACGGACATCCAGGTGCCGGCGAGGGACATGGTAGTCTGGTCTGCTGTGCCCTCCCCTCACCCCCACCCCCGCAGGGAACAGCAGCCGGTCCAACTTTCCTGATATGTGTTAAGTGGTGCTGGCCACAGCCAGTGTGGCCCAGCCTTCTCAGTCCCTTCCTTCTACTGATGACATGTATGGTGTTTATTCTCTTTAATGTGGAGTTGTTTCGATGTAGACACATTCAAAGCTGTGGGTTGTCAGTGTCTGTCCCTGGCGTCGTACTTCAGTGGGAATCTGCTCAGCATCACTTTGAGCTGTACCTCCCAGTGCCCAGTGCCTCCCTGCCCAGCACCGAGGGGCTCAGCATCCTTTTCTGCCCATGGGCAACTCATGGCCAGATGGCAGCATTACGGAAAGCACCCAGGTTTTAGCATGAAAACTATAGCTCTCGGCATCAGTTAACTGTACGCCACCCCGGAGATACTTGATTTTGGGAAAGCTCGGTAACCGTATTTGTAACTTTGAGAGTCTAAAGTGCCATGGCCACCTGGTGAACACCGAGCTTCCGCCTGCTCGGTGCATGAGGCTCACTGCCCAGCTCCCCGCTATGATCACGTCAGCACCATGGTGGCGGAAGCCTGGTCTTGGTCTTAGTGGTCTCTGCGGTCAGTAGGCATTAAAGACGTGCTCAGAACCCAGCTCCCGCATCAATGGCGTCTTTTCTAGTAAGTTTTGCTAATTAACTGGCTAGTACGGATATGCTTTTGGAAAAAGAACAACTCTAAGAGAGGAAGAAAGTATGTTCTCTGGGATCAGCTCCGTGGAGATGGGGACAGAAGGGCTTAGGAAGGTTCCAGGTGCACTGCTTTGTGGCCCTGCTGTGCGTGCATGTATGTGGTGTCCTCGGCTTGCTCTCCACTACCCACGGCAGGCTGCGAGTTCTTCGGGAGTTGAGGTTCCCACCCGGGCAGATCGGCCCTGAAGTTTGCCCTTGCGTATCATTTGGTCTCCTTTTCTAACTGCCGTACCCCCGCCCGAAAAGTTCCGAGTTCAACACGAGTTCTGTGCAGTTACATCCTTCACCACCCACATTTGAAGTCCTAGTGATGTCCATTCTCTTTGGAGCAGGCCGGCCTGTGCCCCACGGGGCCAGTGTTGTGATGGAGCCATTGACATCTTTCTCACTGGCTCCTTCATTTACACGTGTGTGAAGCCTGTCCGAGCCCCTCTGGTCTTATTTCCTGAACCTGCCTTCCAATGGCTGGGCAGGCAGGAACTGCTGCAAAGGGCCCCCTGCCTTGCTACCACCTTTCCCTTCCTCTGTGGGGAAGAGGAGTGCTGGGCATGCAGGACGTTTCCTGTGTGGGCTTAGCACACACTGCTGCTTTGAATCCCGTCTGTTACTGACCAGCTCTGGGGCCTTAGGCAAATAACTCAACCTCTCGGTGCCCACTTCTTCCGTGAAATGAGGTAGCCAGAAAGATGAAACGAGATGATGTTTGTATGGTGCTTCTGCCAGTGACTGATACACAGAGTGCTCAATAAATGGTAGCCCTCGTTACTAGCTATCCGGGTCCTATCGGTTTACCTCCAGCACACATCTCCTCCCCTCCCACCGTCTTTGGTCCTTTCAATGATCTGTGTTCTCTCCTGTGTTTTCCACTTTCTTTCCCTCAGCATAGAAACATGTTTGGCTCACCTGTTTTAAAAACTCCTCCCCTAGACCCTGGATCTTTCCTGGCTGCATCCTCCACCCCTGTCCTCCCCACATCCTTCACTCCTCAGCCTCCTGCACCCTGGCAGCTGCCCCCAGTCCAGTGAACCAACTCTTGCCAAAGTCACCAGGATTCTCCCACCCAGCTGCCACAGTAACTTGTCCTCAGTGGACATTCTCCCTCAGCCATGTTCTGGCCCCCACTTAGGAGGCCCCCCCCCCCGAGGCCCCCGCTCCAGCACCCTCCCAGGGCTGAGTGCACTGTCCTTCAGGCTGGACCTAGGCCCCCAGCCCAAGCCACAAGTCAGACCAGGACACATGACCAGTGAAAGTGTTTAATAGATAAATTATTTAAATAGACTTTTCAATTTCCATGGGAAATCATAATCGTATCCGTTTTTGCAAGAGCAGGAATAAAAAGAGTGCACACCCCTTAGAGGGAATGAAGAGCTAGCACTGCACGTTGTCACCAGTCACTGCTGGGAGGGGGAGGATGGGCCCCCGCAAGGCTGGCGGGGTGACAGGGGGAACATGGGAGGAACTCAGCACACACACAGTTACTCATGTTGGAAACAAAATGAAAACCCAGCACCACTGGTGAGTGATGGGAGGGGCAGGGGACTGGAGAACATGAGAAAGCCGACCCCCAGCGAGGGCCGATGCAGAACTCAAAGGACAGAGCAGCAAAAGCGCCGACACACTCAGGCAGTTTTAGGTCCATAAGCTTTGCTTCTCAGAGCTGTGTTCAAATTGGGGTGGGTGATGGTGTGTGGAAAGGGGAGGCCAGTTTAGTGTCCAGTGAGAGGTGGTACAGGTGGGCCTCAAAGTAACGTTTCAGCAGCTGGGATATGGCTGCCACCTCACCTCCTTCTAGCTCGTGTTGGAGGTGAAAATAATTCTGCCCTGAGAAGCAACGGATCTGGGCACAGGCCCCAAGGATTCTGTTTGAATTTATTTCTATGATAATATTTTCCAAATGCCCCCCTCACAGCGTATAAAAATAGAATTTTTTTCCTCTGTGTATTTAACTGTTCCCTCCTCAAGAAACAAAAACCAAACCAAACAAACTTTCTGCTAGCTTTACCCTGTAGACTCTGAAACTGGACTCTACCCTTTCCTCTGGTTTGCAGGTGGAGGACAAAGGCAATACCCCCCTCCACTCCCCCCTGAACCTGAGGGCTACACATTATGTCCCCAAGTCTGAGGGATCGTCTCCGAGAGCCACCTTGGCCAACTGAGAAAGCCAGGCAGCTTTCTCACACCCCACGCCGGCCAAGCGCCAAGGGCCACTGCTGAGCCCTCTGCAGGCAGCAGACGGCTGCTGTCTCAGGGAGCAGAAGGGTGAACAGCGGCCAGGCTGTCTGCTGCAAGTGGAGGGTGCGTCCATTGTTCCCACTCAGCCTGAGATGGGAAAGCAGCTTTCTGTTTTGTTCTTACCATTCCATTTGCATTTTACTTAGGGGAAGAGATGTGTGTGTTTGTGTGT
Source organism: Rhinolophus sinicus (assembly GCF_057876585.1). Lineage (NCBI taxonomy): Eukaryota > Metazoa > Chordata > Mammalia > Chiroptera > Rhinolophidae > Rhinolophus > Rhinolophus sinicus. The sequence continues at coordinate 61,522,173 of NC_142517.1, read as the reverse complement.
TGAAGAGAGAGAGAGATGGATGGGGGAATGTCCATGCATCTTCCTCTTGAATCTGACAGGATGGTACCCCAAAAGGACATGCTCACTGCTCTGGCTGGACCTGGGAAAACCCAAAACTGCCACATCTGAATGAGGGAAATAGGCGTCCTGTATGAGAGCAGTTCCACAGCATACACACACACACACACACACATACACACACACACCAGTACACATCGACGTACGTACAGTACAAATGAGCACACACCCTGCTGTGCACAGCTGTGTTCTAATATAGAGAATTTACAAAATATAGAATTTGGTATATTTGTTAGATCTCCAAGGTTTTCAATAATACAAAATAAAAAATACAAAAAAGACAAGTCGGGACCCCCGCCCCCTCTCCCCAGTGGCAGCCTCAGTTGCTTGTGGGTCTGTTACACGCATACAACTAGCATGGTCTAAAGAAGGGCACAGAAACTTGTTTTGTTTTATTTAATAAATATTTTCCTTTTCTCAGAACCACCACTCCTAGCTTCGAGTCCTCCTGCCCCCCCCCCCGAAATTCTTCCTGTTCCCCTCAAAGGGGCATTGGCTGTGTGTGCAGATGTAGGAGGGCGACTGCAAAGGAAGCCAGTCCCTCCAAAGCCAGCACTGCTGCCGGACACTCCCCTTCATGGAGCAGAGACCCGGCCTCTGTCTGAACTTTCCAGGCTCACAGACAAGCAGATGCCTCGGGGCCCCTAGGCTCTCAAGAGCCAGAGTCACGCTCCCCACCCCCTGAGACGGAGGCCGCTCCCTCAGCCCTGCCGTCAGCGCTGGGCAGCCACACACCCATCAATGCGCCAGCAGCTCTTTTCCACCCGCGTTGCAACAGCGCCCATTAGAAAACTCAAGATTCAAGTTGAGTCTAGCGGAGTCTTCTATGGAGGGAAACATCTTTGGTCAGCTTGGTGCTCGCAGGACGCTGGCACCCCCGGGGCCTGGGACACAGGCTGCTGCCTGCCCACAAAGGCAGAAGCTGCTTCTGGAGTCAAAGTGGCAAATCTCACCGGCGTGGCCCCCTGGGCTGGAGCGCAGGCTTCCACCTGCCCGCCCGGCACACAAAGAAGCCGTTTCCATTTCTCTGGAGGCCAGGCTACCTGGCATCACTGGCTGGCAGCTGCTAACTGAGCGGGGGCCCTCCATTGAGGAAGTAGGTCATCATCTCTCCTTTGCCCTTGACCTTGACCACACCCCGGCACTCCAGCTGGTATGTGTTGGCAGCCAGCACCTGGTACATGTCCGTGGTGACCTGAGGAAGCAAAGGAGGAGAGAGGATAGGCCATCGATGACCTGAGCTGTGAATCTGCCATCGGGTAGAGCTGCCTGACTGCCCCTGACAGAAGGGTGGGTGGCATCTCCCCGGCTGGGGCTCTCGGGACAGACAATGGCTTGTCCATGCAAGTGCCTCTTAGTGATGAGAAGGATGACAGCACCCACCCCATGCCAGGCAGTATGGAGAGCACCTCTCACGTGCTATTTCAGTGCTACTCAGAGTGGAGCTGCTTGTCACCATCCATAACAAGGGACGTGCGGAGGCTGAGAGGAAACACACGGGAGCTCTCATAGCAATCTGACCAAGCACGTGACCAAGGTCTCACGCCATGACAGATCAGAAATATTTTTGGAAAGTGGTTTTTCACCACAGAGCATTTGAGAACCACTGCTTATCTAATCTATGAGGTAAGTACTATTATCTCAGGCTCGGAAAACCCAAGTCACTTGTTCACGGTTACACAGCTTATGCCTGGCAGAGCCAGGGTCAGTTCCATAGTGAAGTGCTCATCTCTCCTTCCGCCTTTGGAACAAGGAGAATTCACAGGTGGCTTCAGCAATTACACTTTTGCAGGATGACGGAGAAAAGCAGGGGGGATGGGAGCAGCAGTGTCAGTATCGCCAGCACTCCCCTGCCAGCCACCGACAACACACCTACTGTGTGCCCTGGCCCAGCCTGGCTGCCAGGCCAGGGAGGAAGGGGCCAGGAATCTCTGGATGGGCTGTTGGGAGGTGACCCTGCTGTGTTATGAAGTATATTCCGTGAATGGTAAAGCCTGATGTACAGGGAGGTTCTGGGTCATTGTGTGGTTGCTGACAGAGTCCCTCCCTCCTGTCATGGGTGAGGTTAGAAGCTCTGCAAAGCCGTATGCCTCACTCCTCAGTTCCCGTCTCCTGTCCCTTCTCCCTTTGGCACGGGGATGGATTTGAGGCCCCTCAGACAGGATGTACAAGCCAGCCGGGCAGGAGAGAAAAGTTAGGGTACGTTTGAGCGGGGTCAGTGTGAGCAAAGGGCCATGAAAAGAGCACAGCTGGCACTTGGGAAAACAGAGGCCAGGGAAGCTATGCGACCTGTCCACAGCCTCACAAGGAACTAGGGGTGTGTGGGGTGCAGGACTAGAGCCCAGTCCGGGGCCTCTCTTTTGTCAGATGAGAGCAGAAAATCAAGGAAGGCTGAGAAAAACAAAGAAAAGCAGCTGAAGCATTTTAGGCCTGGGACTCACAAGCGCCAGCTGGCAAAGAATGAAGGGAGGAGAAAAAGTCTCTGGGTGTGTGGCCAGACCCCTTGGCTGTTGGGACTGGTGGATGGAGGCACCATCCCAGGTCTGGTTCTCCTGAACCAGGCCCTGAGTGCTGCGGGCTGCATTTGGCAAGACCCTGCTCTCTGAGCCATCTTTGTGTCCCGCTGTGGGCCTGGGTTACGGCGTTAGCACTCCTGCCTGGTGTGGGCCGCTGGCCTCCCCGCTATATCCCCCAATACCTTCTGTGGCCAGTAGAGGGCTTGGCACAGACTGAAGATCTGTCCAAGGTACTGAGGGCCTGAAGCAGCCGTGTTCTCCAAGCTTCCGAGACAGCGCCAACGGGCCCAGCCCCCTCAAACTTGGCTGCAGAAATTCTGACTGGGCACTGTGGGCAGCTTGCCCCAAAGACCACTTAGCATCAGACAGAGCCCCCGGTGGGGGGCGGACTCACTTGGATGCGGTCAGGCACACCGGTGCTGTCCATGCGGCTGGCCACGTTCACCGTGTTGCCCCAGATGTCGTACTGAGGCTTGCGCGCCCCGATCACCCCGGCCACCACGGGCCCGATATTGAGCCCTGCAGGGGACAAAAGTCAGCACACTCGTCAGGGCTCAGACCAACGCGTGCCTGCGTGTCATTCCTCCCTCCGCACTCAGCAGCTTCTCCTGCTGACTCCCAGCCTGAAGACACCCCGTTCTCCAGCCCCGAGGCAGTGCTTCACCCTGCAGCTCCCGCATCTCTGTTCCTATCAAAGGCTGACAACTCAGGACCACAGGAACCGGCTCACACACCCACTGCTCCTGGGTCCTCCGAACCCAGTCAGTGCTCAGCTCCTGCCAGGCCATTACCACAACTGCCCTCTGCCAGGTTTCCAGTGACCTCTGACGCCACCCAGTTGCCCTCTCCCTCTCAATGGCATGTCTCACCATCAATTGAGACTCAACATACTAGAACTGGCCCTTTTCTTCGTCCTCACTTCTATCTTTCTTTAGGAGTGCCACCATTCTTGCTCTTCGAACCTGGCTCCTAACCCATCCTTCTCTTCCCTCTCCAAGTAATCCTACCCCGGGCCTCTGAGCGAGGGCAGGGTCACCGCAGCGACCCCAGGCTCTCCGTCAGGCTCCTGGCGCTTCTGCCCTAGTCTGTCCTTCCCGATCTTACCCAAGGCGACACTGAGCAGCATCTCCTCTGAGACTGCCCTGTGCCACACTCCACCTGAAGTGCCCTCCCTCCTCTCCAGGCAGAACCCTTCCCTGACACATCTGGCCCGCCTGGCATTCTCTTGACCTTTTCTGTCCTGTCTCCCAGCCCAGGGTGCTCCCTCCTGTTACATTAACTGTTTCATGCTGAGTCTTATTAAACCTCATGGCTGCTTAGTTGTTTCTTCTGTGTGAGAGGATGGGGCAGAAGCTCCCCAATAGGCCCCTCGGGCCACTCAGTCAGATGTGTCATTGGTCCTCAAAACTCTTCTCCCATGACCCTCCGCTTTGGTCCTGTCAAGCCACGAGTAGCTTTTCACCCCACGTGCTATTCCCAGACTGGACTGTCCAACTCACTGGCCCAAAGCCAAGCTCCCCAGTAAATATGTCTGGAGTCTGGAGGAAGGGCTTTGCCACACAAGGCTCCCAAATGCCTGCCCGTCTACCTGCCACTCAATCCCCGGTCCTGGTCTGATGAAGGAGTTGAGGCAGCTTACAAAAATACAAATCAACATCGGTGGAAAAGATAGCGCATAAGGAAAAGAAGGGTGGCAACATCACGAAACCAAGAGTGAAATTAACACAGAAATGTAGGCTGTGTATCAGGTGAAGCAGACCCCCCAGTTGGCTCTGGTCTGAACTTTCTAGCAGTCAGTGCAAAGTGAGAATCTGGGCAAGTCCACAGGCACTGGGCCCCCAGGCTAACACAAACAGCTCGAAGGAAAAGCCCAATTCCCGACAACTCAGTCAGAACAAAATGTCTCCTGAGGCTATTAATGACCACAAGATTGATGGCTAGTAATCCAATATTTCGGTTTAATGTGCTCATTTTGAGAACTGAAGTACCAGTATTTCTGTTGATGAATTACTCTTGATTTTTAAAAAAATGTGACATCTGAATCATTTATGGCTTGAGACATGCCCAGGGTTGATGCTACATTTTGAAATTTTGAATAGAAGAAAGGTCTGCTCTTTCAGAAAGCATTCTTTACCTCCACAGCCCGCAAGAGGAGGAGGGCAGCAACACTTGACAAGGCCAAGTTTCTACTGCAAAAATCACTCACCCTGGAAGCCTGGGCATCCTGGGTAAAATGCGCGCTAAGGCCAAAACGAACTGCAGAAATAGCTTGACCTTTATGGAGCAACCCATTCAGAGTTGTAATTCTGAAATCATTTTGTGGATACAGGAGGGTGGAGCAATGTGTGGCTATGTCGACGTACATGTGTTTTCACTGTGCTACTCTTTCAACTCTCCTGTAGAGCTGAAACTTGTCAGAATAAAAGGGTGAGGATAATAAAACAACAAAATTAAATACAAAAGGGGGAAAAATATATAGGTTTTTGGTTTAAAGATTTTCTGAACATGTAGAATATGGCCTGAAAGTGACTGAAAAGTGCCCCATGGCCTCTCCTCAGAATCCCCCTCTTCCATGGCAGCCCCCATCCTGGGACACGACCCTCGGCACCTACAAAGTGGGGGCCCCTGACAAAGGAGGAGTCCCGGGGTGATACACGGACTTGACGTATTACCACCTCCTCACCGTTTCTTTCCCCAGTTTGTATGGAAAAGCTTCCCAGCGCCTAGAAGATTGTGCTCACACACAGAAACGACTTAACACAGCGATAATCCCGCAGACCCATCGTTTTTTAAGGTTACTCTTCTAAAATGTTGAAATATAATCATTTCATTGTCAATTTTACATGATTCTTTTCATGTTTAAGTTTTTAAAACGATTTCACTATATTTTATTTTGCTAACAATTTTGTGGAATATACGTTCAATATTTTTATAAATTTGCAAATTCAGTGACTTGTACCATGTTTCTATTTTTTATACTTAAAATGTGAAAGTGTTTCATTTTTCTGCTTTTCATTTCTACTGAATGAATTTGGGACACTTTTAAATGAAACACTGTCATTGAGTCACTATTACTTGAAATAAAAGGGACTGTCATGCCCACGAGGCAGCCACCAGAAGGCCCTGTGCCCTTGGCACACAGCATCCCCCACACAGCTTTTCAGGTAGGGACAGCCTGGGTCCAACCAGGCCTTCCCAACGAGTGGTCGAGGTGGGAACTCAGAAAGCGGGTGTCCTGTGCAAGTCACCCACACACCAACATGCAGAGGAGGCACCTGCAGCTCCAGGAGGAGTCTGCAGTGAGTGATGGGTGATCCCCCCCCCACGCCCTTGGGCAGGGACGCACTGTGACATCAGCCTCTGCTTGGGCAGGCTGTGGGATGGGGTGGGGGTAGGAGCCCCGACGAGCCCTCAGCACGCCCGGGCCGGCTCACCGATCTTCATCTGGAAGTTGTTGAAGGAGTGCTCGTTGATGTACTTCATTTGGTCCATCAGCTTCATGGCGAAGTCGGCCAGAGCTTTGATGTGGGTCTTGCCCACCTTGTCGTAGGTGGAATCATTGAGGCCAGAGGCGGCCATGTAGGTACTGCCGATGGTCTTGATCTTTTCTAGCTGCCTGAACCGATCCTCGCTGATGATCTGGACAGAAGGAGGCCAAACCTGGGTCACCCTCCAGTCTGGGCCCTGAGGGCTGCAGGGAAGTACAGCACCGTGGCCCCTGGCGTCTCCCCAGTTCTCACAGTGGACCCGTCTCCATCACCAGCTCAGTGCCAAGCCTCGATGCTTCCCAACAGGGCCAGGCCTCCTCCAGCTCTCACCCTATGGAGTGGCTGTGTGCTACTGCCCCCCACCACCACCAAGAGCCCCCAGGACCAGGTCACTAATCACCTCCTAGTCTACAGCCCCCAGGAGGGGCTGGTGGCCATCTACCCCTTCACTGGCTCACATCCCCATCCTTCCCAGGGAAAGCTCCTCATCTTTATCCAGCGGGACACCCTTCTGCTATCTCTAGGACCTGTCTGAAGCCTGTCCAGACCCATTTCAGCCGACTCCAATGAACCCAGTTCCCCACCGTCTCTGGGTTGCTTCTGACACTGCCCCGTCCCAGTTCCATCCTCCCTCTCCTCCCTGTGCTCCATGCCCCAGGCCCTGGATTCACACTGGGGCTGTCCCTCTCAGCCTCACTACACACACAGTGAGCCCCCAGGGTCGAGGTGGCCCTACTGGGCACAGTGTCCCCAGTGCCTGGCACACACGCTGCTCAACAACGGTGTGATACACGGATGAAGACATGGCTTTGTTTCCGCCTCCACTGTTCAGGGATTTGCATCTGTCCTGCCTCCTCCCTCGGCCTGGAAATTCTTCCTTCCTGTGACTCTCTCCATGGCTAGGTCCCAACCTTGGGACCCTGTCCAGTCCTCAGTGGCTTGAGGGGAAAGGTGGATGGTGGGAGTGGCTGGAGAGTCAGCTGGGCAGGGCCTTCCTGGGCGGCTGAGGTGCACAGATTGCAAATTCAAACAGCCTGGGCTGAAACCCCAGCCCTGCCACTTACTGGCAGTGACCTGAGGCAAGACGCTTCACATCTGTGGGCCTCAGTTTCCTCATCTGCAACATCATGCTAGGGGACGGAGTGTATGTGAGGGGCCTGCCTATAACGGTGCCTGGGGCACCCCCGTCTGGGCTCCTGAGATCACTGTTCACATCTGGTGACGGGTGAAAGGGGGCATGAGGTCTCTCCGCATCCCTCCCGCTCTGGGGACTGAAGTGCCCCCTGCTTCCCACCTCGTCAAAGTCAGCGATGATTTCATTGAGCAGCCGCAGGCACTCAACACCCTCGTTGTTGGCCTCCAGCTCCACGTAGAACTCGGAGAAGTTGGCGATGGAGGCGAACATGACCGCCACGCATTCGCATGACTGGTAGTAGAGCTCGTCATTGCGCCGCTCGCGGGCCAGGAAGTGGGCGGCCACGTCCTTGGGCAGGATGTTGTGCAGCAGCCGCCGGTTGTAGGCCTGCAGCTCCTCCATCTCCTCCTTCTCCTCTGTGGCCTGGGGCAGAGGACCGGGCAGAGGGAGGGCAAGCGAAGCGCTACTTAGGGGAGAGAAGTGAGATCCGCCCAAATGCCAGCGTGTGCCCCCGATTTCCACCCGTGCCCAACTTTCATGCCTCTCTCTGCTGCCTCTACTTCCAATTTTCTATAAAGAGCATCTATTACTTTGACCATCAGGAAAGAGAGAGATTTGTATCCAACTCTCTCCCACCTGCCTCACATACGAGGGTGTTTATCCTAAAGCAGGGAACCTGAGTGGAAACAGGTCCCGGAGGAGAGGCCGAAGGGATCCTGTCTGCCCAAGACTAGAACGAAGCAGTAGGTTATAGGGATGGTCCAAAACCACACCCCAAAGGCCCTCCAGCTGCCCAAGTGCTCCTCAGCTTTCCAGTGTTCTCTTCTTAGCAGGAAATCATCAGAAAAGCAGTCTGATAAGGGTCACTTTAATAGACTGACCCTGTGGCCATCTTCCTGGGTCCCATGAGAGCAGACTCGCCCCAGGGCCAGACACAGCCAAGCAGGGCACGGAGGTGCAGGTGCCCCGAGGTGCCACCCAGGACAGAACGGGGGCATCACCTTTGACTTTGTTCTTTCCCCAGTTTGGGTTCTGGATCTGGGCAGCTGGAGTTTGCGGTCACTCACCCTCCAGGTTAAAGAAACAACGCAGAGCCCTCGAGTCAAGAGGTCACTAACGGCCCACGGACTGAAGCACAGAGGTAGGCATGCAGCAAGGCACAAAGGAGCCACCTGATGAGAGCGTGCGTGGAACACAGGGCACACAGCGGGGTCTGCTGGCTTCCTCCCCCCGATGGCAAACAAAGTGTCCCCTTGAACTGGGAATGAGCGTGTTGGTAAGGCAGGCAGGAAAATGACCACCAGCAGGACCACTGAAAAGATCTAGCCAGCCTACTTGGACTTTCCCTAACTAAATGTGGAGGCCTTTCTATTTGACCACAACTCCAACCTCTGAAACGGTCAGGACTCCTTCTCAGGGACCTGGCTCTCCCATGGGTGGTGGCTGCCTGTGGGGAAGCAGCAGGCACACCCACCTGAGGCCACAGGACCTGGGTCCAGCGAAGAAGGCAGAAAGCTCAGGGACTCCAGGCTTAGAGGCTGAGCCTTGCTTATCCCTCCTGGAGCCATCAGAAACATGGCCATTGAGGGTGGGGGTCATGCCTGCGGAAGCTCCTGGACCCTCAGATGTCAGGTGGTCCAGTGGGCATGTGCTATCTTCCCGCCCTGGCTTTCCAGCGCAGGTGACTTTACTCCTGTGAAGTGTGACACTTTGACCACTTCCCTCCCCATAAATCAGGGCCACCTACTCTTAGCTCTGGAACACATGTGCCAGAGGGAGACGTTTGGAGTGAGAATCCCTGTACTTCACACAGGCTGTCCCACAAAGAAGCTGGACCACCTGTCTCCAAAAATGCACCAGCTGCTCACAGTCCTGCTCCTGAGGACCGAGGAACACTCCAGCCCAGCAGGTGGCAGAAATGTGACATGTGCCTTCCCAGAGAGCATCTGCCCGAAGTGTCAGGCAGAGTGGCAGTGCAGGCGAGGAGGCCGGGAGGCTGAGAACAAGGTACTGATGAGAACAGAGCCCAAGCCCCCAGGCCCTGGCCAGGTGCTTCTGCCACAGCTGGGGAACTCTGCGCCAAGACGTGTTGGGTGGCTGCCAAACCCCATCAGAAGCTTCTAGGGTTGGGTTCTGGCTGGGCAGGAAGGCTCGGGGGTCCACAGCTTCTCACTGGTCCTAAAAAGGTCAGTGCTGTGGGCGGAGAGAAGAGTGGCCTCTGCCCTGAGAACTGAGACCAGTGGCTCGGCCAGGAAGGGGCCGTGCAGGTAAGCGAGTTCCTCATGCAGGTGCTTCAGGGAAGCTAAGGACCCCAGGCTTCCCCACCTCCCCGTCAGCACCCACCCACCCGCCATGACCACAGATCCAACAGCAAAACGGGCTACTGGGCAAGACTAGGCGTGGAACAACAAACCGTACCTCACCCAGCCCAAGGACCTGCACTCAGGTGTTTATTGGTATTTACTTGATGTTGTCCCCCCTCCCCAAAGTCTCAGAGCAGGAGGGGAGATGGAGGGACCTGGAAGCATCGCGAGCCTGCTGGAGCTTCAGGGCAGAGAGGCTGACACACCGCAGGTAGTGCTCACCCACACACCCACACATGGCCACAGGCCTTCTGAATCGTTTTCGAAATGACAGTGTGTGTGTATGGGGGTGGTGTCCAGCCACTTCCCTGCTTCCTTCCCTTGCACAGAGCCCTCAGTGCCTGAAGAAAAGTGACTAGAGGAAGGGGTGCCACATGTGGCATGCCCAGATGCAAGAAGCAGAGTGGTGAAGAGGGGAGTTGGGCATGAAAGGTAATGGGCGCTAGGTTTCTCACTGCCAGAGATGCTATTCGCAAGCATGGAAGGCGGAGAGACTAGAAAGAAGCCTGAGGTGTTGCATTGGAAAAGGAGGCACTGGTATAAACTCATGGTTTTAAATAGCAACAGAGATACTGGAGTGGTATCCATACATATGCATGTGTGTGTACATATAGTTACTTATATGTTCATATACACTTACACATATTTCCCAGCTTTGTCCACGGAGAGGACCTAGAGCAGCGAGCACACTGAGCCCCCGATCTTGGTTTCTAAAGACTGTTGTCCACGGAAAGAGAACTGGGGCTCTTTAAAGAAATTACTGATTTCTGGGCTGGATCAGGGAAAGTATATGATGAGCCCGAGACATAGTCTTATGCCAGAAAGTGAGAAAATGCTCAAAGAATGATGGAGACATGTCAAAGAACACAGAAGCCAACTTGAAGAAACTCCAAATCCAGAACTGGAACATTGAAATAATGGGAGGGAGATTCCATAGGAATCCACAGATTCCTACTAAATTCCATAGGAATCTATACGTTCATGCTATATAGATAGATGAATGACTAAGTAGATAAGTGGGGAAAGGAGTGTCTCCCTTACAGTAGAATGCCAATTAACTAATGCAGAAGGAAGGGTGGACACGTGTCATCACTACTTGGCAGGCAGCAGTCAGCAATGGGTGCTGAGACCGGTGGGTGGAGGTTTGCTGAGGATCAGAATATGGGTGTTACATCGGAATTTCTTTCCACAAAATGCTAACTGAATGCAAAGGGGAAGATGGAGACCCGACAGTGGCGAAGTCTGGCAGACGCCCTCTTGAGTGGGGAGATCAAGGTTAAAGTCACCGGGGTGGGACAGGTCAACATAGTGGAGTCCCCATGTGATGAGAAGGCATCTCATCCTTTCCACAGTTTTCCTCCAAGAAGGTGTGGCCTCAGTCTGGACGTGGGAAATGTCAACAGACCGAGGCTGAAGGTCACAGAATAAAAACCTCTTTAAGACGGACAAGGACTGAAAGAAAAGGAAAGACAACTAAATGCAGAGTACACCCAGCTAGGATCCTAGGCCAGAATTGGGACCACTGGCAAAATACGAACGGGCTTTGTGGGTGGTATGATGCTACAACAGTGTTGATTTCCTGACTGGGAGGTCACGTGGGAGTAATGTAGGGTGTGTCCTTGCCTTTGGAAGGTAGGCACAGGAATTTAGGAGGGATGGGGCATCACGTGAGAAGGTGGGGAGGGTGTAATTAAGCAAATGCAGGAAATTAGCTGGGGAATCTGGTGAAGGGACTGCTGGAGTTCTTTATAACTGTTCTTGTAACTTTCCTGTAGGTTTTAAATTATTTTTTTAAAACTTCCTCCCCCCCAAAAAATAAGATAAAATGGGGGTGGGAGAAGAGCGTGGCATGGGGAGGGAGGTCAGGGAGAAAAGGTAAATAAGTGGAATTAACCTGTTTCTGCGGCCACACGTGGAGAGGACCACTAACAGTACAAGTGCCTCTCGGGGCTGAAGACTCACACGGGAGTCACTGAGAATGACCAGTGTGGGGACAGAGCCAGGAGTGCAGTTTCCAGGCTCTCGGCCTCACGTGGAAAGGTGCTAGCTCGGGTGTAGACGGCCATCAGCTGTGGCCAGTTGGCTGTCAGCTGTAACCAGTGAGCCACTGGCCACTGATATAACTGCCGTGGCTACGCCAGCAGAAAATGGGGGCTAGCAAGAAGATCATGGCTGAGATAGCAGGCGCGGATTGCAGTTAGCAAGTGAGGTTGGTTGGCAGAGAAGCGGGCAGCAGGTTGCGGATCGTGTGGCGCCTGCTTCCTATGTCCCCAACCCAGCCGCCAGTGAGAATATAGTGGTGTGACTCCCCTACCTATGGCTCCGAGGGTGTTCCTTGTTGGCCTCCCCATATCCTGCATTCTTATGTGGGGTGCGTGACACCAAGGCTCCAAATCTCCCCAAACCCTCAGCACCGCTGCAGGCTGGGCTGCAGCCCGAGGATGCTGGAGGGAATGGGAATGATTTGGGCATATGTGGGGGACCTCACACCCAGGGGCCTGGAGGGGGCCGGCACACCCCTTCCTGTAGCAGAGGAGAGACCCCCTCCCCTGGGTGTTTTGGGCCTGAGAGGTTCAGAGCCCACCAAGGCCGGCTGAGGCTGGGAGGCTTCAGCTCTCCGGGAGAGACCCACACCCAGCTTGTGGTTCATCCAGGTCTTTACCTTCAAGCTCCAGAGGCAGCACCTGGCTGGGGGCTGAGAGAAAGCCGCTGTTGCCTGAGCACTGGGGGGGACCAAGTGTGAAGGGGCAGCAGGTCACAGAAAGAGTCTGAATGGCTGCTTCACCCCTGGTTTCTACCCCTTTTTCTTGAGGTCTTTGCAACACAACTCAGGCACACTACAGAAACTACACTGGGGGGGCCTTCCTAGGGGCTCACAGGGAGGGTGGGGTGTGTGTGAGCAGAGAAGCAGAAGGACATCGGCCCTGAGTCCCACACAGGCTGGCCAGCCCCTTGGTGAGAGCTGGGGCGTCCTGGGAGCTTCCCCAAGGGAGAGGGGTGTGAGAGCAGAGAAGAGGCTGGGCAGCTGCTCCCTGAGGAGACACAGGAGACTTCATACTGGGTACCGCTGAGGTCCCTCCCCACTTCTGAGGGGCATTCGGAAGGAAAACATGTTTCCCTGACTTCAGAGGTCCCCACTGGAGACCTCAGTGGGGAATCGCAGACAGACCTCATGCAAAACTCCCATCAGCAGGGCAACCAGATGCCCCCATCTTCACTCGGCATCCAATGAAATTCCAGGGCCACCTGCTCCAGCCTAAAGACTTTAATCTCAACGTTAATAAGAAGCTGAGGATGGAGGAGGCCTAAGCCAGTTGCAGATGAGTTGGAGAAGTGACCTGGACATGGGGACCAGGCCAGGGGAGGCAAAGAGGTGGTGCTAAGCTATGTCCTGTAAGGGGCTGGGCTTGAGTAATAGATCTGAGGCCGCCTGCACAGAAGACCAGGCTTTCTCACAATCAGTGCCCTTGCGCACCCTCTCTTGGACCTTTGGAGGGGTCCACCAGGGGACAAGGGGCCACGGGGACTGCTGCTAGCACCTGGAGTACCAGGCATCCCTTCCTCCAGGTGGACAGATTCAGGGTTCAGAGCACGAAGACTGGAAGGCAGGGCACTGACTGGATTTTAGCCTCACCTGTGGCCCCAGCATCCCACTGCCTCTGCCCCTGCCTGGCCCACCTCTCACCAGGGCCTGGGCACAGACCCATGGCTGGGCTTCCTGTTGACGGTCTTTGATGTCTTCTTTCATCCATCCATCCATTCATCCATGCATCCATGCTCCCTTGGAGAAATCTTCAAGCCCAGTTCTGGACACATCAAGCCCTGCTCATTAGCCTTTGGTACAGCTCCTGCACCTGGTCAGGCCCCTGCACTGAGGCCTCCTTGACCCTGGGACTGCATGCCCCTGCTCTACTCACCTCCTGCCACTCTTCTCCCCCTGCCCTTCTGACTCCTTGCTGCCCCCCACAAACGGCCTGTCCATACCTCTTCTCTGTCCCTGACTCTGGATGCACATGGTATTTGTGACTTAAGAGCATATGTCTTGGGTCCCAGCACTATTGAGGGTGGGTCTGTCTAGAATAAGCTCCAGGGTTTTGCCTCTTGGCCCCAGAGAGCAGGGAGCAGACCCACTGGAACACGGGGCACTGGTTTGTTGGGACAGGACCTGAGAAGGACAACTGGTCCGTGCAGAACTAAGGCCCGGCCCAGCCCAGGTGATGGACACGCTCACTCATAAAATACTGTGAGGCCCCCACGCCAGATCCAGCCCCTGGAACACCCACCTGCAGTTTCCAGAGGAAGTCGAGGCGGGCAGTGGACTCCACCTGCTGGGCGTGCAGGTACAGGGCCAGCACAAAGACGGAGATGACGATGGGCGTCACCACCTTCAGCGCCACCTTGGTCGCGTGCTCAGGGCTGCAGGCGGGAGGTAGATGCCCTGGCACCTCATGGCAGGCTCCGAAGCCCCTCAGGCCTGGTGTCTTCCTCCCATTATAGCACCTCCCTCTCCTCACCCTCCTGCTCAAACTTTGCCTGAGGTGTGCCTCATCCAGGAAGCCTCGGCTGGCAGCCCCATCTCAGCCCTGCTCACACCTGTAGCTCAGCACCCCTTACTCCTCTCCGGATGCCTTACTCTCCCATCCCTGGGGAGCTTCCCTCTGGTCACATCAGGGGATGAAGAAGGTCCTTGTAAAAGTCAGCCTGTATATCCCAGGTCTATCTTGGTGGACAAGACAGGGGCTGTGGGTGCAGTAGCGAGGGAGCAAGGCAGGCCGTAATGACCATCTCTGGGCAACCTTGGGCAAGTCTCTTAACGTCTCTGAACAATCTGTGAAGTGGGATAACAATGTCCACATTTCAAGACTGTGATAAGAATTAAAGATACGGTATAGAAAATCCCTTGTACTGAACTTGACAAACAGTAGGAACTCCCAAAGTGGTAGCTATTGTCGTCTAATTATATTTAACATTTTTGATGCATCCTCTTAATAAAAGCAGCTATCCCAAACACTGCTCCCTGTCACAGGAAAGAGCCCAAACCTTGAATGCTGCATAGACCTGCTAGCAGCAGACCGGATACAGGGCCCAACCCACACATCCTGCAGGCCTCCCCTTTGCTTCTCTCCTCAGAGGTGGGGGCACTGATTCTTGTTCTCCTGGGCCTGGGGTCTCGTACATGCTCCTGTGTAAAAGCTTAAGGCTAGATGCTTTTAGACGAGGCCTGTGGAATGAACTGTGCATCCCCAGGACCCCGGCCATTGAGCCTGTCGATCAACTTGGGGTGCTGGATAACATGAAGGAAAAGAAGGGCATCTACCAAGTGAGGACCCCTTGGTACCCAGGAAGGGGAGGGCTTCCTCATCCCCTCCAGCCTCCTCCTTCACTGCCGTTGCCATAAAGCCCCCTCCCACTTGGGCACCACTGCCTTCTCTGCTGGCCCTGGCTGCTCTGTGCCTGCTCTGTGCCAAGGGCAGGGAGAGGCCATATCAGAGCGCTCAGAGAAAAGCAACTCACCACTGGGAGGTCCCGTTGTTGTTGAAGTCTCTGTGAACAGGAGTGGGGAGGGCTGTTCAGGGCCATCTTCTGCATGGGCAGCCTCCATGCCTGCTGTATCCACCCCCGACTCTGCCCCCAGCCTGCTCCTCCCCCACCCTGCTCTTCCCCCCCCTGCTCTTACCCCCCTGCTTTGACCCCCACCCTACTCTGCCCCCCACCCTGCCCTGACCCTCATGTCCAATACTGCTGCTCCCACTACTGTTGCTCCTTCGCCCCCCACCCCTAGCACCCTTCCTGATTCAAGGACACTCTCAGGATGAAAGGTTTACAGGAAGCCCAGTCCCACCTAGCATCTGGTCACCATGACCACAAGGCACCGCAGCCCTTCCCTGGGACTCTGGGGCCTCCCAGCATATCCACCTGGGCAGAAGCCTGCCCACCTCTCCCACCCCTTTGTTGCCACCTGCACTGTCCAGTATGGCAGCTACTAGTCACATGTGGCTACTGAGCCTTAAAATGTGGCCAGTGCACATTTGTGGCTATTGCATATGTTGCCCCGTTAATACAGCTACTAGAAAAATTTTAAATTACACGTGTGGCTTGCATCATTTATCTGTTGGATCATGCTGCCCTAGAGCCAAGCCAGGGTCCCCCAACACAGAAATGACCTCCATTCTCTGCTGCTGCTTCAGGAGGAGCAGAGAGGCTGGGGAAGGGGAAGGAGCAGGTAAGAATGAGGAGGCAAAGTTCCCTGCTCCTGCGGGGCCCATGGGTACAAAGGCCTGGACGGCCTCCCTCTGCTCATCCCCTCAATTGCAGCCTGCACAGCTCCCGATGCTGCAGTGACACTGTCATCTGTCCACAGCCCCATGCAGCTGCCAAAAAGTGCTTCCTTGAGTCTGACTTAGATGCTTCGTTACACCTTCATTTTCTAGGTGACACTCTTTTCACAAGAAAGTGACTGTACTTCCCACTGCCTAGTTCAATGCCTGGAACATGGTAGGCCCACAATAAATATTTTGGAACAAATGGATAGACGGATGAATGGATCCCTTCCTGTAACTCAGAGAAAGGCAAGTTTGCTGTATTTCCTCAGGGGACACAGACCTGTCACTCACATTGTTTGTACTTCCTGATGTGTGTGTTGGGTGGGGGATGGTGACGGGAAGAAAAAAGTACTACATATCAGGCACTTTACACACATTTTACTACTATGGGTATTATTATTCCCATTTTACTGGGGAAAAAATAATAACGTTCAGGAAAAGTAGCCAAATCTGTGTCTGAGGCTGATTCAAACCCAATTCTACCCAAAGCCAGAGGTCTTTCCCCTTATGAAGTCATTTCCCTTGGAATCTGACAACTTCCCTTGGAATCTGATGCCTGTTCCTATATGACCAGGCTGACTGCCAGCTTAGATGGCCTAGGGCACAACCCCACAACTGCCATCTCCGGACTGTGGGACTTTGAGCAGTGCACAAACTACCTAGCCTTCCGTGGAAGCCCTGCCTACTTTGCTGGGGATGTACCATGAGGATGAAAAATGGTACGGTCCGTCCAAGTGCCTGGCTCAAGGCGGACCAGAGCCCATGAACCACACAGACCTTGCTGCCCAGCTCTGTTGAACCTTAACCCCTCTGGGCCGGAGGTGCCCAGCACCATCCAATAGATACATAATACAAGCCGAGGCAGTTGGACTTAAGTGAAAATAGCTCATCAGAGGTTGCCATGGATTAGCGAGGAACAATTCACCGAGGCCTGAGACCAGGATTGAGTGGGAAACTGGAGGCAGAAGGACAGTAGACCTAGTCGCCTTCAGGCCACCCCCATCACTGGGAAAAGGAGAGAAGGAAAGAAACAAGACACTGTGGGGCTTTGAAGCATGTCAGAGCTGGGGAGTAACAGGACACTCCCCTTGCAAACCCCCTGCAGCCCAGGACCCCAGCCTCCTGCTTTCCCATCTCTCTACTGTGCCCTCAACCCAGTGGGGGTGTGAGGGGAGGTGTCACCTACATGGCGTTGGAGGTGACCAGCAGGTCGGCATTGTCAAAGAGTGTGACACCGGGCACCTCAACGACGAGCACATATATGAGCTCGATGGCCAGCATGAGCACCAGCTTCCCGATGCAGCTGATCTGCAGGAACACGGAGCAGGCCAGCAGGCTGAGCAGCACGCTGTAGGTGAAGTACTGCGAGGAGAGGGCAGCCGGGCTTCAGTGCCTGGGGCCCTGCCTTCCCCCAATGCCCGCCCCGCCCTGTCTTCCCCCAGGCCCCGCCCCACCCTGCCTTCCCCCAGTGCCCGCCCCGCCCTGCCTTCCCCCAGGCCCCGCCCCGTCCTGCCTTCCCCCAGGCCCCGCCCCGCCCTGTCTTCCCCCAGGCCCCGCCCTGCCTTCCCCCAGGCCCCGCCCTGCCTTCCCCCAGTGCCCGCCCCGTCCTGCCTTCCCCCAGTGCCCGCCCCGTCCTGCCTTCCCCCAGGCCCCGCCCTGCCTTCCCCCCAGGCCCCGCCCTGCCTTCCCCAGGCCCCGCCCTGCCTTCCCCCAGGCCCCGCCCTGCCTTCCCCCAGGCCCCGCCCCACCCCCAGCATCCGTCCAGCCTGAGCTGGCCTCAGGTGAAGCTTAGTCTTGGGATAGTTCTGCTGATGCAAACTTGTGATATAATGTGAAGGGCCCTGATTAGGGACCAGAAGATGTGGCTCCAGGCTGAGTTTGATCAGTACTGGCGGTAGGGTCCAATGGTTAGAGCAGCGCTCCAGGCTCAGGCAGCCTTGAGTTTCATCCTGATTCATTATGGACTGTTTGTGTGACTTGGGCCATATATTCAACTTCTTTAAGCCTCAGTTTCCCCATATGCAAAACATCCTATCTCATGGGCTCACAGCAATGATTACAAGAAAGGAAGCCACTTGGCGGAGTGCCCTGTGCCCTCAGTAACTGGGGAGCACAGACCCTAAGCCACCAATCTGCAACTTAAAATCTAAAGTTCTGAAAACTGAAAATGTTCTCATAACGAAGTGGTGGCAACACCTGAGCTGACCTTATTTGGTGGCAAAAACCTGACCCAACTGATTTAATGCTAATTATCATCTTTATCCTGTTTCCTGTGACTATTCATACATTTTGCTTCAGAAATATTACTGTGTTTCATCATCAGCTGCTACCCAGAATGCACTAGGGTGTGAGGTGATCTTTTAAAATCTGAGAAGTTCTGAAGTCCGAACTATATCTGACCTGGAAGTCTTCAGATGAGGGATTGTGGCCTGATACGATTTACTCTGGGGAAATCCCTTCTGGTCTCTGAGCCACGGTTTCTTTCTCAGACAACTGAGGGGCCAAACCAGGTAGTCTCAGAGGTCCCCTTCTGCTCTGTCATTCCCAATGCTAATCCTAGACATGTCAGCATCTATTTTTTCTTTTTCCCTTTTAAATTTAGCATTTAAATTTATTTCTGAGTCAGGCATCGGGGCTCACTATTTACTGCCTCTGCCTTGGGCTGGAGGCCAAATGGCAGTGGCTGCCAGTGGGCGTAGCTCCCAGGTTGGACATTCTGCCTCCCCAGGCCTTCAGGAACCCAGAGAAGGACTGCAGAGGCCCCCAGGAATTGGAAGGGGCAGGGACCAGCCTTAAATCATCCAGAAGAAATGGGACAAAGGAAGGAGCACACCCGGATAATTCAGCCCCAAGGATAACAAGCTCATCCTTGGGGGATGCGGTGGCAGCCCAACAGCTAGCCTGGATTCCCCTTCAAAGCCAGGGCCCAGACAACCAGAGACCGAGGCTTAAGGCTGGAGTCTCCCAAGGGCCTCAGGGTCTGTGAGGGATGCTGAATCAGAGTAACACTGTGAGGAGTGGTCAGCCCCGGAGCAAGGCCGCCAGCAGGGGTCAGCAGGTCTGAAACTGGGACCACCCCTCTCCTGAAAACGAGGCCCTGGCACAGGCCCTGGAACAGCCCTCTTCCCCCACTGTTCAGCTTCTTCCATGGAGCAACTACCAAGAGACAAGTGTGACACCCAAACCTGCCTGAGTTTCTCAGCAAGCAGCTCTCAGGCAGCAGCTCCTGTGGGCTCTCGGCCAGATGGAAGAGGGAACAGAGGCAAGGGTTGGAGGGCGGGTGCCTGCTCATCCAGGCTGCCTGAGGAGCATGGCCACCAGGGAGAGGGAGAGCTTGGCCTGGGCCCAGGGATGGGTGGAGGAAAAGCGCTGGTCTGGTGAGCACCTGCAGAGCCCTGCTCCTCAGAATTTCCCTTGCCCTGTCTGTATAGGTGAGACGGCTCAGGTTTCTTCCCGGAGAGCAGGGAGACCAGCACCGTGATGGCCCACAGGGCCCTCACAGCAGTTCTGGACCCTTCTGAGTCATGGGCCCTTTGGCAATTGGATAAAAGCTTGGACCCTCCCTCCAGAAAAGGGCAAAACTGCCATCATCTTAGAGGTTTCATGTCAACCGCTTCCAGGGAGCTGGGGTGTGGGAAAGATCCAGTGCATGGAGTGGACACCCTGGGTTGGAAGCCTGGCTTGCTGCTCCCTCAAAAACTGCTCCCTGAGAAAACGAAGCAAGGTGAAGGAAGCAGCTCGCATACCGTAGGCATGGAATGCATGCTGCTCTCTAAGCGTTCTCAGGGCTGTTTTAAACCCAATAACTTATAGGTACATGATTTCTTTCGGGAGTGATAAAAATGTTCTATAATTAATTACGATGATGATGCCTGCACAAATTTGTGACTGTATGAAAGGCTACTGAATCATACACCCTGAATGAGTGAACTTGATGGCAGTCCCTTTCCTTCCCTCCTTGCTCTCTGACCCAGAGCTGGTGGGGGACTCAGCCAGGTTCTCCTGAGGCAGCTTATGGTCTCCTGCCTAAGCTGAGGGTCCAGAAACAGCTCCGTTCTTTGGTTAAAAATACAAACTCTGGAGCCAAATCACCTGGGTGAAAGTTCTGGCTCTGCCACTTACAAGCTGTGTGACCTTGGGCAAGTTACTTAATCTCTCTGTGCCTTAGTTTCATCTGAATAAAGGAGATAATAGTATTTATGTTATAGAATTGTTGTGAGGATTAAATGAGTAAATGTATATAAAGCACTTAGCACAGTGCCCAGTACATCGTAACTACTACATAAACCATAGCTATGTTATTTATTATTGTCATTGTTATATTGAGGAGGCTGGCTTCCTTCATTGGTGTCTGGCATGTGCAGTGAGAAAAACGAAGGAAAGGAGGTCTCTGGAATGGCAGTGAGCCTGAGGGCCCCTGAGTCCCTCAGAGCAGCCAAGGGCAGAAAGGGAGTGGAGTGGGACGGTCTCAATCTGCATTACCCAGCCCTCTGCCTGCCCAGTCAGTACCTCAGGGAAGTTGCAGTTGGGCCAGGGGCTGCTGCAGAAGCCCTGCTCATCACCCAGGCTGTAGTTCATGGCCGACTCCACCACGTGGCATGCGTTGACCTGGCTGGAGCTGATGTTATGTTCATCTGCCAGGCAGCCAAACAGGTCCTTGGAATTGCACATAAACTGAGGGCAGGGGAGCAGAGGGTCAGGGGGCCAGGCCAGGGCAGCCCATCCCCACAGGGCAGTGGGTACCTGTCCACCCTCTGTCTTGGGTGCAGCCTGACATTAACTAGGGACAGGAGAGGAACCTGGGAGAAGCTGAGGACTGGGTAAGGTGTGCCCACTGCCCAGGGTAGGACTCCAAAACAGCCCCTGGGGACTTGCCGAGTCCTTCTGGCTCCTCCAGCCATGAGAGGCTTTAGGAGTCAAAGCTGATGCCAGACCCAAGCGAGGTGAGACCTGAAAAATTTCCACGGAGGGAGAACTCTCGGGGAGACTCTTCCCAGCCCATGGTGCAGTGCACAGGGCCGCACTGGGTTTCACCTAATGGGAGCGGACAGGGCTGGGGAGGTGCAGCCAACCCACCATGTTGACAAAAGCCGACAGGAACACCAGGGTGATGGTGAACACCCCCACCAGGGTGCTGTTCATCTTGGAGCGCACGATCTTCCTGGAGAGGGTCTGCAGGGGGGCTGGGAAGAGCTGTGGTGGGGGGAGGACCGAACAGAATTCATTGGGCACGCCGCGAAGCGCCATAGAACCAGCCCTGCCCTCCACCTTGGTCTCTCGTCAGTGCCAGCATCGCCCCAGGGCCCTTCCTGAACACCCGCCCCATGTGCAGGCCTCCAGCCTCATACCACTGCACCAGATTGTGGCCCAACAGCACAGATTCTGCAGCTGGCCAGGACTGGGTCTACCTGAGGAGCTCACAGGTAAGAGGCTGGATGGAAGAAAGAAGGAAAAATGCCGTCTTGACCTCACCAGGGAAGTAGACAAAGCACATGTTCCCGCTGTGTGAATTCTGAGCAGCTCAGAGTTACAATCAGGGAGGGGCAGAAGGCTTCTCTGAAGAAGTAGGAAACTATGGGTCTGAGGATTTGGGGAGAGCCTGGCGTCTGGAGGAAGGGTGGGGGCTGGGAAGAAGGTGGCAGAGCAGCGCGTGAGCAAGAGGGCAGGCCCTGGACAAGCGAACGCAGTGAGCCCTTTTCAGCAAGATGCTCACGGATCTGCCATTTCCCCCACCTAACCCTCCTCATATTTCCTTCAACTAGACAAACCGTATGTCCACTCAAAGACCCACTGCGGTTTTGGCAATCACATGACCAGGCTCCACCAAATCTGACACAGTTGGCCTTGCCCAGCATGTCTTCCTTATCTCCCATCCGGCCTAGACTGACGAGAAGTAGAAACCAGCAGACCCAGAGACGTGGAAACTACCCAAATGTCCATCAGTTTCATGTTGACAATTTGTTGTGTCCACACAATGGAATATTACTCGGCCACAAAAAGGAATAAAATGCTGTTACATGATGGCATGACGTAGATGAACCTGGGAAATAGGCTCAGTAAAAGAAGCCAATCTCAAAAGGCCACATATTGTATGATTTCATTTACACGAAATGTCCAGAACATAAATTCATGGAGACAGAAAGTAGATTAGAGGTGGGCAGGGACTGTGGCAAGCAGGGACTAAGCAGTGACAGCTAATAGGTGTGGGGTTTTGGGGATGGCGATGACAATGTTCTGGAATTAGACAGCGTACAACTTTATGAATATACTAAAAACTACTGAAATAACAATTTCACCCACCTTTATAAAGGTGGATTTTATGGTATGCGAATTTCATCTCAATAAAGCACTTATTAAAAAATCCTGCTGAGTCTCTTACCAGCTGTCTGATCCTGGAGAAGTCATTTAGGGCTCTGAGCCTCAGTTTCTTTATTGGTAAGTAGGGAATATCTATCTCACAGGGTGGCTATGAAGATGCACTTGAAAGTGCTTTGTAAGCTGTTAAATTCAACAGAAAATTTAGTTAATACTTGCATTTTAAAGAGTTATGTTGCCAATAAGAACGGAAGTTCTTGTTTCCTATTAAAGGAATTTTTGGTTTCCCAGCTGGGGAAAGTGTTTTGGCACTAGCATCAGGACCTCACTCTGAAATGCTAATGACAGATGGTTTCTAATCTTCACCTGCCTCTGATTTTGTCATTCCACCCTCCCCCACCCACACCCATGTTGCTTAAATCATTTTAGTTCTGATTACCTTATCCATCAACTGAAGGGCTTCCTTCACCATTCTGCAATCACCAATGATTAGGGAGCAGGATATGCACATGGGCTTCCTGGTTAATGTGAAACTAGTATCCCCACCAAGGCCACCCAGAGACCAGGAGAAGGACTGCAGGCTTCAATTAAAAAATAGAAAAATCTATTCTGGGGTAGCTGGTTAGCTCAGTTGGTAGCTTGTTAAGAGCACAATGCTCTTAACAAGGTTGCCCGTTCGATCCCCACATGGGCCAGTGTGAGCTGCGCCCTCCACAACTAGATTGAAACAACTACATGACTTGGAGCTGATGGGTCCTGGAGAAACACACTTAAAATAAATAAAAGTTAAAAAAATAATAATCCAATCTGGAATGTTGCTCTAACATCTCATGAAGGATTAACTCTTAATGCATTAGCTTGCTATAAGCCAATTTCCCTTGTCACCCTTCAAAAAGATCCACTCTTGATTTTAAAACCTCAGCAAGAACCAAGAACCCAGGAATTGCTGCTTTTTGAAGTCTCCAAAAGATCTGACATACTGCGCTGGTATGGGTTTGTAGAGGCCCTCATTTCCTGTAATCAGAAAGTTCATCTGAGTGTTGACCCTAAATCCCACCTTTACTAACCCCAGTGTGATGACAAATTTCTTCACCCGGGACAGAGTCTCCTCGTGGGGCTGCGGCCCAGTGGCAAGCTGATCTTGGAGAGCATATTTTTAACGGCAGGACATTGTATCTGTGCAAATCAATTGCTCAATGCTTGTCACAAACAGAGCTCAGAAAATGAATCAATTAAAAAAAATTCCAAACCAGTACATTCCCAGTCTAATTAGTTCAAATCAATTCAATATGAAAACAGGAGTGGGGACATAATAAACCATGACTGGGTGAAGGACAGTTTTGATCTTGGCTTCTTTGAAAGTCTCCAGGTAAATCAATGACTTCCTTGGGGCCCTGTTCCTGGTATGTGATGTGGGGCCAGGGTGTCGCAGAGATGAAAGAAGGTGATGAAACCTGAAGGCAAAATGTTTAAGAAAACAGGCTTTTTGATAAGGACCGAATAAAAAGAGGCAGTACCTCCTACTTCAGAAAAATATTTTAAAAGATAAGAAAATTTCAGAGGCCTAACAAGGCAGGCAGAAGCTAACCAGGCTCTCATCACCTGGCCTCTTAGAGGTCAACTGGACATATTATCGAAGGCAGTGTCCTGGAGGGGAAGGAGTGTAGGCTCTGGAGTCAAGAACCATTTGGGTTTAAATCCCAGCTATATACCACTTCCTAGCTCCAGGACCTGTGTTCCTAGCTCCAGGACCTCCAGGGGAAAGCTGTGTTACCAACCTCTCTAAGCCTTATTTTCCTCATCTTTGAAGTAGATGTAATAAAAAGCCACCATAGAGGCGCAGGAAACACAGCTCAAAGTGGCACGGCTGGGATCTGGACCCTAGATTGCCTGACTCAAAACCCACAGAAGGAACCTAAGATATGCCTCCTGGAACAAAGACTTCTCCACCCCAAATGAACGTATGTCTGGCAACGACACAACCTTTCCCTGAGAGACAAAATGTGATCCTGAGCACATGGGTGGAAAGGTGAGTGAGGGACTCCTAAGGTCCTCCCAGGACAGAAGCTATCTTACGAGGCAGAGGTACTGGTAGTGTATGTAGTAAGCCCCTATTTTAGATACTGTGGACAGCAGTCAGGGTGAGAGGTAGAAAGGAGAGCCAGCAAGGAGGGACTTAGCCGCACTCAGGCTGCGGGGAGAGGAGAGGAAGCTTTTTGGTGACTGCACAGAGCAGACGGAGACTAGAAAAAGCTCTGGTCACAGTTCCCTGGAGCTCAGACAATCGGGTTCCAGGGGTCACTGGGATGCAAGCTAACAGGGAGCCAGCAGCCTGGATGATGAGGGAGATTTAGACATATGCATGCACGTGTGTTCACGCACATGGACACACACACGCACACATACACACACACACACACACACACACAAACACACACAGAACTATGTGGCTGAGTATTCCTTCTGGGCCTATCTGTACCCAAGTCCCAACCTGCAGGAAAGGAGTCTGGCCTTCTGAGTAAGGATGCGCTAATGAGCCATAGTAAATACAGGGGAACCAGATCAGCATGTGGGGAAAGGAGGGAGGCACCCTCCTCTACCCATTTGGGTCGTGGTGGCAAAAATGCCAGCATTGTCAGGGGTAGGCCTGGGCTGCTTCACAGGATAATGGGCAGAAGCCACAGGAAGGTGGAACAGTCAGAGCTGGCCAAAGAGGGGAGGAAGGGACTGTGCTCAGATGTGAGTGAGCTCACCGACCCTAGAAGTGATCAAGCAGAGGCTGGCCCACCCCTTGCAGGGTTATCATAGAGGGAATCCAGTCTCAGGTGGGTGTTTGGGCTGCCTCACTGCTTGGGTCCCTTCCAATCTGAGATTCTCTGAGTCTGTGGACCACGTGTGATGGCAGGGAGGGATTTAGCATGGTTTCTCTAAGAAAAACAGCTCTGGCCAGCCCAGTGGCTCAGGTGGTTAGAGCTCCGTGCTCCTAACTCCGAAGGCTGCCGGTTCAATTCCCACATGGGCCAGTGGGCTCTCAACCACAAGGTTGCCAGTTCAATTCCTCGAGTCCCACAAGGGATGGTGGGCTGTGCCCCCCTGCAACTAGCAACGGCAACTGGACCTGGAGCTGAGCCGCGCCCTCTACAACTAAGAATGAAAAGACAATAACTTGAAGCTGAACTAAGATGGAAAGGACAACAACTTGACTTGGAAAAAAAAAAAAAAGTCCTGGAAGTACACACTGTTCCCCAATAAAATCTTTAAAAAAAAGAAAGAAAAGAAAAGCAGCTTTGGGGCCCCAGGCAGCACCAACGCCAAGGGAAGGGAGAAGTGATGTGTGAGGGGTTCAGACTCGCCCCAAGACAGCGTCCCCAGGAGGAAGTGCTCAGAGGACGAGGCTAAGGACCAGGCCTCCCACAGACGGCAGGCGGGCTCTAGAGGGCAGCTGACGCTCTCTGGACATGGGGCCAGGACGCTGGGACAAGCTAAAGACCAAGGCACCAAATTAGCCTCACTGAGAAAGCTAGGCCGGCTGTGAAATGGACCAACTGTATCAGGGAAAGACCAAACAGGCCCAAGGCAAAAAGACAACCAGCCCTCAGTTAGTAGGAAGGGAAAACCTTCCAGCAAAAAGGACACGAGAAACTACTCCCTGTCAGACAGTGCAGATGACTAAGTCAACTAATTCAGTCTATACTTTCTTCACAGTTCTCCCTTCAAAAAGGTTAAAATACGGACAATTTAAGAAAGTCATTCCAAGTCATTTGGGGGGAAATGGAAAAGTAAATGAAATAGAGAAAGAAACCATGTCTGACAGAACTGCCTGGCTTTGGCTCTATGGAGACTATACCAGGTGGGGATAACTTAGGAACGGCTGCATCTCATCGAAAAACCACTAGCCACGACTTCTGAGAAACTGTGGAAATAAAATGAAAAATTTCTGAGTCTGATAAAGGGTAAGTGTTTTCAGAGGGAAAACAAAATGACATTGAAAATTCCAGTCCAGTCGGCTTCATGGCAATACCTGAAAAGGTGATAAAATCAACTCTTAGTCCACCTTCAAGCAGGTGCAGTGGTGCTTAGTGACAGGCAGATGTCCCCACATTAGCGGAAGGGAGAGCTAATCTGCCCTGGTGCATGGATGCCAAAGGGAGAATTATCCCTTTTATGTCTTAATATGCAAACATGTTAATGCACAACATGAAAGAGGAATGGAAAATAATGAAATGGAAGACAAGTGCATCCTACAAACACTTCTCAGGTAGGGGGTTTACTCTCCAGAACGTGGATAAATGCTGAGAAGATGGCTTATCAAGAGTTTGGGAGGGAAGAAGACAGCCAGGAATGAACCTAAGGTAGGTACCAGAATATATTCAACCACTGGCCCCGAACAGCAGGTTCCAAATTTAATAAGCCACTGAGCACTTTTTTCCTAAACAAATTCTTTACAGAAGCTCTACATCTGTAAGATGGACGAAGCAGCTACCCCTGGTTGGAGTGAGTGTGTGTGTGTGTGTGTGTGTGTGTGTGTGTGTGTGTGGTGTGTGTGTGGTGTGGTCGGATGGGGTGGGGTTAGGGAAGTGGGCATTCCATCCACACCAGCCTTCCCCTGAGGAAAGTTGGGTCTCCTCAGAACCCAGAAAAATCAGTGGGCTGGATAAAGGAACTGAGAACAAGCTTATGGAATGTGACGTTGATTACAAAATACATTCAATAAAACAAAAAGAGGCAGGAATGATTTTCACA
The DNA here is from genome assembly GCF_057876585.1 of Rhinolophus sinicus. Classification (NCBI taxonomy): domain Eukaryota; kingdom Metazoa; phylum Chordata; class Mammalia; order Chiroptera; family Rhinolophidae; genus Rhinolophus; species Rhinolophus sinicus. The sequence goes on along the minus strand of NC_142517.1, from coordinate 61,495,212 downwards.
AATAATCTTGAACACTGGCAAAAAGAATTCACTAGACCAAAATAGTAACTTAAAATGGCCAGTGCAGGTGGGAAAATGGGGCTCTCCTCCCTGCTCCTCCCCTTTCCTCTTCCCCCTCCCACCCCCCACCATCAACCGACACACTCACAAATCAGGGAACATAAACCAAACGAAATCAGTGTGGCTCAGGTTTACCAAAGCAGTGAACAGAAAAGAGAGAAATCTAGGTTCCAGTTTAAAAACTATAGACTACACCTAGCTTTGATTCTGATTTGAATAGGCTAAACAACCACCTCAATCAAACAATGACTTTGCCTCAGTTTGTTTATAACTTAAAAAGATTCTTTAGGGGGTTTAGAAAAAGAATGTTTAAGAGGCCCTTTTAGGGCAGCCCCATGGCTCAGTTGGTTAGAGTGCAAGCTCGGAAGAACAGGTTTGCCGGTTTGATTCCCACGTGGGCCAGTGAGCTGCGCCCTCCACAACTAGATTGAAGACAACGAGCTGCCACTGAGCTGCCGGAGGGACAGCTGGATGGCTCAGTTGGTTAGAGCGCGAGCTCTCAACAACAAGGTTGCTGGTTCAATTCCTGCATGGGATGTTGGGCTGTGCCCCCCACAACTAAGATTGAAGGACAATGACTTGGAGCTGATGAGCCCTGGAGAAACACACTGTTTCCCAATAATCCCCAATAAAAAAAAAGTTTTTTAAAGTTGAAAAAAAAAAAGAGGCCTTTTTAGCTATGGTGTGCTTTTTCTTAGGTTTTGACTACTGTGGTAAAATACATGTAACATAAAACGTGCCATTTGAACCATTTTTAAGTGTACAATTCAGTGGTGTTAATGACGTGCATATCGTTGTGCCACCATCACTGCTATTTATTTCCAGGACCCTTTCATCACCCCAAACAGAAGCTCTGTACCCATCAGGCAGTTACTCCCCATCCCCCCTCCTGCCAACCCTGGGTACCCTCTAATCTACTTTCTGTCTCTATGAATTTGCCTATCCTAGATATTTCATGTAAGTAGACTCATACAACATATGTCCTTTTATGTCTGGCTTCCCTCACTTAGCATAATGTTTTCAAGGTTCATGGATGTTGTAGCATGTGTCAGAACTCCATTCCTTTTTATGGGTACATAATGTGCCATTGTATGCAAACACCACTTTGGTTTATCTGTTCATCTGTTGATGGACACTTGGGTTGTTTCCACCTTTTGCCTGTTGTGAATATGTGGTGTGCTCTTATAGCCACGAGAGGAAGAAAATGGGACTGCCCACTGTGGAAAAGCAGGCTGGGGGTGGGGGGAGAGGTGACAATGAAAGGAAAGACCAAAAGGCCAGGAGGTGACTGACTGAACACAAAGCCTTGAGGAAGGAGCTGGTGGAGAAGCAGGGAAACAGGATTAACCCCTATGATGCAGCGAAGCAACCAGCTGAGCACATGGCCCAACTCTCCAAGTGACCCCGGGCTGCCTGCCCCTCTTCGGGATCTACTTCTGCACCAGCTCTGAGGAAGGGCAGCACCACATCAGGTGATTCCCAAAGCTTCCAGTTCTGACAATCAGTCCACCAAGACTTTGACCATCAGGTGATTTAAACAGTTAACGGGCAGACGGGTGACTCAATTGGTTAGAGGGCAAGCTCTGAACAACAGAGTTGCCAGATGAATTCCCACATGGGCCAGTGAGCTGCGCCCTCCACAACTAGAATGAAGACGAGCTGCAGCTGAGCTGCCACTGAGTTCCTGGGCAGCCGGGTGACTCGGTTGGAGCGCGTGTTCTCAACCCCAAGGTTGCTGGTTTGACTTCCGCAAGGGATGGTGGGCCGCAACTAACAACGGCGACTGGACCTGCAGCTGAGCTGCACCCTCCACAACTAAGATTGAAAGGACAACAACTTGACTTGGATGGAGCTGATGGGTCCTGGAAAAAACACACTATTCTCCAATGAAAAAAGTCCTGGAAATACACACTGTTCCCCAATAAATTTCTGTTCCCCTTCCCCAATAAAAAAGTCTTAAAAAAAAAAAAAAACCATTAACAGCCCAACCTAATGAAGGACCCCATTGGAGGGTGGAGAGGGAACGGGGACTTTGGAGGTAACAAACGTCCAGTCCCTCCAGAAGAACATGGTGCCCACTGCACAGTGTATAGGGAGTGATGGCAGGGCCGGGCCCACCCCCACACACCCCCAGGGGCTTGGCTCCGAGTGTCAGGAAGGAGCAGAGAAATGATTGCAGTAGAAGGTGGAGAGGGCTTGCACCTGCCCAGGGACAGAGTGCTTTCTGGGACCAGGCTGACCTTGTCAGGGAATGCCTGAACCACTGGGTAGGAAATGAGGGGCAGGCAAACAGGAGCCTGAGTAATCCCTACAACAGACCAGAACAGCCTGTGGTCAGGTCCCCTCACCAGACACAGCTGGCTGGGGGACACAGCCTGCCCAAGAGGAGGCGTGGGAGAAAAACACAGGACAGGGTCTTGTGCCCACATTACTAGCTGTGTGGCCCTGTCTGAAACACTGAACCACTCTGGGCCTCCCTCCTCATCTATATGATGAACAGCTCAAAAGCCATCATCTCTATGGTCCCCTCCAGGGCCAATTCCAGGGCACGTGGGAACACTGAAGGGGGCGTCGAGAGATCTCTTCCACACTTGTTCTTTCAGCAAATGTTTACTGGCCACGGCTTCAGGCCAGGCACTGGGCTAAGTGCCTTCCTGCATCCCACCTCATACCAAGTGGACGAAGAGAAGAGGTAGCAACACTATCTTCTGGTTGCAAAGATCTGCGAAGGCCAATTAAAACAGCCAGTACCAATGAGGCTCCCCCGACTGACTACCCCCCTACTGCCTCGTTTGCTGCCAGCGCCAGTCAGCAGTTGTGACCCAGCATCACGCACCCCTGATCCCAACAGGGACTCTCAGGTGCTGGGAGGGCCCCTATCAGCGGGCTGGGAAGGGAGGGAAAATGGCGACCAAGGGCTCAGGTGTCAGCCAGACTTACCTTCACGCAGGAGTAGATCACGGACACAAATACTACCAAGGTCAGCAGCACAAAACAGGTCAGGTAGAAACTCAACATGAACACGGAGCTGGAAGAAGAGAGAAGGTGAGGAATTATGGGTGGACCGGGTTAAAAGATGACAAGGACGGAAGATGTCATGCCCAGGTGACAGGGCGGCAGCTTCCCCAGGCCTGGCCTAGCAAATAGACTGCTGGTTCCGAGTGCCCAACTTACAGCTCTGGAGGGCTGGGGCTCTGAGAGCCCATGCGAAGGAAGCAGAAGTTGCTCCGTTTCCCCTGCACCCACCTCCCAGGCTTTCCTAGCCCCTGACTCACTGAGAAAGGCTCACACAGCCTTGGGAACTGATTCAAGACCCTGCTCCATGACCGTCTAGCTCCTGCCCTTGCCACCTTTCTGCAACTTCCAGGGCGAGCAGCCGCCTATGGTGTACCCAATGGAGAACCAGGTGACACCTGCTCAGTAGTTTGCCTAATTCTTAGCCATCCACAGACTCTCGTCATTTAGCTTGGAAGGACCCATTTTAAAAATCACTTGGTTATTCCCTCCAAGTAGCCACTCACGGCTTGATAAGTAACTATAAAGGCTGAAAACTGATTTGATAAGCAGTCATCCCCACCAGCCACTCCGAGAAATGGCAGTGATGTGTCTCTTTGAAGGGCAGTCCTTAAACCTTGTCCCCTTCCTACTGCCAGGCCCCAAAACAAGTCCTGCTCAGGTTTTGCTCTCCAATTCCTAGTCAGTTCAACAGCAACAACAACAACAAAAATTCAGGGGTCTCCTCCTACCCTTCCTTTCAGAGGCAGATCACAGGTGATCTTAACATCGACCATGGACCGGAATCCTCAGACAAAAGACCTGCAAGTGACTTTCCATCTGGAACCTTCCACTGGCTCTCTGGGGGCAGGGGCTGGCCGAGGTACAGCACACCCCACTACATCACCCCACCTTTCAGGGAGTGAGAGTAACCTGGAGATGCCAGGCATTGTCAGCAGTTTAAAGGCAAGTGAAGGACTTGAGAAGGCAGGGGACACCTGTAGGGACGCATTCAAATGGCGTCTTTGTTCCAGGTTCCCCCAGAAGCCAGCACTTAGCTGCCTTAAACAAATAGAAGAACGGGAGAGCACTCTCTTCAGAAGGAAATAAAGACCTTTAAAGTAGCTTTTAAGGCTTCGCTAGAGAGGAGGGCTAGAGAATGACCTCTGTCAATGCCTTAGCAACTCCTCAATGTCTTAGCAACTGGGAGCTGTGGCCTGAGGAGGGAATGAAGCAGCTGGAGGCAGAGCAGGGAACTGGGATAACCCAGCCCTGACGCCATGCTGCAGAAAAAGAAAAGTGGCAAAGGGGCAGATTATGCACCCAAGCTAAGACGACTTACAGCTGCAATGGGACAGAAAACCTAGGTTGCTTATTTATAGCTGTAGCTCCACTTCAATACAGAAAAATGGGTCCTACGCCAGTAAGAACCCACAAACCCACCAGCTCTGCCCAGTGTGCATGCGGGGACAATGGTCACTGGCTGCATAACCAGGGTGCAGCTGGGTGCCAGTGCCTGGTTTTCACCTATGGAATCCTGACAGAGTCACAGCACATACAAATTTAAGAGCCATTTTTTCAACAAGTGTCATTAAAAATAAAAGGCATTGAGTAGTAAGACCTGTCAACATTATGTACCTCCTGATATGATGCACTGAGGACACAACATCACTCCTGTGGGCTTCTTGTCAGAAGCACATAATCTCAATCTAATCATGAGAAAATATCAGACAAACCCAAATGGAGACATTCTACAAATTAACTAGTCAGTACTCATCAAAAGTGCCAAGGCCATGAAAGATAAGTAAGGCTGAGGAGTGTCACAGATTAGATAGGACCAAGGAAATACAACAGCTAAACGCAATGTGAGGTCCTGCACTGGCTGCTGGACCACAGAAAGGCCATTCAGGGAGTCTCGGATGACATTAGAAATGGTCTGTAGAATAGTTAGAATAGTTAATAGTTAATAGTATCATTCCAGTGTCCATTTCTGGGGTTTGATTATTATTGTATTGCGGTTATGTAAATTGTCAGCATTATGGAAAACTGGATGAAGGGTGCACAGAAACTATAGTACTGTTGTAACCTTTCTGTAAGTCTGCAATTATTTCAAAATGAAAAACAGAAAGTGTTGGGGTGATTGCCTTCTAGATTAAATTAGACTTCTGAGACATAACCAAATACAACCAGTGGGTCTTGAGTAGAACCTGGCTAGGAATAAACTAAGACTAGAAGACATTTTGGAAATTTGAATATGGACGTGATATTAGATGATTGTAGAGAAGTGGTGCGACTTTTGTTTGGTATGTAAGGCACTGTAGTTAAGAAGGAAAATGCCCTTCACATGGTGTGTATTGAGCTTTTCAGGAGCAAAACATCCTTGTGTCTAAAATTTACTTTAAAAAATCAGGAAAAAAAAGCAAAATATTAACAATTGTTATATCTAGGGGATAGGTGTTGATTATATTAATTATTTTCTGTGTGTTTGAAATACTGCATAATAAAAAGTTAAAAATTATGTATGTATACATGCACATACCATGTTTGCCTGAAAATAAGACCTAGCCAATCAGCTCTCATGCATCTTTTGGAGCAAAAATTAATATGAGACCCGGTCTTATTTTACTATAAAACCGGGTATAATATAATATAATATAATATAATATAATATAATATAATACCAAGTCTTACACTGATTTTTGCTCCAAAAGACACATTAGAGCTGATGGTCCAGCTAGGTCTCATTTTCGGGGAAACACGGTATTAGACATATATATAGACATATATGCACACATGTAGAACAGTTATATTCCTCACCTAGACATGACTGTAAATAACTAGCTAACAAACACTTCATTTCCAAAAGCCCACGGCCCACTCAGAGTGGTCCCCTGGAATGCCACAGGCCTCTCTTAGCGACACGGCCAGTTCTCAGAAAAGTTCAGAAGCATCTCTTTGAGAAAGGCCTTCAGAACCTGAAATTCATTCTTTGAACTATCCAGAGTAGCAGAAAACGTTTATCTTTTGAAGATATATTGATTTTTTTGTGTAAGAACCAAAGGTCATGCAGAAACAAGCCTGGTGAAGACTTTGGGTGATTCAATAGACGCCTGCAGTGTGGGTTCAAATGGGATGAGATGATCGGGTGAGAAGGAGTCTCCCGTGCAGTCAGGCAGTGCCCAGAGCACACAGCCTCCCCGTCACGGAGGAGTCAAGCTCCCGACTTCTCCATCCCATCAAGAACACGTTTGGAACATTCTCTCCCGGCCGAGCAAGTTCAGCCGACTCCCACCTCTGCTCCCCCACATGACCTCCCCTCCCACTCCCGGAGCCCCTGGAGCCAGGAGGATGGGTACTTACTGGGGCACGATGGTGATCTGAACAAAGCAGATGAAGAGGAAGACGAGCGAGGCACACGCCACGTAGGCACCAAATCGGTCATCCACCTGCTTGGAGTACTGAGAGGACAGGGCAGGGTGAGGGGGCGGAGGCACCGGCCCTGTCCACTCCAGCCCCACTCCATCCCAGACACACCCGGGGCAGCCCACTCCCAGGAGGGGGAAAACCCGCAGACTAGCGCTGGCCTTAGCTCTTGAGAAACCAGTCCTATTCACCATACGGTGCTGCCTGTGGGGAGAGTGGGTGAATTGTGTCAAACCAGAAACCTTCTGCAGACCGGATCACTGCGAGAGTAATTCATAAGAATCATGGCTGAACTTGCAAAGCACCATCTACACGCTAGGACATGTGCCGAGGTCTACAAGCGTCATCGCAAGCACCCCAGGAGGTAGGCACAGGCCCGCTATTATTTCTACTTCAGAGATCAGTGCGCTGGGGCTCAGAGAGGTCACAAGACTTGTCCAGGGTCACAGCTTGTCTCCAAGGTCCTGACTCTTAGCCCTGGCCCCTCCCATAGTACCAACCAGCGGCACAAGCAGAGGCTGTGCTGGCACAGGCCCCCAGCGAGGGTAATCCATGTCAGGTCCACCGACTGCTGCTCGACAGAGTAGTTCCCTTACAGTTTTCCCTCCTAATTTGGTTTGCCTCACTTGACGATGACGTGAGGTCACGTGAGCACATTCATTTTAACCAAACACTGGGGAGACCTTGTGATGTGGAGCAAAGACCCCGAACCAGGGACCGATGCAGGCTCTGTCCCTACTTCACTGGGTGGCCCAGAGCACAGCTAGTAGAGCAGCTACTCTGATTTTCGGTTCTCTCAGTCACAATGTAAGGAGATGGGACAAAGAGATTTTGACTGCTGCTTCTCCAACTTTAATACTTGGAGGTTCAGTGTAGCTGGGTGGTCCACTGGTAATGACAATGATAATAATACAACAAAAATAATGCAAGCAGCAACTAACATTTATTGAACATTTACTATGTGCCAAGCATCATGTTTTATACACATGGACTTGTTTCATCGTCACTATGACCCTTTGAGGTAGGTATGCTAAATATCTCCATTTTCCAAATAAGGAAACTGAGGCACAAGGAGGTTAAGATCTATCCCTTCCAACCAAGGAGGTAAGGTCTCTGTAAAATCTCCACCTCCTGGATAGCATAGCATCAGAGCTGGGGAAACTGAGGTCACTAGATAGGCTATTTCCATGGTGACGGAGACAGGGGAGGGAGCCTCCTGTGGCCTTGTTTCCCTCCCATTGGTCCTGGTTCTGCCTGGGGGCCTCCTTCCCACTCAGGGTGCTGTACCTTCTTCTCTAAGTCGGGCTCCCTGAAGGTCAAGAGGAACTTGCGAACGTGCTCAGACCGCAGCCTGTCAATGCTCCTGGCATCAATGGCACGGCCCAGAAATTCGTCCACTTCGTCCTCGGGATTTGCACTTTCCTGGGCGTTCCTGTGAGCAAAAGGTGCACACACAAGACAGGCTGACCACCAGGGGTGCCACTCGAGAACAGCTCTGCCCTCCCATGTGGGGCCCATTACAGAGGCTCAACAGCCACCCAAGATCAGCCCTCATAAGGGGTGGGGAAGCTGAAACTGTGACCAGGACAGCCGGAAGCCCAAGCCCCGTCCTAACAGCTGCATACATGCATAGGAAACTGCCAAAGTCTCGGAGCCGCTGGCCGGAGGGCCTCACTAACAATAAGCGTTCAGGGACTGTTGATATACTGTTGTAGCATAATAATGCTACTATGAATTATTACCAAAGGTTTAGTTACTTCTCCCCCACAGCTAACAGTCTCTGCTCTTCATTCTCCAGCTATACCATCATCCAGGAAGGAAAGCTGAGATTGGCAGGTGTGACTTCTGCCACACGGGCTGTGAGCCACCTGGCTGCTTTCACCTGGCTCAGGCACTCTTTGGGAAGCAGGTTTCTTGATCCTTGGGTGCTGAACTAAAAACCCCATTTCTCAGAGTAAAGCCTAGTCCTTGAGTGGGATTAGCGACAGTCCCTGAGAACTGGGAAGTGGAGGCAGCCACACACACACACACACACACACATGCACACGCAGCTCTCAGCAAAGTGCAGACCTTGCACAGGGGTCTCAATGGCCTCCTCCACTTGCCAGTTCTCAGGGACTGTCACTAATCCCACTCAAGGACTAGGCTTTACTCTGAGAAATGGGGTTTTTAGTTCAGCACCCAAGGATCATGAAACCTGCTCCCGAGAGCGTGCCTGAGCCCGGTTAAAGCAGCCAGGTGGCTCACAGCCCTGTGTGGACGCACGCACTTGCAGAATGTGCGTGTGCAGGTGTGTGGACACGCGTGTGTGTGCATGGAGTAGAGATTATAAATGGGCAGTGCTGAGGCCCAGCCTCCCAGGCTGCTCATCTCTAGCTGTCGTAGGTTCTAGACACTCTCAGCCAAGACTGTGTGGCTTCCTTCTCCATGGAGCTATCATGCAGATTTGGAGCTACCCCCCAGGCCAAAGCAGCAGGAAAGAAGAAGGGCACATTACTCACTTGTCCTTGGGGTCTTCAAAACCCTGAGAAGAGGAACACAGAGAGGAGGAGTATAAGAACATGAAGGCTTCCCGAAACGGGGCTGTGGGGAGGCTGCTGCTCCTTTCTCTCTATACGTCACTAAGGAGCCTGTGTTTGACTACCCAGGGCAGGTGGGTTCCTCACTTCCTGGGTCCCCAACCAGCTTTAGAGAGGATTGTCACTCAGTAGTCCCTTTCTCCCTTCCTCCCTTCCTCCCTCCCTCCCTCCCTCCCTTCCTTCTTTTGGTGAATACAGCTGGCTTCTTCCTATGGGACAGGCTCTATGCTAGGTACTGAGGGCACACTGCGATTTCATTTTATTCACTGGCAAAAATCCATGAGTCTAAGCTCTTCTTGTCCCCACACACAATTCCTTGTCATAGTCCCCAAAACGTCTCCTCCCCACCTCCTGGACCTGGGGCTTGGTTGATCCCCTCCCAATTCTGCCACTTCCTCAGATGGAGGTAAGAGAAACTACTAAGCCGATCAAGCTCCACACAAGTGCACACCCCTCACACGCACCCCCAGCCCCACTGAGCACACCTGAAATCGCCTGAGAGTTCACAAGTTTGGAGCTTAAGAAAACTAAACTCCAGTTACCTGCAATTGCTTTTCTGGTATCTGAGGACCAATGTGTTCTTATAAGGCCAGAGCTAGTTGGGGACCCAGGAAGCGAGGAACCTACCTGCCCCGGGTTTGAACCAATCTGATGTTCACATACACAGGACAGCGGTGAGAGTGGGACGGTCCCTTACCAGCTGCTAAATCCAAGCCTTATATCTAATTAATCTATAAAGTGCACAGAAGGATAGCTGTGGTCAGGGTCTGACCAGTTGTGATGGAAAGAAGGGAGGGTTCCTTAAAATGGGAAGGGGGTGGAATCCAGGAGGTGACAGGCAGCCCCAGGCCAGGCAGTTTCAGGTAAGGCTCAGGTGGCCAGGACAAGGCCGAGAATGACCTCTCATCTGTGGCCTAGCAGGGAACACACGGCTGGGCAAACAGGGAGATCAGCAAATGCTGAGTAAACCCAAACCCCAAAGGAACACACCTCTCCTCATTCCCCCTGAGGACATGGCTTGAAAATACAAAAAGCAGGATTTATGTTAGTCTCCATGAGCCAGAGCTGCTAGGTGCAGCTCTGTCTGTTTTACCCCCAGCTAAGGGCTACCAGGGAAGCTCAGCAGCCTCTAGCCGACGTCTAAGTGCCCAGCTCTGGGCTCTGCGCTCCTCCCAGGCTCCTGGCAGTTGTCTCCTTGTCCTCTAAGAATCGCCAGGCCCCCTGTCCAGGCTGCAAGACCCAGCCTACTTCACTGTCCCAGCCCTAGGCCAGAAAAGTCAGGGTCACTCCAGTGAGAGCTCAGTCTGGAGCAGGCTCCGACCAAACGCTCCCGGGATCCCCTGGAGCACGAGCGTGAGCGGAGAGCAGAAGCTGGACAAGCGCGGGCCCCCTGAGTTCCATCACAGGGGCCGCCAACAAGTCTACTCTGGGATTGAGAACAACTGAGCTGTGTTATGCCTATGCTGGTCTCTAAAATACACCCATCACGTTTAATAACCCTGCTGCTGACTGTCTACTGCTCCTTTGGTCATCTACGGGGGCTGGTGTTGGGGCCGGGTCCATTCTAAGCACACTGGGGTGGGGCCATGTGGATGTGGAGAGCTCAGCATCTGCTTGGGGCAGAGAACTGACAAGAGTCAGAAAACACTTTGGTCCAGAAACCATAGCAGAGGGTCCAACAGACTGGGTTTGAGTCTCCTGACCTGCTTACTAGTTCTAGCACAACGGTCTTCAGCCGGGATGGGAGGACCCTCAGATGGGTTCCTACGGTGTGTGCCTCAGCACTTCTGGGGAGCAGCTCAGATCAGGGGTTCTGTTTGGTTCCCCATCCCTCCCTCTTAGGCCGGGGCCCCCAGCCCGATCACGTTTGCACGCCCATCCTGGCGTGGTGCTTATCTGCCCCAGGCACTTGGGCCCACCCTCCACCCCTGAGCCATGCAGAGCTTCCCTGGGCCTGGTTAGATGAGCAGAAGTCCACGCACACGCCTTCTGTCAACCTTCTTGTTAATACATAACCCTAGAGACCCTATAATACTCATGTCCAAACATAAACAGCATAGCTCGTCACTACGTTTTAAAAGCTGAGTAAAATTTGGAATGAGATTTAAAGAAATAAGCCGCTAACTACAAATTAGTACCTTTCTAACTGTTCTCAGTCACTGCTTAATCTAATCCCCACCTCCCAGGCTGCACCCCATGCCACATTCCGGGGAAGTCAGAGTAGAAGCTCTCATTTTGCATCTTTCTCTGATTTCAGGGCAGTTTAACCCTAAAAGCCAATAGTGTGCCTGAGAGCCGCCAAGACCTATCCCAGCCCCAGCCCAGACACTGCCTGGGCATGCTCATGGAGGGCCAGGAGTTGGTACTTGGATGCTGGCCCCCTCTGCCCAGCCAGGATGGTCCCCACACTCTCCCTTCCCTCCCTGCTGGGTGAGGCACTTAACACCCGGAAGGAGACTTTCCTGCAGCCTGTCTCCTCTAAGCCTACCTGTTCCCAAACTACAGCCCTTCTGCTATTTCTTCTAAGGTTCCTTGTCCTAACAATGATCAATGCATCTGCCAAACTGGTGCTTATGGTCCAAATTGCCGCTGAGGCTCTGAAAAAACTAAAGAGTCCGCTTATACCAAATATCACTAAAGTAAAAAAACTTTCCACAGATTTTAAATAGAGAAAGTACCACCAGGCACCCTTCCTGCCTGCTGGTGGTTCTTCCTGTCACCTCTTCCCTCCCTTTCTCTTTCTACCCCACTCTCCATCATTTCCAGCTCCCCCTCCATCTCCCACTCACCCTCTCAGTCCTCTTTCCTCCTGTCTTGCCGCTCCCCTGTTCCTTTTTCCTCTGGCCTGCTGGGAGCTCCCCTCTTCCCACCCTGCTCTCAGCCTTTTCCCTTCTCTTCTCACCCCTGCTCACTGCTTGACATCCTGGTCATGTGGGTACAGAGTCCACAGGATGATTTAAAAGGCTGGGGTGAAAAAAAAGGAGGGTCCACCAACTGCTCTTTGCTTTGGGGAAGGCCCTTGAGGGAGGCGTGGTGGCTGGAGACCTGGATGACAATGACCAGGTCTGTGGAAATCCAAGTTCAAAGCCAAGGGGAAGGCTAGGCCTCTCCCACTCTGCTCCCTCATAACCTGGGTGCCTGTCAGCTAATTCTTTACCATCAAAAGTTAAAATGGAGGTCTTGACTCACTTCATTTTTTTCTCCTATACATCTTCCTTAAACCTTAATCGCCTGCTTCTAGCTAGCTAGCAAGGAGCAGTGTCTGGGTCACCAGCTGCCCCCTCCCGCAGGTCCTGGTTCTGTCTGCTGACTCACATGGACTCCTATGGAGTCTGTCTCTAACTCCTACACCTGCAACTGAAAGCTCGTCTGATCTATGATCCGCAGCTGGGGGTCCTAGTGCAAATGCCCCATCTATTCCTCTACCCTCGCCCTGTGGCTCTGTGGCTCACACCTCCCTATACCTTCTCTCCTCACCCAGCCCTTCCTCAGGGTGGAGGACTCTGCCTGGAAGCCAGGCTGCCCTTGAGTTGAGAAGTGTGCCCTATACAAAAGCCACGCTCTCAGATAAAATGAAAGGGGCTCAGGAGGTTGGAGCTCCGTGCTCCTAATGCCGAAGGCTGCTGGTTCGATTCCCACATGGGCCAGTGGGCTCTCAACCACAGGGTTGCCGGGTCGACTCCCGCAAGGGATGGTGGGCTGTGCCCCCTGCAACTAAAATTGAACATGGCACCTTGAGCTGAGCTGCCTCCCAGATGGCTCAGGTGGTTGGAGCGCGTCCTCTCAACCACAAGGTTGCTGGTTCGACTCCCGCAAGGGATGGTGGGCTGCGCCCCCTGCAACTAGCAACGGCAACTGGACCTGGAGCTGAGCTGCGCCCTCCACACTAAGACTGAAAGGACAACAACTTGACTTGGAAAAAATCCTGGAAGTACACACTATTCCCCAATAAAGTCCTGTTCCCCTTCCCCAATAAAATCTTAAAAAAAGGAAAAAAAAAAGAAAAAGAAACACAGCTGCTGTAACATGACTTCTGTCGTCCTCTTCCTTTTCTTTCCGTCTTCGGAATTCCTCTTTCTATCATCACTCATAGAACGTGGGCAGCACATCCTGAATTAGCTCTTCCCTGGTATGTACAGGGACGCTGGGGGTGTCTGTCCCCCGAGACAGGCAGGGTCCTTTGAGGTGGGGGTTGCACCGTACCACAGCGTCCACTCACTCAGCCTGCGTGCTCCCCCTGGCAGGCTGGAGTTAGCAGTGGTATTTCTCAGCAAGAGGGCAAAGGGGACCGTTACCGGTCACTTGCCAAGAAGCACTGGAGTGGTCTCTGAGCAAATGAGCCAAAGCATGTTTTTCAACTGCCTGAGAAACACAGCAGGTACTGGAAGGGCATCTGACACAATGGTGCCCACCCAAATCCCAGGGACCTCACCAGACAGTGCCCAGAGACCACTGGAGGCTCTGGCTGGAGTCCAGTCAGAGGGGGCTGCTTCCAGCCTGTGCCAGCAAAGCCAAATTCGGCATGCCAAGAGCCAGAAGTCAGGTGCTCTGGCTTCTCGCCCAAAGTTGAGGTGAGCCCCACTTCCAGTGTTCCCTCCTGCGGCTCTCCAGATTCTTTCAGGCAACGAGGAGGCTGCCCCACCCTGAAGATTGATGCCTGCACACTGTCCCACCCATCACTCACCATGCGCTTCATCTCCTTGGACACCTGGTTGCCGCCCAGGTGGTTGTAGAAGGGGCGCTCGGCACCCCAGTGTGGCGGGTTGTGTCCGATGGAGTTGGTTCTCTGGCGATTCATCTTGGCGATCATGGCCTTCTCGTCTTTCTGCGAGAGCAACACAGATGCATCAGCCTCCGGGTGGAGTTTCTCATTCCTCCCAGGTGCCTGGCCAGGCACCCAGGGCTTAAGGCAGCTCCCCTTCTCTTCCCTGCATGGCCTGGAGCCCAGAGTCCCGCCAGGATCCTGGGGCTCATCCAAGGAAGCATCCTACTCCCTCCAAGCCCCAGTGCCATCCCTGACCAGCCCGGGTGAGAGCACCAGAACACTACAAAGAGGTTGGTCCTGTGAGAAAGGAACTGGGCATAGGAATATCTGTCTTTCACATGGAATTCTCAGGAGTGGGCAGAGCCTGAATCTGTTCGTGCCCGGGGGTGATGGGGAGGGGAGGAAACCAGGGACTCCAATCTCCACTCAACTTATCCAAAATAGGCATGTCCTAGCAGAGTGGGCAGTAGGATAGGCCCTGCTGCCCAGAAGGCAGCTTCCAGAGGTTTGCGTCATTAGAATACGAGATTCAAGGGCTGACATACATTGTACAGATACACAAACAGGGCCTTGGCCAGACACCCATGTGCCAACCACGATCTCTTCTTTCCACTCGTCTGTCCATCCATCTGAATGGGCTCGATTGGAGGGTTGGGGAGGCCCATAGAGACTTGAGACAATCTACACCCCACATCCCTCCCCAAGCCTGGAAGGGAGCCTGTCAGAGCAGGGATGCAGAGGGAAGGGGACACAGCCTGCTTCAGCTGACGCTGCTGGGATGGGGGGTGTCACTGTCTGTCTCTATCTCATCCTTTCTGAACCACTTGTCAAGATGGAAGAGCCAAGACCCACAGAACTGAGGGTAGTGGGTAGTCCTTCAGCCTGCGTGGGGCAGGAGGGTGGGGCTGGAGGCCTTGTGAACCGGGCAGAGGAGGGATGTGGAGGGCAGCCTGGCAGGGTTTCAGTACATTTATAGTCTAGCCAAACAACAAGCAAATGTTTAATATACGTCAATTAAGCCACTAGGAGCTCTCCACAGAGTGCCTTAAATCCTTCCATCCCTCTTCCTGGTGTCTGTGAAGGGGGCTGATACAGCTCACTCAGAGGCCCCTGCAGCCAAGATCCATGTCCTGGGTGCACTGCTGGCAGGACGAGGTGCCCTCTGCTGGCAGGATGAGGTGCCCTCTGCAGGGGTGGGCACCTGGCCCAAAGAGCCCTGCCGCCCTTAAAAAATCTACTTCTGCTTTCGTCCAAGACTTTCTCTGAACTTGTCTCACCACTTAATTTTGTCTTTAGTCTAAATTCTTAGGAATGAAACAGGGAAGCTTTCTCTATCAGAGGGCTCTGACCAACAGAAAAATCCAACTGAAAGATTCATAAGTAAAAGGCATTTTAATTTAGGGAGAAATAGAAAATGTTCTCTTCATTCATTTTAAAAATTAAGAGGCTGGAACATGACTATTAAAAATAGAATACTAAAGTCTGCTGATAATTCGGTTTTATATTTTGGACAGTGTGGGCTGAGACAAAAGGAGAAAGAAGAGACTAGAAAGTGAAAGGGTGGGAAGAGAGGTTCAAGAGACAAAGATATATAGGATAGGCAGAGAGAGAGAGAGAGAGAGAGAGAGAGAGAGACAGAGAGAGACAGAGAGAGACAGAGAGAGACAGAGACAGAGAGAGACAGAGAGAGACAGAGAAATTTCCGCCCAGTTTAGGCAACAGGGAAGGACTGAGATGGAACTAAAGTACATGATAGACACAGATTTCCTTGAGGTTTCATTTCCATCTCGTGACCTCCTGATGTATCACTGCTAACTGATCCGAGGCCTGTGCATTTTTGCAGCAGAAGCAAAATGAAAACATCCCTCTTCGCCATCAGCCTTTGCAGGGCCCCTGTAACTCTCAGGTCCTTCCCCAGATGCAGGGACCACGACTGTGTAAGAATTCATGACTTGACTCAAGGAAAGAGTAAAGAGAAGCACAGAGCAGGCCAAGAAAATGTTGCTCCTAAAAGAATGAAGGCCCCAGCCGCCCGGCGCCCCCAGCTCCCCCAGCCCCCCGGACCCGCTTCTGGGTGCAGCGCAGGATGAGGAAGGTCTCGATGCTGTGCTCCTTGAGGTAGGCGTTGCGCTCGCCCCCACAGCCTGGCTCCACCTCGTAGTCGCCATTCAGGTAGTTGAGTGTGGCCTTGGTGATGTGGATGCGTCTGCAGGTGGGGAGGGAAGCGGGACCAGAGGGCAGAAAACGTGAATTCAGACCACGAGCTCCCAGGCAAACCCAGCTGCAATGGACTCAATCATGGTTCAAATTCCAGGGCCCCCAAGTCTGGCTCAAAGGCTAACCCCAACCTCGATCCAGCCTCAGCATCCTGTATCCCTCCAACGTCATCAAGGTGGCTTAGGTCAGGCCCTTGCCAGTGTGTGTCCGCCGTGACGACACGGTATCACATCTGCGTTCTATTATTATAACCACATAAGACATCAGGAGCCTGCCAGGAGAACACGGCCTCTAGCCTCACCGACTTTGCAAACCTGACTACAGGACTGAGCCCAAATCCCCCAGGCTGGTCTGAACGTCCCTCTTAGCACAGGCGCTCTTTCTCCCACTGGTCCCTAAAAGGCCCTCTGCCCCACTCCCACTTCTTGGAAACACTACGTTTTCCTATCCTGTGCCTGTCGTCACCCCATTCCCTCAGGCTGACTCTCTCCTAATGCTACCTTCTTCATCTGTCCGAATCCTGCCCATCATCCAAGCCGGCTCACATTCCACCTCATTTCTGTCTTGGCTACCCCGAAAATTATCTGTGGTTCCTTCCTCCTCTAGAACTGTACCCTACCTGTCACATCGCACAAGCCACCGTGTTTTGTGTAAATAGCTTCTGGGGGAAGACTCTACAAAGTTGACCCAATGTTCCCTACAACTTGCCACCTCTATTACTTGGGGTGGTTGAGTAATGTGTGAAGTTGAAGAATTTCTGCTAGCCTCAGGTTGCAAGCTACCCTGTCCTGCCCACTTCAGCCCCACTCCTCACGACAGGTACCCTGGGTGGAGCTGGATGGGAAGCTAAGTCTGGGTCCTGCCCACAGCTCTCACTCACCCAGCCTTGCCTCCAGCCTCCATGTGGTTGGCCAGCGTGACGTCGTTAGACCAGACGTCGAACTGCCACTTCCTGAGACCAAGGACACCGCAGTGTACTCGCCCGCTGTGAATTCCCACGCGCATGTTCACGTTCACCCCTGTCACCTCCCGGACCAACCTGGGGATGGAGCAGGGGTGAGGCTGGGAGAGGGTCAGGGGCCAGGCACACAGAGTGGGGATGAGGCTGGAATGCAGGGGGTCGGGTGGGGGGTGCGTCAGAAGGTGCAGAGGTCAAGCGTCATTTGGCAGCCAGCACAAATCCAATCTGAGACTGTCCAACCTGGAGGGCAGGGCTGAGCCCTGCAGCTCAGGTGCTACGTACTGTGAGAGGTGCTGTTTCCAGGCTTGGCCACAAGGTGGTGTGGCACTTCACTCTAAACCTCAGGCCCCACTGCTTCCCCCGATTAGGGCACCTGGGGCCATTACTACCCAGTCAGTTAAATTGTGTTCCAAAAATGCAAATGCACATTAGTGCCTACTTGAGCCAGATAGGGAAGTTACAGCCACTCCAAATCCCATTCATTTAATGCTCTTGGATTTATCCACATCGCTGCTTCTTCGACATTAGCAGGATAATGGAGAAAGGTTAAGAGAAGACATATGTCTGCTCAGGAAAGAAGGGGAGCCCAGGCAGGTGCAGGGGACTAGGGGTGCTCCATGCGCTAGAAGGCAGCTCCAATCCCCGCCACATGCACCCACGTACCCAGGGGCTCCCCAATAAAAGGCGGGCCCCCTCTGTGGGAAGGGGAGTAAGACAGAAGCTATCCAGCCCCAGGGATATGCCTGGGGCCCAGGGTCTGCAGAAGAGGGTACAGGTGTTCTGGGGGGAGGTACGCAGTGTGTACTGACGTGGACCCTGCCTGACACGCTGGGGATGAGCCCTCAAGCCAGCTGTGGGGCTGGCATTCTGACCGTGAGAACTCCACCCCACTCCACCAGGGAGAAGCTGACACCCACCACAGGGAAGATTTATGTCATCCATCATTTCTCTTGTCCTGGGATCAGCTCTGCAAATACTTCACTGGAGCTATGCCTCTGGCCACTTGCTTCGGTTGATGGTATCTCATTCCACCTTTCTGGCTTACATCCAGGGCCACCTCTTTCATGAAGCCGCTCTAGGTCGTCTCAATGGAATCAACGGCTGTCTCTTTGGCCCTCCTACCACAGTGTGCCTCTTTTAGCTGATGGTGTCCCCTCGGCAGGCCCAGTTCAGGGCAATGGAGTCGCAACCTCTCTCCCTCAACTGACTCCATGCTCCTGGCAAGGGACCCACTGTCTGGCCCAGGCATGCAGGGGCACTCGGCAATCACTGCCAAACAGAACCGAGCCACACTTAATGAACCTGGCCACCTTCCTGGCCAGCTACTCTGACCTCTGATCTTGCCCACTGTGGCTGTCCCTCTGCCCTTGCCCAGGCTACTTCTAAAGTTCAAAGTTACAGAACCTGGGCACAACCTCTCCTCTGACACATGCCCTAGATGACATGTGCGCGTGTGTTGTCCGTGGTTTTTAATGACCAGAGGTCCTTCTATGGCCACCAACGACCAAGAACTGGCCAAAATCCCTGTTGCTATACTCCCAGGAAGGTGGCTTTTCTTAAAATGGGAACCTCTGAGTTTGACTCCCTGCCTAAGAGTATTACCCTGTGTAGCTGTTTACCCCTGAGCCCAACCTTTCTCATTTGGGAAGAAATGGGGCCAGTGGATTCCACCCCTGGCTGGTGATGGTGAGAGGATATGAGGGACTGGAGAGCAAGGCCCATACACGGCATGATGCCGGCTGGTCCTGCAAAGCCCTCCTTCCTACGGGACACATTCCTCAGGGAAACGCTTCCCGGCTGCTGTGGGTGAAAGGAGCCCAGGAGAAGGCTCAACACGTGCAAGTGCAAATCAACCCTCCTGTGTGGCCCGCTGGTCCTCGGGAAATGGCTGTCCACTGCTTCCCTGCCTCCATTGGTCCGACCAGGTGGCAAGCCAGTCAGTTACTCTGGCTATGGGACAGTACCCCCTGCAGACAGGCAGTCTCCCTGGAGGTAGGCAGTCCCCTTCCGACAGGAAGTCCCCCTTGGAGATGGAACAGTCCCCCTGGAAATGGACAATGCCCTGGAGATGGGACAATGCACCCAGAAGTGGCTAGTGCTCCTGGAGATGGGACAGGCCCCCCCAGAAATGGACAGTGCCCTGGAGATGGGACAGTCCCCCTGGAAATGGACAATGCCCTGGAGATGGGACAATGCACCCAGAAGTGGATAGTGCTGCTGGAGATGGGACAGGCCCCCCCAGAAATGGACAGTGCCCTGGAGATGGGACAGTCCCCCTGGAAATGGACAATGCCCTGGAGATGGGACAATGCACCCAGAAGTGGATAGTGCTGCTGGAGATGGGACAGTCCCCCCCAGAAATGGACAGTGCCCTGGAGATGGGACAGTCCCCCCAGAAATGGACAGTGTCTTGGAGATGGGACAGTACCCCCTGGAAATGGACAGTGCCCTGGAGATGGGACAGTCCCCCCTGGAAATGGACAGTGCCCTGGAGATGGGACAGTCCCCCCGGAAATGGACAGTGCCCTGGAGATGGAACAGTCCCCCCGGAAATGGACAGTGCCCTGGAGATGGGACAGTCCCCCCGGAAATGGACAGTGCCCTGGAGATGGGACAGTCCCCCTGGAAATGGACAGTGCCCTGGAGATGGGACAGTCCCCCCGGAAATGGACAGTGCCCTGGAGATGGGACAGTCCCCCCTGGAAATGGACAGTGCCCTGGAGATGGGACAGTCCCCCCGGAAATGGACAGTGCCCTGGAGATGGGACAGTCCCCCCTGGAAATGGACAGTGCCCTGGAGATGGGACAGTCCCCCCGGAAATGGACAGTGCCCTGGAGATGGGACAGTCCCCCCGGAAATGGACAGTGCCCTGGAGATGGGACAGTCCCCCTGGAAACGGACAATGCCCTGGAGATGGGACAGAACCCCTGGAAATGGACGGTGCCCTGGAAATGGGACAGTCCCCCTGGAAATGGACGGTGCCCTGGAGATGGGACAGAACCCCTGGAAATGGACAGTGAACTGGAGATGGGCCAGTCCCCCTGCAGACGGGCACTTACGAGATGGCCTCAATCATGTCCATGCCCATTTCCACGCAGCAGTGGGCGTGGTCAGCCCTTGCTTCAGGCAGCCCCGAGACGCAGTAATAACAATCCCCTAGGATCTTAATACGTAAACAGTGATTCTCCTGGAAAGCAAATTAATTTTAAAAATTAAAAATAGCAGGAAAGTGAAGTGGGAGGGAAAGAAACGGGAAGCAAACAGATTCACTCCATGCCTGGAATAACTTGCCTTTTAGGGCAGTGAGCACAGACCCGGTGCCCCGACAGGCTTATCAGAAGCTGTGGGGGACAGAGGACAGGCTGAGCAGTCCTCGGAGAGGCATTCCGGCCTCACCGGGATCAGGAACTCACTTTCACGGCCAATGCAGAGGCCCAAGAAGAAGGGTCTACCAGGGCAGCCAGACTGAGGAAGGCCCCAGGCCGCGGGGGCGTGTCCCCAGTCCCCCTACACCCTTGGCATACCCTGACTCTCGGCCTGAGGGTCTACAAACAGTTTTCTGATTCTTCTTCTTTTACAAAAAGACTAAAGCAGAAATGAGATTTAACCCCAAGTTTGCCTGACCCTCCGCGTGTCTCAGTTATCAAAAACAGTTCTGCTAAACCAGGAAGCGTGTGAGTGCTAAGACGGGGCTGAAGGGCCTGCCCGAGTAATGGGCGCACAGGTCACCCCGGCAGGCCACCATTGATCCGTCATAGTCACCAGTTCTGAGCTGTCCAAGTCTGACTCCAGGAAATGAGTTTAAGAAGCTGGACCCTGGGACTCAAATGGCCTGGACCCTCGTTTAAGGCCCATCCCATCACCCATGTTCAGTGATAAAAACCATCCCCGCGCTAGGCCCCCCTGCAAAGGGCAACGTGTCTACCTACTGGTGGACACTGCAGTAAGTGGCCCCAGGCATAAAATGACTCCCCAAAGGCCCAGAGCACCACCCAAAGCCACAAAAGCTGGGAAGGTGACGGTATAAACAAGGACCTAAGGAGTGAATGAATATGTCCTCCGTGCCTCCCTGCCCTGGGGTGCTACGCCCACTTTGTCTGAACACCGAAGTGTCCTCTCTCCCTGGAAGCCTCTGGGGGGTGGCCCACAGCTGCCTGCAGGCCAGTTGGGATTCAGACTCGTTCTCTGGTCACTCTGGCCAACCTCATCAGGAAAGTGGCTGTACGGCATCTAGTTTGCCCTACCGGACGCCTGGGCAGTATTACCTGTAGGCCTTCCCACCGTTATCACCCATTCGCTCCCTCGTGACCGATGACGCGGAGAAAGCATCTCCAACTAAGTGCGTGGCCACAGCTGATGCAGGCCGTGAGGACACACAGCACAGCCTGTGTAGCCCCCCCACCAGTCACCAGTTCCCTGCAGCAGGCTCTGCCCAGCAGGGCACACCCTGGCACAGTGCCCATCCCTTGTCCTGGGATCAGCAGGGTCTTGACTGCAGCACCCTCCCGCAGGCAGCCTGGCTCAGGCACACACAGGCGCAAGGGCAGTGGACAGGGTGACTCACCGCAGCCAGCTTGTCAAAGCGGGCGAAGAGCTCGTTGAGGGTCATGACCAGCTCCTGGGCAGTGCACTGGGACGCCAGGCTGGTGAAGCCCTCGATGTCAGCAAACAGGATGCTGGAGAGACAGGTGGAGGAGGACCCCTGTGAGGGAGGATGGTCAGGGCGACACAGCCAGGCCCACCCTCGGCCTCAGGAGGGCTGTGGGCCAGCATGAGTCCTGGGGGGGCTCACACGGCTGCTGGGGAGGGGACAGAGAGGCCCTGACACCAGAGACCCGGGAATACTGGCCTCTCCCTGCTGGCCAGGAAATGCCGATCAAGCCCTCCTTTCTGTACCCCAACTGCTACCCAGGAGGAAAAGGGGGCCTGGGAGGGTGCGCCTGCCTGAGGTTCCCATAGACAGGGCCAGATCCCCCAGCTCTTAGTTACCTCTCGGGCCGGCCCGTTTGAGCCCTGAGCTTCCCCTTCAAGGTAGTTGGGCCTGGGAACAGGGGGTCTCTGATTCGTCTGCTCTGGAAGGTATTTCAGACCCGAATGGTAGCTGTACAAAGGCCTCACTTCCCAGCACCTACACGAGGGAATCCGACCCCAAGACCCTCATCCCATGGGAGTCCTCTAGTAAGGGACAGACGCAGCAGCCCGGGGAGAAGCGAGAGGAAGTCGCAGCCAGGAAGTGTCTCTGGAAGCCCCCAGCTGGTACCTGCCAGCTCCTCGGGCCTCATCCCCGGACGCCTGTCAGATGCACTAGCTCATCCCCGTGGATCTTTTATCCGTTTCTGAGACTCGTGTGCCCAAGATTGAAAACCTCTTCCTTTTCTTTCATAACAGACTATCAGAGGTGAGGACCCAGGGCCAGAATGTGTAAGGGCCCCTCGAGTTTTCTTCTTAAAATGGACACAATAATGTAGTAACTTTCATGTACTGAGACGCTCCTGGTGGCCCGGTGTGGGGCTCACCTCACTGAGTCCTCCAGGTGGCCCTGAAGTGAGGGCTTGGTGGCTTCATCTCACAGATGAGGAGGCGGTGCCTCAGGGAAGAAGCTGCAGACAGCAGCACGGCAGGCTCTCCCCCCAAGACCTGTACTCTTCTCACTATGTCACAGGGCACCTGAGGCTCCAGAACTGACAGTTCCATTTTTAAAGTTGGAATGTAGAACTACACATATTTTGTCATTTTATTCTGGAAATGTGTGCTGGTGCATTAAGTGTGTCTGTTCATTCTGGTGTGTGACATCTGGGACCTCACTCACTCCGGAGCCTGTCCCTGCCAGGCTAGCAGGTTCCTAGAGATAGTCAACAACTCACCTCAGGGTCCAGAGCCTCCCGCCCCCATCAGGCTGTAATGTGTGGGGCCACGGCCCCCCTGCCCTAATCACCCCAGGGACAGGTGCCAGGTAACTTGGGACAGTCCCTACACCCCACAGCCCACTGAAAGTATTCAAACTCGTCCCTCCTAAGCCTGCTTACCCTGTCTCACCGGTTCCTTCCCACAGTAAAGGCTCTTGCCCACATTTCCCCCCTCACTGCCTCCTGCACCCCAGTGTTTCCCTGCATGGCCCCCCATCGCATTGGGGTGCCCTCCTCTCTTGGGAACGGTGAGAAACAAACTCTTTTTGTGGTAATCAGCTCCTGGCCTCACCATACCTGGATAATTATAAAACCTACATTTTCAAACAGTTGGACAGTGTTCTAAGCACTTTAACTCTTTTAAGCCTCTGAGGTTGGTATCTTCCTTTTACAGGTGAAAAAACTGAGGTACAGAGAGGTGGAGTGGTTGAGTCACCTGCCCAAGGCCACACAGGACACGTGGCTCCACATCCAGGAGTGGAACCAATAAGTATTATTATTTGTCTGTTGGCCCCACAGCCGTCTTAAGTGAATAGACGTATAATCTGACAGCGCGGCACTGAACGTGTGGGCTGCTGTAGGGGGGCGAGTTCAGGACTCCGTCAAGACGAGATACACTCAGCAGCTGCTTGCCATGTCACGTGAGGCGAAGTGGAAATAGGCTGGGCCACCCGGGCATGCATCTTGGGGCTTCAGCCAGTCGATGTCACCTCCCAGGGAGAGTACAAGAGGGTAACTCCCAGGTCCCCAGCCCAGGGTTATTTCCTGGCATCCGGCACCGCCAGCCATTCTGATTTCCGCCTGGATCAGTAAAGACAACTGCAGGACGGAAGCCAAAGGCAGTGGGAGAAATGACGAGAGACGAGACACATGAGTGAAAAGAGAAAAGATGAGGAGGAGGAAGACGGAGAGCAGAGAAGGGAGACACGGTCCCTTCAGGACACAGGACATCAGACTCCCGGAGTGGACAGCCACGGGGCAGCGTGCTCAGAGGATGAAAGGGAGCCGGAGTCGCTTTGATGCCTGGTGTCTGACAGGCTCACAGACGGGCTCAGCGCCTGCCCGGGGAAGTCTCTGGCCATGCAGCCTGCCAGGTGAGAGAGGAGCGGGTGAGGGCAGCTGCCGGGCTGCAGGGGCTGACCCCGGCTTCCTGACTAAAGATGTGCAGACCCTCATCCTGGCCTACCTGCCTCTTCCCTGACTCAGTATCTCAGCTAGCTGCCCCACTCCCTCAGGAAGAAAGGAAAGGTTTCTCCGGGGCTATGATAAGCACCATTACATAGTTACTCTGGAAATTCTTTAACTTTCAGGAAATCCAAGCAAAGGCAAGTTGAGGTCAAGACCGGCAGCTCCAGAGTCAGGGAGCATGATCAGTGACAGTCCCCTGGGCTCACTTCAGTGTTTCCAATGCAAAGCTGGCAACACCAGGCCCAGCAGCTGTCCCACCCTGGGTCCAAGCCTACACAGCAGAAGCCTGGCTTTGGGGGCGGAGGGAGGAGGAAAAATGTCCTCAAACTTGGTAGAGGCAGGACTGCTATTGGATAAGGTGACCCACGGTACCAAGGATCTGAGGAAAGAAGAAAGAGAATGGGCCGCTCCGGGAAGCATGAGGCAGATGTGTGTGGACTGCAGGCTCAAGGGGCCCCGCCACACTGAGCTATGACCCCCATACCTGCTGAGCGCACCTAGCCACTCGGGGCGCATGCGTCTGCCTGCCATGTATGGACATGGCCAGGTCTGGACCATTCTTCTGTACAGGTGACCTCGCTGGGCCACAGGGAGCACTTTTCTCCACTGCAGCTGTCATCCTGCTAGACCAGTGCTTCTTAGACCTGGTGCCCTTAGAATCATCTGGGAGCTTTCCTAAGGAGAGGTCCCAGAGCCCCACCCCGAGATTCAGACCTAATTGACCTGGGGTGGCGTTCTGCTATTGAGTGTTTTTGTTCTGTTTTATTTTAAGCTTCTCTGGTGATTTTAATATACAGCTAGGATTGAGAACCACTGCTAGTTCAAGTGTCACCTTCTCAAGGAGGCTTCCACCACCTTATTTAAGACTGCAACCCTTTCCACATGTCTCTCTCTCTCCCTTCCCTGCTGGATTTTTCTCGCTTGTACTTTTCACCATTTAATATACTATTTATTTACTGTTGTTGGGATTTATCATTATGCTCCTGTCTGTTTCTCCCCATTAGAATATAAACTCCTTGGTGCGGGGTGGGGGATTTCACTCACTGCTATGTCTGAGCCCCAGCATAGCGTCTGGCACACAGAATAAACGATCAATAAAATGTGTAAGTGAATGACTGAATGAGGACAGATAATGTCTACCTTTCCCTTCTGCTCTGTCATCGCACTACATACACACCTAGCACAATAGCCAGTGCCTAGGAGGTGCCTATATTAGTTTCCTAGGGCTACTGTAACAAAGCATCACAAACTGGGTGCGTTAACACAACTGAAATTTACTCTCCCCCAGTTCTGGAGGCTGGAAGTTGGAAATCAAGGTGTCAGCAGGGCCATGTTCCCTCTGAGGCTCTGGGCAGTCCCTCCTTGCCTCTTTCTGGTGGTGCCTGGCACTTCTTGGCATTCCTTGCCTTGCAGCTGCGTCACTCCAATCGCTGCCTCTGTCCTCACAAGGCGTTCTCCCTGTGTGTCTCTGTCTTCGCAGGGCATTTTCCTCTTATCAGGACACCAGTCATACTGGATTAGGGGCCCACCCTACTCTAGCATGACTTCATCTTAACTTGATTTCATCTGCAAAGACCCTATTTCCAAATAAGCTCAGATTCACGGCTACCAAGGGTTAGGACCTCAACATATCTTTTAGGGGGACACAGTTCAACCCACAAACATGCCTAATAGATATTTGCTGAATGGAAGAGAATATTTATAGTTTCAAAGCAAGTAAGAGGCAGGCCTAATAACTCCAGTCGCTCTTGCTTCTACCCCACTGGACTTCTTGGGGTCCCAAGCATGTCATTTGAGACACGAGCCTGAGCAGCCCATAACCTGGCACCCAGCAGACACTCCAGCAATGTTCACGGGAACAAATGGTGGAATGGTGACAGAGGCCACAAACTGCTTTCTGGTTGTGCGCCAGGAGATTCTGGAAATAACATCAGCGTGTGAGAGCCTCTGGGTGGCTTTGAAAGCCTGATGCTTCCTCCAATCTCCTGGATCTACTCTTCCTGGCCCCCTCCAAGGGCCTCAATAGCTGTTGAGGAATCAGGGAGGGGCAGGTTGCTATGGCTCCCTTCCTTCAGGGAGTGCGACACAGCAGCCAGACAGACGGGGAGGAGGTAGCTCAAAGCAGGGCTTCCAACTTGCACAGAGGTCCCAGCGCTGAACCCCTGCAGCCTCTCCTACACATTTACGGAAACACTGCCACCTCCACATTCCCCCACCTCCCTTCAGAGGCAGAGTCACACTTCCCTGCCGCCCCGTGGGAGGATTCTGCTTAGTGACTGTCACTTCTGGAGTCTCCTGTTTTATGAGGTTTACCCAAAGGCAGACTGTCTGTTCTGCTGGCCAACAATTCCTGACCTGCTCCTTAGTAATTCTGAAGACCATTTTACAACCAGCGCTGGGCCCAGACATGCAGTAAGGCGCTAATTCATCGATTAGCTCCCACTTGAGAGCGCGTGTTGGCAATTCGACCAGGCCCTCACGACAGGCGCACAGAAGCTGGGCAGGCCCACTCTGGTTGTGTGCTCCTCCCTAATTGCCTGCCATCCATCACTCACGGTTGCCCGCATTCTACTCCAGAGGCAAGAGTGGGCAGGCACTTCATCCCAATTACCACAACAGGCCCTTCAGCTATCTGTCCCAGCTTCAGCTCAGCTTTACCACAGGCATTTTTAGTCAAGCGCATTTCCTCACTGCTGCTCCCTCTTGCTGCCAACACGCCCTGTGACTTGCTGAAGTTGTCCGCATCTGACCCTGCTCTTGTGAGGAAGCCACACTCGGTATCATCTCCAAACACCTGGAGTTGAGTTCGCCTAGTGGTCTCCGCAAGTGCAGTACTGAGGACCTGCTCCTCTGATCACTAGCGTTCCTCGGCACTGCACAGAGGGAGCTCAAGGAATGCCAAGAGGCAAACCATCGGTTGAGGAGGGCCTAGGAAGAGCAGGGGCCTGGGGTAGGGGGTTGGCAGTCTCAGCACAACTCCCAGGATGCTGGGCCCAGTGTGAGATGAAGGTCTTATGGAAACAGGGCAGGAAGCGCCCCGCAGGCCCCCAGTGTGTAGCCTGGGGAGACCCAGCCACAGGCCAGCCTTCTCTTCTTGACCCAGAGGGCTGCCCCCTGCAGCGTGCTCTCAGCTGCTCTAAGCCATACAACCTGGGGAGCCTTTTGGGGCCACGCCCCATGTAAGGTAAAGGAGGAGCGATGAGTCACTCACATGTAGGAGACAAGTAGCACAGTGAGGTATGGTCTTATCAACACCTGGCTGAGAACGGACACCACACTACTGAGTGCTTTCCAGGGGTGATGGAAAAATGATTAGAGCGAAGCATATGAACTAGAAGCAGCCAGAGACCCAATCGAGGGCATAGGCTGGGAGAGGCCAAGGAGGAAAGCCAATGAGAAGATGCTGAACACACTTATGTCTGCAGGTTCCACAAACAGGGAGCAACTACCCTGACACAGCCATGCCCTCTCCACTCTCACAGATGGGACACGCTCCTTCAGAAAGTGGAGGAACCCTGCAACTGGCTCGATCGTCAGGACCGAGTCCAGTGGGTCTGGGGTCAGTATATGTCCTGGAATCCATACTGCCAGTCTCAGAGACCCCTGCAGACCCCATTCCATCCCGATCCCTTGATCTTGTTTCTGCCACCAAATCCTACTCCCAACCACGCAGACAGTGTACCAGCCCACAGCACCTATACAGACAGCTCACAGAGTCTTCGAAGAGCTGGGGAAATGCCTCTCCAAGGAGAAGCACGATAAGGGAGAAGGGAACTGCTCCAAGACTGAGCAGTTGTCAGTGATCTCTCGGGGGTGAGAATATGGCGCTTTCTATTTTCTTCTCCACACTGCTCTTGTTTTCCAATTTTTCTACAAAGAACATGCATCCTTTGCATAATAAAAATGTTTACTTTTAAAAGGTCAAAAACAAATCACATTCTTCTTTTAGGACCTGATTCTAACCCTTCCAAATTCATGATGTTTTCTTTGACTTACCCTGCCCAGAAGAATCCTTCTTATGACTGAATTCTTATTAGAATCAGAATCACAAAGCACGACTGATTCCAGTTGTTTCAAAGCCAAAGCTTGACATATTCAATGGGTCGGTGCCTCTTTACCCTGACTTCTCTCTCTTCCTCTCTCACAGAGACCCCCATTTTGAGTCCAGACAGCAAAAATAGTAAGTCTTTACTGGCTACTGGCTCCATTCCCCATGATCCCTATTCTGTGCCCAAGGACAAAGTCAGGTTTGTTGACAAGATCCAACCCCAGGCAAGGTTGTGAAGAAACTGGATCCCTTGTGCACCGCTGATGGAAAGGTAAAGCGGTGAACCATTAGGAAAAACAGTATGGGGCTCCTTAAAAAATTAAAAATAGAATTACCACATGACACGGCAATTTGCCTTCAAGGTATATACCTAAAAGAACTAAAAACAGGAATTTGAAGAGATAGTTGTGTACCCATGTTCACAGAGCATTATTCACTAAAGTCAAAAGGCAGAAGCGACCCATGTGTCCATCCACGAATGCAAGGACAAACAAAATGTATTTACACACAGTGGAATATTATTCAGGCTTAAAGTAATATCTGACACACGTTACCACATGGAGGAACTTTGCAGACATTATGTGAAGTGAAAAAAGCCAGACATAAAAGGACAGATACTGTATGCTTCTATCTACGTGAGGTAACTACAGCAGTCAAATGCATAGACAAAAAGTATAATACAATGGTGGTTGCCAGAGACTGAGCGGAGTGGAGGAATGGGGAGTAAGCACTTAATGGGTACAGAGTTTCAGTTGCAATGAAAGGTGAAAGGCTTTCTGGGGATGAATGGTGGTGATGGTTGAGCAACGTGGATATACTTAATGCCACTGAACTGTACACTTAAAAATGGTTAAAATGGTAAAGTTTATGTTCTGTATATTTATGACAGCTAAAATAATTAAGTAAGTAATTCATTAATTAGAAAGAGAAGAGCCAACCCCAGTGGTTCCCCCAGTGGGGCCACTGGGTGTTCAGGCTGCTGTACCCATAACACCCCGCTCAGCCGCACCTCACTGGTGAGGGCTGGGTACCCCTACGGGGCAAGCGCGGTATCTCTTCCATGTACTCAGGCATGTCTGGCACATAGCAGCAGCTCAACAAATGCCTGTGGAATGAATGAGATAATAATATAAAGACCACTTATGTCTATAATTGGTATGACTGTAGAGTTCAGAATACTTTTCTTAATATCAGGTTGGAGACAGAAATGCTGGGTGTTTATGGTCAGTTGGCTGGGGACCTGATTGGAGGTAAACGTTTTCCCTCTCGGCCCACAGGGTGCACAATCCACTCACGGGTATCTGAGCATCACAGACATTATCACGAGGTCATTATAATTCACAACCACGCGGTAGCTGAGCCAGACGCCGGAGCGACCTGGGGATACAGCCAAGTCCTTGAAGGAGACGGGAGAGCAGATGATAACCTTAAAAGGGGGAGGTTTGGGAGAGACTGGGGAGAGAAAGGAAGGGAGGGGGAAGGAGTGAAGGCAGGGCAGCCCTCCATAGACTTTGCTACATCCCGGAGTGTAGGGACAGGTGTTACCTCATTTTCACACCTGGGGCAGCAGACACTCTGCCAGTCCCACAGGGCTCCTGGGTCCCTGAGAATGAGGCTGACTCCAGTCAGTGAGACAAGACCCCCCACCCCACTCCATCTTGAACCCCTCCCATGGTCCACAGAGCCCTATAAGGCACGTGTTTCTTCAGCAGACGACCAGCACTCCCTGGATGAGGAGCTGTCTTTGGAATGATTTCTGGCCTTCCACACCACCTACAACCTTTAAAACATTAAGGGGTCCAGCGTGGGGACAGGCCAAGTAGGTGTGGGGCCATCCTCATTCAATAGTGACCCTTAGTGAAAGTGGAGATTCCTTAGTACCCCCTCAGGTCTTCCCTGCTCCCTGAAACCTTTGGGGTGTTGGGTTACCTGACCTTGATGCTTTCCTGGTGGCCTGCTCCAGCTCTCAAGGGCAAACAGTCTGCAGCCCAGTCAGGGGCCTTACATACTCTACCTCATCTTTCCTCCCAGCACCCCTGCAAGGAGCCCCCAGTCCCCCCTGCTCCTTTGTGGCTTTAATCACAATTGTAACAGAATAAATGAGCAGTAAGTTGTGTAACATCTATACCCATGGAGAATGCAGTTCTATCCCCTCCTCATGTGATACATTCCTAATTTACTAATTAATCCATTGTTTAGTGTGTGTCTTTGCAAACAAAAGGTGAGCTTCCCAATGTCAGGGACAGTGTCCCCCTTCATTCCATCACGATCCCTGCCTCTAGCTAAATGTCTGTGAGCTCGGCTGGAGGTCCCCACCTAAGGAGGCAGAGGGAAAACGTCCGCTGAACAGAGGGGTGAATGGATGTCACCATTCCCTATTACAGGTGAGGAAGCTGAGACTCACACTAGGTGACTTGCTCCAGTTCCCACAGCTACGAAGTGGCAGCGTGGGGTGCAAGCCAGTCTGCTCAACACACTCATCTTGCTCCACGACAGTGACCTCATGGCAAGGGGTCCCGGGCAGCACCTGGGTTCTGGCTGTGTCTTTACTTTGACTGTGACCGAGAGAGACGTGCCTCCCCTGGTGTGGTGCTTCTCTGGCTGGCCCCTTCCTCCAACCCTGAACTCCCTCCTGTCAAGGCAGAGCAGTGGGAGACCCCAGCCCAGAGCAGCCTGTGCGGGTATGTGCTAGGGGCCCTTGTCCCAGGAATGGAGAGAGCACAGCCCACCTCTGACCCTGGCACTGCCGGCTACAGGAGGGGCAGGTAACTGGGGACAGGGTGGGGATAGGCAGGAGGGTTCTCAAGTCACAGGTCTGACATCCGAGCAACGGGCCCCAGCCCCAGGCTGACCTGTTCAGCCAGAGGAGCTGAAACATCTCCATCTGTCAGACAGGAGAGGCATCTAGAAGGCTCCCGGGGTTCCTTGGCCTCCGGCTCCCTCAACCCATGGCCAGTGGTGGCTCAGCACCGCGGCAGCCGACAGGCTTCCGAAAGCCCCAGGAACTGTCTGCCGCAGAACCATTCTCCTTGGGGCCAGGGGAGAATGAGGTCACAGAGAATGGGAGCACCTGTCACCCTTCCCCACACAGGCCAAACTCTCCCCCACCCATTAGTCTCTTCCCCTTCCGTAGATCCAAGTCCAATCTGTCACACCGCAGAGCTGATTTATTTTTCCTGTGGCCTTGCTCTTGGTGGGGCTAGAGAACAGCATGTCATCACCCTCTAAATATTATAGTTCCACAGGGAATTGATGAATGTGACTCATCACCCTTCCACTCTCCAGATAGAGAATCCCCAGGCCTTTCTTTGTTGATAGGAGTGTGATAATCGTCATAATAATCACAGTAACGACAGTAATAGCTGTTCCCAATTACTGAACACTTGCTTCGTGCAAGGTATCATACTAAGCGCTTTCCTTGCACTATTTCATTGATTCTTCATAACCCTATTAAGTAGGTACTCTTCCCATCCTATTATATAGATGAGGAAACTGAGGTTCAGAGTGGCTCAATGCCTATGACTTGCCCCGGTCACAGAGCCAGGAAATGCTAGGACTCTATGCAGGGCTGCCCGACCCCGCGCCCTAGGCCGAATCACTGTATCACGATCCCAGCCCCAACGTGCGTTTCTACACTATGATGGCCCCCGTCCACCTACTACTCAACCCCTAACCCAAGCCAAAGGTTCAACCCAAAAACAGAGACCAGAGCAAGCAATGTGTTTCTATCAAAAGCTGCATCCAGGGCTCCTAATGCAACAGCGAAAGGGGCCCCGCGGGATATTTGCATATGATTGCTTGTGGCTGGCCTCTGATGTGTACCACACCGCTAGCCTGGCAATTTCAGAGTCAGAATTATGTCTGGCCCCCATGAAAATGATGGCATCTTGGTTTCTCTCTCCTTTCATCTCTTCCCTGATTGCTGTCATTGATCCTGAGAACGTCCTAGAACCGGAATACCTCCACTCGGCTGGGGTCTGCTTCTCGCCATGTGGAAGCTCGAGCCACTCTGTAATTAGGACACTGTTTTTTTATCAACCCAAAGTCACAGCGTCTGTGGGAGTGGAAGGGTGAGGGGGGTGTCACCAGGAGCGTGGGCCATTCCTTGTGGTGGTGGAAGAGGCCTGAGTCGGGCCTCCGACCAAACACCCTTGAAGGAGGTCTGGGGGCCCAAGAGCCAACAACTGTGGGATGGGAAGAAAGACGATGCCTGTCGTGGGGCAGAGCAGAGGGGGTGAGAGGGCAAGGGACTGGGCAGAGAGGCAGCGGTGGCCAGATGTGCCGATGTGTCAGCCAAGCCAGGCTGAGAACCTGTGCCTTGAATGACGGACTGTTTCTGAGCAATGAATCTTCTCAATCTCCTTTGTAGACCACTTTATAGTTAGTGAAATCTGTTGAAAGTGCTGTATCCTAAGAGCCATCAAGGAAAGCACCTTCATCCATGCTCTGCCTGGAACAACGCCAGAGCCAGTGAGGTGGTGAAGATAGGACCAAGAGAGAAAATTCCAGAAGTGGGGAGCTCAAGGTTTCATGTGTGTCTGGGTCACTTGGCAGGTCACTCCTTCCCTCACGCACCTTAGGATCCGGGATTTGTTCTAATAGGAAAGGCTGTTTCTTTACATAAGATGGAGTACTACAGATTTTAGGGGTTGCTATCAGACAGAAAAGCCCTTGGTGTGGCCTCAGTTTCACACACACGCGCGCGCACATGCATTGGAAGCCAACCCTCTCTCCTCTGAACCTCCTCTTGGCCTAGGGACTCCGCAAGACTCTTACCCACACCATCTCAAATGAACTCCTTTCTCCTAGGCATATAGAAAACATCTGCCCAGTAGTCAGGCTAGGTAAAAACTGGCATCAAAAAGTTTTCCGGAGGCAATTCTCCCACTTAACCAGCTATGGGATCTTGACACAAGTTAATCTCTGTGCCTTAGTTTCCTTACCGGTAAAAGGAGATAATAATAGGACCAACCTCTTACATTTATTGTGGGGACTAAGTGAATATAGGGAAGCACTTAGAAGCGTACATGGCCTACAGAAAGCTCTCGAGAAATATGAACTATTGTTGTTAGCAATTATTCACCATGTGAGGACAGAGGTGGGTATGAGGAAACCAGCCGTCAGAGCTCCCTCCCAAGGCTCGGACACATTCCCTTCTCTGAGCACCAGCAGCTGAGCCTGTAGCCCCCTCAGGATACCGCCTGGGTTGGAAACCCCACCAGCAGCAGTCTTCTTTCTCCCTGACCGACCAAGGCTGCTGCTGGCTGCACTGTCCCAGTGGAGTGTGTGTGGGCTGCAAGGAGGCTGGGATTACCACAAAACCTCGGGACAAAACTGTGTAGGTACATTTTTCTCCCAAAAGCTTAGTGTCTGTTTTGAGAGATAGATAGATGACATGCAGGCAGAGCCAACAGTCTTAGATTCCAGAGCATACGTGGGAACTGGGCAATTCTGCCTGCTCTGCCTGAAAACACAGTGCCCCCCCTGACCCCTGCTGCCATCAGCGTCACCTTGAATGGATGTATATTGGTGTGCGTGTGTGTGTGCATGCATGTGTGTGTGTGTGGGTGGATGTGTAATTTACATTACTCCATTTAATCCCTTTATTGACAATTCAGCCCCAGCCTCCAAAAGGGTCTATCTCCACCAACCTCAGGGGACTCGTGGGTCCTAGGAAAACATGCCCAGGGAGCAAGTAACTCCCTCGAAGGCAAACACAGCAGCTCCTTTTCTGGGCACACGGGAGGATTATCGGACCATGCTGGATGAAGGCCACTGTATCGCCGCATGTCCCCGTGGAAGTCTATTAATCTACATCTGTTTGCACGTCCCTGCTGTCAGTGGCTTCTGTCTGGGGAAGCAGCAAGCATGCACTGGCAGGAGCGTGGGCTCTGGGGTGGGCCGACCTGGGTGCACCCCAGCTTTATCACTCCTGGCTGAGTGACCCTGGGCCAAGGGTCTTAGCCAGTCTGAGCTCAGTCGCTAAACCAGGGGTGCTGACAAGGAACCGCACCTCGCAGGGTTGCCAGGCGGATTAGCAAGGATGTGGGAAATGCTGGTACAGTGCCTGGCACGTACTGTCTCAGCAGGCCTGGAAGCTACTGCATGGTGGTGAAAATTGAGATGATGGTGCAGACATTTGGGTCCCACGTCTGTGCTTTCTGTCTCCCTTGTTAAGTTAGGAGTTTCCCCAACAGCCAGTGGTGTCCCTTTGTCCTTTCTCCCGTTCCTTCTGTGTCCTCTCCCTGCAGCCTCACACCCCCACCCCATAATAGCTCACTTAACAGACCTGGACAGGAACCCCACACAACACACATTCCAAAGCCACCACTGGGTTGGGCTGTGCCCCCTTGAAAAGGAGGGAGTGGGGATGTCGTCTCCTTTAGGGTTTAGCCCTCCCACTATGCCATCACGCCCCCCTGCCCCCCACCTCACCCCTACCTCACGTTGTCATGTTTCTGGATGTAAATCTTGTGGAACATCATATCCTCCTGCTTGGCGTTGATGTCTGCTTTCATCTCCATGGCAACATGACGGGGAAGGACAGACAGCAGGAGCCGCTCCTGGGGAGGGAAGCAAATGCTTTCATCACGGCTCCTGCCACCTGCCTGGCGGTGCCCTGTCCTCTCCAGGTTCACTCCTCCACACTGTGGCCCCACCTGCAGGGCCCTGGAAAACCTCTCGGGCTCTCCTGAGACTCGTCGGGATAACACCTGTGTGTGTGTGTGTTGGAGGCATAGGTTGGAGTCACGCCCCCAGGGCTACCTGGCCCCCTCTCCCTGGACACCTCCTGATTCTTGGTGCACATGGGGAAAAGCAGTCCTGGTGAAACTATAGCGAGAACCCGAGTTAGAATGCTGCATGTCACCTAAGACTGTGTATGACCTTGGACAAATCCCTGAAGCCTTCTGAGCCCCAGGACCCTCATCTGTCACTAGGGATGGGAGGGGGGTGTTGAGAGCATTAAATGAACTCCGTTCAATCAGTCATCAAATATCTACTGAGCACCTGCCATGGTCCAGGCATCACGCGGGGGGCCGGGAGTCATAACCATGAACGGAGCTGGCAAAGTTCCTTCTGCACAAAGCTCCCAGCCTCACGGGGGTGCAGGCACTGCAGGGCACCTGGCCTAGGCTTGGGAGAAGCGGGGCGCTCAGAGAAGCTCACAGAAAGCAGAAGGAGGAGACGATGATGGGGGCTCCGTGTCCACATAGCGGACAGTGGCCCAGGAGAAGGGAAAGCACGCAAGTGTGAGAAGCAGAGACGTTAAAACCTGTTGAAGAGGAAATAAGAGAGAAGCAGGGAGCGGGACCAGAGCCACACTGTGGAGGGGACGGGTCATGTCGGCCAGTGGTGGGGTCTGGACCTTGCCCCTGCTCTGCGCGCTCCTCCCGGCCTGCCTGCTCCAGACTGGGTGGCCTCCACCTGTGACCTCCGCAGCCCATTCCCCATGCCAGGCCTGCTCCCGGAATTCTCATGTGGAGCCTTGCATCTCCGCTGCCTCCAGCCCCCCTCGTTATCCTGTCCTTCACTCAGCTTCAGCGGATGTTGGGGGACCCCCTGTGTGGCCCTAAGACTCTTCTCCCGTCCCTGCCTCTTTCTTGGCTCCTCTCCCTCTGTCCCTCCTCCTGGCCCCACACAGAGTGCAGCGCCACCTCTGTCCTCTTTCTGCTCACTCTGTCCTCTAGGAGTGAGGTTTCTGCCAGCACCTCTGCAGTCAGCAGGGCGCCAGGGTCTCCAGCTGCCCGCCTGATGCCTGGTCACCTTGACCCCATGCCCCAAACCATACCTACCTTCCCTGGTTTTCATTCCCCAGTGGCTTTTCTTTTCAAGTTCCTTGCCTTTGACATGACACCCCCATTCTCCTGATCACCAAGGTCAAGCCTCTACCCATGTAAACCACTCTTAAGTTCTCAGAACCTTTCCTCTGAGACTCACTTCTCATCCCACAGCCGCAGGCCCTGTCCAGCACTGAAAGAGTCCTGCTGATTCGGACACCGCTCCTGGATTTGTCCTGTGTGTTCTGCATCTGCCTGCACTGAACACATGCAGCTCTGACCTGCCTGTGGGATTCGGGCCATACCATCCGGCCAGATAGCCTCCCCTCAGCCTTCCTCACGGCCTGTACAGCCCCGGTCGCCCCAGTACATGGCCTTTTCATGTCACTCCCCTGCTCAAAACCTCCAAGGCTTCCCTGGGTCCCACCAGCCACATGAAATGTGGATTCTTCTGGACCCACTGAGCCCACTCTTCCCATTTTCCACGGTGAACCAACGTCCTCACTCCACCCACCCACTGCCTGTGCCAGGCCTGCTCCCTGGCACGCTCCCACCGACCCGGGCCTGGCTGCCATCCTTCTCCCTCTGAAGCACCCCTGGCATCCCAGCCTCAGCCTCTCCCAGGTCAAGGCCTCCTTCGGGTCCACTGGGCCTCCACACTGGGTTCTGTCTCCAAGCTTGCTGCCTTTGATCCGTCCTCCATGACAAGCCAGAGAGTGATGTTTCTAAGACACACACCTGGCCACATCCCTGGCCCACATAAGAACCCCTCTTTGCCTCCCAAAGCTAGCAGGATCAGTCCATGCCCCAGCCTGGCCTCGAGGTTTCCACAATCTGGCTCCTGCCTATCGCTCTGTGCTCCCCTCCCAGAACCCCCTGAACTGAAATCTGCACTTTGCTCCCGATAGAGTGAACCACGGGAAGCGTCCCCAAGCTTCTGGCATTTTTTTCTTGCCTTTGCACATAAGCAAGCCCCCAGCTAGAATGACCACACTGGCATACTGCTCCTAATCCTCCTTCAGATTCACCGCTTTCCAGGAAGAGGGGCCTGGCTCTGGCGGTCAGCATCCCCTCCCCACCTGGGCCTTTGTTTACAGCCCCTGATCACTCTGTATTTCAATGGTCTGTTAACATGTCTCCCTTGAGTGTGAGCAATGAGACACCTCCCTGAGGATGGGCGCTGTGTCCTGTTCAGCTGCACAGCTGATAGCCATACGCGGAGACGTAAACTGGTGAGGGATGATGGTCTCTGTGGGTTGGCCTACTCTTCTCCGGCGTCAGTGAAGCCCATCTCATACTTACCAAACTCTCAGTAAATAGTTACTGGTGATAGAATCACAAACTAAAGGACAATGCTATAAAAATATTGGATGACTAGGAGAAAGTGTGCCACAAATTGTGTAGATTCATGAGAGATCTTTCTATTAGGTTGATGCAAAAGTAATTGCAGTTTTTGCAATTATTCACCTTTTAAACCGCAATTACTTTGCACTAACCTAACACATTTATTACTACTTCTGGAGCTGAGGGTCAGGAGGAGCGGGCAGAGGGTGGCTGGGGAAATCCCTATGGATTTGCTGGAATGTCCAGCCTTGCCAGGCTCAGGGCAAATAAACTCTGATGAGTTGTGAAATGCTGATTTTACTGGAGAAAGGACAAGGTGCAGAAGTGAGAGGCGACACTCCCTAACACGGAAAGGGAAGCAAGGTGTCCTGCTCGCAGGTGAGATGCTGGGGCCTGGGATGAGAGGGGGGAATTTTGAGGACTGAAGGGGCTTAGGGGGTTTGTGGGGTGCAGAGGTGAGGTAAGCTTGTCAAGAAGACAGTCGGGGATGGGGGGAGGTGGGACTCAGGGACACTGCGAGGCATGGATTGCATTCAAGAGGCAGGACCAGGAGTCCAGGCAGGGCCAAAAGAGTACATGGGGCAAGCCAGGTCTCTGACTAGACAGCGTGAGCTGGGGACCTGGAAAGACACGGTGCCACAGTAGCAGGCTGGCAGGGAGGCAGGACAGGTGGTGGATGGGGGAGGGCCTGGAAAGACTGCAGAGCTGCATGCCCTTGCTCAGCTTCTGGATGTCACCAGCCCATGTCACTGTAACTCCCCTAGGATGCATCCGGACAGAGTCAGAGACGCCATCACATTGTGCAACCTGCTGTGCACTCAGGGTGGCCAGAGCACACGCTTCATGCCAGCCAGGAGAGTGCAGGTGACTACTGCTCTCTAGGGCTTTGTCTTCCCTGGCCGCATGCTCAAAGGCAGACCTTTCACGTTTACAGCTGCCATCGGGCATGCCGAAGCATGTGGCACAGAGTAGGAATCCACTAATGTTTGGGGCAACACTAACATGAGAAGAGAGGGAGAACCTGGTTTGGAGCAACCTGATCTCTTAGAGCCATGACTGCTATGGTCCGGGGGGGCCCCGTCACTCTGCTGACCTGCTCACTCCCCTGGGGTTGCATGGCCCATCCAGGCCCCCAGGCCGGAAGCCATGCAGCTCCCTCCATACTCTCTCAGAAGTCCCCGCCCTCTATCTAGTTTACGCACAGAAGAAGCCACAATGGTCTTGAACCCCAAACAGGACCCTTCCAGGATGCCAGGCAGACAGGAGAGGAACCCTGACACAGCCTCAGTCCCCACTCCACCCTTACCCAAGAGCAGCACATGGAGGCAGGTCCCTCTGCCCAGGGCTCACTGGGACAAGCCCCTTGGTCTGTGGCCCACTTGAGCGGCCTGCCTCCCAACCCAGGAGTCCCATGAGGGTGAGGTTTAGAGTGAGATAGGGATGCCTTCCTTTCTCTGAACCAAGTAAACCCCAGAACTCAGCACAGAGGAAGTATCTCGTGTGGGTGTCACATGGGCTGACAGCTTGGGTCTCCTCCCTCCCCCCACCCCAATCCCAAGTGGAAATGCTGATACTCAGACTCCAACTCATCAGTCCCTGGGGAGAGGCGGAGCGGGCCCTCCTTGCTGTCAGGCCTGGGCTGCTTGGATTGTTTGCAAAACCACAGGGGGACACTGGATGGAGGAGGCAGTGGGCAAGGACAGGGGCAGAACTCTGTTTCTAGAGTCTCTCCTAGAGCTATCCTACGGAGCCAGGAATGCCGACTCCCTCTGAGGGAAACATGCCCCCAGGGAGGTGGGGTTGGGCAAAGGCAGTGAGCACAGCTGGTGGACAGGCAGGGCTTGGGCCTGCTCCCCGCCAGCTGCGCAGGGGCAGGAGGGTGTCACTCACCTGCTGCTGGTTCTCCCGCTGTGAGTGAAGTCGAGCCTGGATGCATTCCCGGGTCTCCTGGAAGGCCTGTCTCTGGGAGACCTCGGCTGGGTAGTGGGTACAGACACCCACGATGTTAGTGCAGGAGAAAATGAGGACATTGGAGACGAGCTGCAGAGGAGAGATGAGGACATCAGTCACTGCAGTCCCCACCCGGACCCTCCAGTCCCAAAGCTCGAGCCCCCAGCCTCCATCTTAGCAAACACACACTGAGCTGCTAGCAAACAAATGCCAAGGAGCTGGGAGCAGCCAAGCAGAACTGGCCGGACTCTCTGACGTCCTCAAAGACGAAAGCTCGGATGGCCTGTGACAGGGTATGACTCTATGGACACCAGGTCACTGAATAATCACATTGGATGCGTCCATAGTACTGAGAATGAAAAGATTCGGTGTCTTGCTGATGCTGTGACCACCTGAGTAAATGCTGGGGTGGCAGGAGCACTGCATGGAAAGCTGCATCGGGGGGACAGGATTTCATGTGATGAACGTGTAATAGAGTCCAGCACAGGACAGAGGGCTGCCCTTGCAGAGAAGCCTTAGCTTATTATTCCCCAGGATCTGCTGCAATGAAACACGGACTGGCTGGCTAATGATGAGATCCCCAGCACTGTGCTAAGTCCCCTAGGGAATGAGAGAAAGAGAAGGACCCTGGCCAGTAGCCATCAGTGTCCACAGCGGGTCTCATCTTCTCTTCCTAGGCTTCCATTCCTTCTCTGCACCAGCACCAAGACCCCCCCGACAACCCTACCACATCAGCTGGCAAGCATTCACCATCACTCCCTGCTCCTCACTGGTGCCCTTCTCCACTGACCAGGATGGGCACCTGGAAAAATACTATTGCCCCTCAGGCCGCAGAGACACGGTTGGAATTCTTTTGAAAGGAATATTTACTGAAAAGCGAAGGGAAAACAAAACACAACACAACTCACAAAGGCAAGTTTCTACCACACATTTCAGATACTGACAAAAGTACTGTTTAGCCCAAATTTCTCTTGGCAGGTACAGCTCCTGGGGTATCAGGGTAAATGGATCCTGGTCCTCACCTCAGGCCACACAGGACAAAAGCCACAAGTATGCACAGGCTTCTAGGCCTCAATCACTCCCTCCAAAACCGAATTCTTCACCCCAGCTACAGAAGGTCTAGGCCGGCCCCTGCGCCTTCCACTGTGGCTCCTCTGGTCTTCAAGAGCCGTGCATTGGTCCCTAGTCCCCTTGTACATTTGGATCCCAAAAGCCTTCCTCGGCAATGTCAGCGGCCTGGCAGCGATCCAGCAGACAGCTCCCACATTCTTTTTCCAGGGGCCTCTTTGTCTTTAAGACCTAGAAGTCCTCCCTTGACTCACATCTGTGTTCTACCTGAAGACTTACCCTGACCCCAGCTCTGAGCTGGTCCTGACCACACTGGGTCCTCAGCCAGGCTAGGTCTGGAGGCCATGTGGGCTCCATGCTGGATGTGATGCCATCTTTCCTTGGAGACAGCCTATACTGCGTCTGCCCCGATCCATGAACAGAGACTTTCTCTTTCCCATTTCAAAGACTTGTTCTCTCCTCGGTGACACAATGAAAATTCTGGTTTTCTGGCTGAAGGCCACGTCCTG
Organism: Rhinolophus sinicus; assembly: GCF_057876585.1. Lineage (NCBI taxonomy): Eukaryota > Metazoa > Chordata > Mammalia > Chiroptera > Rhinolophidae > Rhinolophus > Rhinolophus sinicus. Next base: position 61,454,421 of record NC_142517.1, on the reverse strand, counting down.
GACCTGCCTTCAGGGAAGGGGCAAACTCAGTACCAGCTCCACCAACTCTGCTGATGACTCACAGCTCCCACCATCCCCTCCCCACCCCCATCTACCCCAGAATCCTACCATTGTCACTTTATGTATAAACATATGGCAGAGAAAAACCCAACCTATTTTTCGAAAAATGACCCCCTACTGTACAGAAGCTAACAATCTAATTGAGGAGATAAGTAGTCAAGGTTGACAGAGAACTGGCAAGAGGAAGCAGAAACTGACATGCACCAAGCAAGAAGGAGAGTGGGGAGTGTGGGGCATTGAGAGGAGACTTCTGGGCAGGCCTGGGAGGGCTGGGCCTGGGTGAGGGGCCTGTTGGGTGAGGCTGCCAGGCATGCGGAAGGGCCTCCCTGGAGAGAGATCCAGGAAGCTCAGGCTTATTAGGTACCTCGGGGTCCTTGAATAAATAACCCAGGCTCTCTGATTCTGAGGGGAAGTCCACAGAGAGAAAACGGATCTGGAAGGCAGGCTGGAGCCAGACTGAAGAGGCATCTGAAAGTCAGGCTGAGAAGTCCTGGCACAATCCTTACACAAAGGATTGTTGCACCAAAAAACAGCATGATGAGCACACAGCTCCAGGAAGATTCATCAGGCGAGAGTAGTGTAGGGGTAGGAGATGGGTCAGGAGGCTGCCACAGAAGACCAAAGTATGAGAGGACAGAGACCTAATGAGGCTGGGGGAACAGGCAAGGCAGAGCTGACTCAGAAGGAAGAGCCCCTCAGACCAGGGAAGAGAAGGTCCAGGGAAAAAAAATGACCATATGGACTGTAGTATCAACCACTGCAGGGACTATGAAAGAAGACCCTGAGAACATCTCTGGAAGTCACCGGGGACCACTGAGAAGAGGGGTAAGGAGAGAAAATGAGATGAGAAGGTGAAGGCCGAAGGCGCAGGCTACAGAGAATTCTGAAGAATGTTCTAGTTAGGAGATACCTATTGAAATGAGAGAAGAAGGTGTCAGATGATAAAAACAGGAGTGAGATAGGAGAAACTGGGAAGAAGAAGATGAGGAGCTTTCTTTAAATAGGATGAGGCATCATGATAATGCAACATGGCCAAGTGGGGTTTATCCCAGGAATGGAAGGCTGGTTCAACTTGGAAAATCAATCAATGTAATTCACTGTATTAACAGATTAAATAGAAAAACTGTACGGTTATTTCGATGGTTACTAGAAAAGTATATAACAAAATTGAACACTTATGCAAGATTAAAAAAGGACTCTTAACAAATTAGAAATGGAAGGGAAATTCCTCAGACTGATCAATGGCATATATGAAAAATGTACAACACTATACTTAATGGTGAAAGACTGAATGTTTTCCCCTAAGGACCATGAACAAAGCAAGGTTTTCCCCTCTCATCACTCATGTTCAACATTGTACTGGAGGTCGTAGAGCATGCAATAAGACAAGAGAAAGAAATAAAAGGCATACAGATTGGAAAGCAAGAAATAAAACTGCCTGTATTCGCAGGTGACATGATTGTCTGTGTAAAAAATCCTAAAGAATCCACAAAACAGCTACTAAAATTAATAAGCAAGTTTAGAAATACAAGAATACAAGATCACAGGATACACGGTCAATATACAAAAAGCAACTGCATTTCTATATGTAAGCAATGAATAATCACAAGTGAAATTTTTTAAAGTACCATTTAAATATAGCCCAAACTGTGAGGTATTTATATATAACTCTTAACAAAATATGTGCATTCCTGTTCACTAACAAAATATGTACATACCTGTGCACTGAAACTATAAAACACTGATGAAAGAAATAAAAAATACTTAAATAAATGGAGAAATAAACCATGTTCATGTATTGGAAAACTCAATATTGTTCAGGTGTCAATCTCACACCTTTATTTTTGACAAATATATAAAGGCAAATAAATGAAAAAAGGATAATCTTTTCAACAAATGGTGCCAGAACTATTGGGTATCCATATGGTTAACTCAAACCTCACAATGTATACAAAAGTTTACTCAGAATGGTTCATAGGCCTAAATGCAAAACCTAAAACTATTAAACTTCCAGAAGAAAACATAGGAATTTTTGGTAGGCAAAAATTTCTTATATATAACAGCAAAATCATGATCCATAAAAGAAGAGATATAAATTATAAGTTGATAAATTAGACTTTATCAAAATTAAGAACATTTGCCTTCAAAAGACACTAAGAGAATGAAAAGACAAGCCGCAAAATGGAAGAAATTGTTTATAAATCACATATCTGATAAAAAAAGACTTGTACTCAGAATTCATAAAAACTTTCAAAAGTCAACAATAAGAAAACAAACAATCCACTTTTTTAAAAAGCAAAAGATTTGGGGCCAGCCCGGTGGCTCAGGCGATTGGAGCTCCATGCTCCTAACTCCGAAGGCTGCCGGTTCGATTCCCACATGGGCCAGTGGGCTCTCAACCACAAGGTTGCTGGTTCAACTCCTTGACTCCCGAAAGGGGGATGGTGGGCTCTGCTCCCTGCAACTAAGATTGAACACGGCACCTTGAGCTGAGCTGCCTCCCGGATGGCTCAGTTGGTTGGAGCGCATCCTCTCAACCACAAGGTTGCCAGTTCAATGCCTCGACTCCTGCAAGGGATGGTGGACAGCGCCCCCTGCAACTAAAATTTAACACAGATGGCTCAGTTGATTGGAGCGCGTCCTCTCAATCACAAGGTTGCCGGTTCGACTCCCGCAAGGGATGGTGGGCTGCGCCCCCTGCAACTAGCAATGGCAACTGGACCTGGAGCTGAGCTGCGCCCTCCACAACTAAGATTGAAAGGACAACAACTTGACTTGGAAAAAAGTCAGTCCTGAAAGGTACACACTGTTCCCCAATAAAGTCCTGTTCCCCCTCCCCAATAAAAATATAAATAAAATAAAATAAAATAAATAGCAAAAGATTTGAATAGACAACTCACCAAAGAAGATATATCGTAAGAATGACAAATACTGTGTTTCCCCGAAAATAAGACCTAGCTGGACCTTCAGCTATAATGCATCTTTTGGAGCAAAAATTAATATAAGACCCAGTATTATATTATATCATATCATATATCATACCATATCATATCATATTATTATATTATATTATACCTAGTATTATATTATATTATATTACATTATATTATACCCAGTCTTATATAAGACCTGGTCTTATATTAATTTTTGCTCCAAAAGACACATTAGAGCTGATGGTCCGGCTAGGTCTTATTTTCAGGGAAACATGCATGGTAAGCACATAGAAAGAAGCTCAAAATCATTAGCCACTAGGGAAATGCAAAATTTAAAAAAACAATGAGATACTACTAAACACTATTAGAATGGCTAAAATAAAATAAAATTTTAAATGGAAAGGGAAAAGAATTGCCCATCCTTATACTGGTAAGGATGTGGAGCAACTGGAACTTTCACACTTCGCTAGTAAATGAAAAACGGTAGCTGCTTTGGAAAACAGTTTCTCAATTTCTGATAAAGTTTAACATACACTTGCCATATGACCAGCAACCTCACTCCTAGGTATTTGCCCAAATGAAATGAAAAGTTTCATTTTCATTTCACACACACACACACACACACACAAAATCTATGCAGGAATGTTTAAATTCTACTCATCTGAAATGGGTACATATAAAATGGAACAATCTAGTGATAACATACAACATCATACAACTATGCTGAGTGAAAGAAGCCACACGCAAAAGGCTGTGAACTGCAGGACTCCATTTATATGGCATTCTGGAAAACGCAAAACTGCAGAGACTGAAAATAGATCGGTGGTTGCCAGGGGGCAAGGAGAGAGGCTGACTACAAGGGGCAGCAGGAAGAAATCTTTCAGGGTGATGGAACTGTCCCTTATCTTGATTATGTTGGTGGTTACACATCTTTATGCTTCTATCAAACCCACAAAACTGTCCACCTGAAAGGGTGAATTCTACTGTATGTAAATTATACTTTAATTAAAAAAAAACAAAAAAAAAAAACAGGAGTAAGATCATGGAGAGAGAATGTAAGGGGCCAGCTCGACAGAGAAATGGCAGTCTTTCCTCTCTCTGAGGCCAGAAAGAGGGGCCCGTCTATTTTGAGACATGACCCCCAGGTAATTATCAACTGGTCCCTGCAGCCTCTCAGTGCTAATCTGCCTGACCTCTCCTGCTGTAATCTGACTCCTCCTGCTGCCAAAAGGCCAATAGCAACAGACGGTGCAAATCCAGGTAAAATGATGCCTTGTAACCCAATAGGGGTCCAAATGGCTTTGCTAAGCTTAGTATGCCTCTCATGGACTAAATACAAAACGGGATTAGCAAGAAGAGGGGTCTTGGGCAAGGCTGTTGAGAAGGGTGATTTCAGTAAATTGGATGTGAGAGTGAAAAAGTAAGATTAATATGTCAGACACACATATATACGCTGGCACACATGTGCGTGCATACACACACACACACACACACACACACACCACCCACCAAAAAAGCAGGAATCTGGGCATCAGGTCTTAGTAGATGCTAAGACCCCTGTGCAGACACTGCTGTTATGAACAGAGGGGAGGCATCAGTGAAATCTGATGGAATTCTGCTTACAGCCTTCTAGAAGGCATCTGTAGCTTAAAAGTGATCTCACACCTTGGGCACAAGGATCCAAATGCTGACCAGTTCTCTTCTCCACTAAACACAATGATCAATTATTGAGCGCCTTCATATGCCCCATGGAGGCAGGCACAGGAAAAGTATAAACCCTGTCCTTACGTAAAAGACTTTATTAGTAAATAATAACAGGTATCATTCACAATAGCAGGTAAACAAGGCCTAATTAAGGGTTTGTTGGTTTTCCCTGCTGACCCCACGGGACCTATCCAAACACATGGAATGTGTATAAGAGAAGGGATACCTACATTTCACCAAGTGGGGTAACAGGAGACCCGACAATACAGCAAACCTCAGCCCTGGGAGAGCCTCAGCATCTGCTTTTGAAACAAGCCCTGCAGATGGTTTGGGTCCAAGTAGTCCCAGGACCTCACTAGGAGAAACCCCAACAGAGGGGACTGTTTAGGATTCTGGTCTCTGAGCGGAAACCCAGGGGAGATGCCTATGAATATTTACCACTCCAGCTGGCATTTCTAAAACCCCAGCACTTCAGAAACCCAATCTCTGGCTGCCTGCAGGCTGTAGGTTTGATTTGGCACGAGTGAAATTATGGTGCTCAGTTTGCACAATGTCTCCTCCGCAAAGGATGAAAGAAATCCCAGCAGCCGGCCTTGTGCATGGCAATTGTTGCTGCTTTTCCTCTGAATTTTCAGAGGGCTCCGCGGACACAGGCTTGCTAGTCGCCAATCCTGAGAAACGAGCAAGGCAAAGAGGATTGAGGAATGAATGGGTTTGGAATAGAAGGAAATGAGTTGGGGAAGACCCTCATGCAATTTGCTACTTTGCGTGGCTTCTGCTCTAGACAAGTCAGCTAGCCCCTTGCAGTGATGTCCACAGTGTGTGTCTGACGGTGGTAGTGCTGAGATGGTGGGGAGTCAGAATTCTCCAGAAAGCCAGATTTAGTGGTGGGGAAACAAGATGTTCAGTTAAATTTGAATTTCAGACAAACAATGAATACTTTTTTTTTTAGTATAAGTATGTCCCGTGCAATATTTGGGACATACTTATACTAAAAAATTATTCATTGTTTATCTGAAATTCAAATTTAACTGGGCGACCGTATTTTACCTGGCAACCCTACCAGGGAGGCTTTTCAAACCTGGCCTCCCCCCAGCGCTGACGACCCTCCTCCCTTGGCAGAGCCCCAGCAGACGAAGAGTGACCCAGCTCCCACTCCACCCTCCTCCCTCATCCAGATCCTTCTCCTCTCTCCGTGGCTCCTGCACCACAGCGCTTTCTCTTCACATCAGAGTCTGAAATCACCTCAAGTAAGTGCAAGCCAAAGCTGGGAACTGATTTTCCAAATCCATCCACCTGGCCACAGGGGTTAGACCACCTCAGGGGCCCTGGGGGCTCCCACCACTCTGTGTATTAGGAAGGGGGAGGAGGTTCTCTCCTGCAGGTGAGACCTGGGACCCAAGCCCTAAAGACAGGCACAGCCCCTTCCTCTCCAAGTCCCAACACACAAAACTAGTAGCAACCAAATAAGTCCCAAACAAAAAGAGCTGACACGCCTGACAAGAGTTCCTTCCACCTGCCCCAGATTTCATGCGTTCTACTTGGTGGTAGTGGGAAGGTCGTTGGAATCCCATTAGGATATAAAATAAAATAAATCAAGAAAGGATAACCTTAAATTACGTGCTGTTAGAAGGCATGTCGACATGTTCCTTATATATTGTACCAGGCTAGACTGGGGATTAAATGGCTTTTTAAAAATATTACAAATTTTAAACTTTTTTTTTTTTTTGAATCATAGTGATGGCTCTTTAAAAATTTTCGTTTACAAAGAACAAAGGCTCCTGTATGCTTTTTTGGTGATCAAAGCCATACTATCTCTACTAGGAGACTTTTAAGATGAGCTCCTCTTTCATGGAGATGGCTGGTCAATTTTCATGGTTCTAGACAAACAGCACCAGGCTCTCTGCCCTCTTCATTCCTACTAGGGTCCTGCCCAGGTGGCAGCCTCTGCTTCTCCATCCAGCTACCATCTAGCTGCCAGGGGCTTGTCAATCTCGCCTGCTCCAGAGTCCTCTATGCACCCTGTCCTCTGTGTCAGAGATCCTCCTATCTTTTTACATCATAATACTTCCTCCTCAAAAGCCCATGTGACTTCCTCTTACCAATAAGATAAAGCCCGAACTCCTGCGCTGATGTGAAGACTCTACCATTCTCCTCCTAGGCCACATTCCCCTTCTCATGACCTACCCCAAACATACGGGCTACTCACTGCCTCTGGAAAACAGCAACCTGCAATATGATTCTAAACTATGCTGATTTCATATCATTTTACTGTCACTAAAACCAGAGCATGAAATATTAAATCAATGATTAGCATCTGCTTGATACATTTTTACAAACGACAAAATAGACTAAAATGTGAAGAAACACAAGTATCTCGGAATGACGGGATACAGCCGTTTACAGTCTCCAGCACACTTTCACCTGTAACATTTTATTGCATCCTTATCCCATCCTTATAAGATAAGCAAGTTGGGTGGTCTCACCCTCCCTTTTGTGGATGAGGAAACTGAGGCTCGAGATAGGAGCTGTGTCCCTGATTACACAGCCAGACGGTGGCAGAACTAAATCACAGAATCTCATTCTGAGTGAGAGCTCGTCCTACTCTCCTCTACTAAGCTGTATTCATCCCAACTTAATTTAGGTCCACTTGTTTTTTGTTTTTTCTATTTAATAAAGAAACACTCAGCTTTCTGTTGCCCTCATCCTTAGGTGCCCCAGGCCACCTTCACAGATCCCGGTCACATAAAATGCTGCTGACGGGGACCTGCTCCCAGTCGCTGCCTCCAAACTTGCTCTCTCCGAGGAATGCGCCACTGGCTGAGCAGGCCCGTCACCTGTCTCGTGAGGCCAAGCCTCAGTCCAGCATAGCTTCCCTTAGTTTTTCACTGATATACCTTAAAATTCACATTTTTATACAATTCAGTAATTTTTAGTGTATTCTCAAGATTGTGCAGCCTTCGCCACTCTCTCATTACAGAACATTTTCAACACCCCCAAAAGAAACCCCACAACCATTAATCACTGCTTATTTGCCACCTCCACCCCTACCCCCAGCTCCCGTCTACCATTAATTTACTTTCGGTCTTGATGGATTTATCTGTTCTGGACATTTATATAAATGGAATCATATAATAGGTAGCCTTCTGCATCAAGCTATTTTCACGTTAGCATAAAACTTTTTCAAGATTCATCTCTGTTTGTAGCACATACCGGGACTTCATTTCTTTTAATGGCCAAATAATATTCCATAGTACAGATACGTCACATTTTGCTTATACATTCATCAGTTATGGACAACTGGGTTGTATCCACTTTTTGGCTGTGGTGAATCATGCTGCTATGAGCATTCATGTACAAGTTCTTACATAGAGGTATGTTTTCAATTCTCTCGGAGTAGAAATGCTCGATGTTATAGACTTCCCCCCACTTATATGTTGAAATCCTAACCTCTAATGTGATGGCATTAGGAGGTGGGGCTTTGGAGAGGTGATAAGGTCATGAGGCTGGAACCCTCATGAATGGGCTCTTATTAATAGAAGTCTAACTCTTTAACTCTCTTCCATCAATGAGAAGATGGCCATCTATGATCCAGGAAACGGGCCTTCACAGACACAGAATCTAATCTGCTGGTGTCTGAACTTGGGACTTTCCAGCCTCCATAACTGTGAGAAATAAACATGTATTGTTTATATATTTTGTGATAGCACCCTGAATGGTCTAAGACACTGGGTCATATGGTAACTCTATGTTAAACATTTTGAGGAACTACCCAACTGTTCCCCAAAGTGGCTGTACCATTTCCTATTCCAACGGGCAATGTATGAGGGCTCTAATTCTCCACATTCTCCCCAACACTTGTTTTTGTTTGTCTGTTTTACTATAGCCATCCTAGTGGGAGTGAGGTGGTATCTCATTGTAGTTTGCTTCCCTTACATTTTGAAGCAAACAATGACAATAATAAGCCCGATAGCTTATTCTGTAACTTGAACAGTTGTGCCTTTAGAGAGAAATGGCCACACTGTATTTTATTTTTTGGTCATCTTTGGTTACTTATTCCTAGGAAGACCCTAGACCTTGTGTTCGCATCCAGAAGAAAAACAACTGCACTTACTTCAACAGGGTAGTCTTTTAACTCACTCAACAAACAGAGCCCTGTGCTGGGAGGCTGGGGATCCCCGACCCTGGCCACCTGGCCCATCCCCAGGGTGCCAAGTCTGGTGGTAGAGTCAGGATACGTGCAGAAGCCGCTAAGAGAACACAAACTCTACAGGGTCTGTAGTCTTTAACCCCAAGTTAGACCCACAAACACTCAGTTTGCAAAAAATACAGCAAAGGAGAGCATATTCTTAATATATGAAGCATTTTATAAGTTAACCAGAAAGAAATCGAATTTAACAGAAAAATGGGTAATGTAGATGAACAAGCTACTCAAAGAAGTAAAACTACAAATGACTTACGAACACGTGACATGAAAAAATGTGAAGCCTCGCTAGTAAGCAAAGAAATACAAATGAAAACAATATTTTGCCTATTAAACTAGCAAAGCTTTTTTTTCATGGTAATGAGGTTGGCAAGAATGCAACAGAACAGGCGCCCTCCTACACCATCAGTGGGGAGTGAGCTGGTACAACCCTTCTGGGAAGCAATTTAGTAATATGTATGAACAGCCTTGAAAATGCTCGTCCTCTGACCCAGTAAGTGAGTCCCCTCCCAGGAATCTGTGCTACAGAAACTCAATAGCGTGGGCAAGCATTTATATCCAAGGGTGATTAGAAAATTATAAATAAGGAACAGCTAAATGTTGAACAACTGGAAGACAGTTGAATAAATTACGAGGCTTCAATACCCTGGAATATGTTGAGGCCTCTAAAATGTTTTATTTGAATAAGATTTAATATCATGAGGAATTTTTCAAAATATGTCAAGTGGGGAGAAAAGAGAATATGGAATTTCATATTCTGCATTATATATATTATATATATATATAGTTATAGACTGTCTCTAGGTAGTGGGATTTTAAGTTGTTTGTTTTTTACTTTTTTCTTTCGAGCACTGAATATGCTCCAACTTTTCTATCAAATGTATTACTCTTAAAATAGAATAATGATAAATTTGTATTTAAAAAAACCAAAAAGTACACACTTTTACTCTGAGCATGGCAGGCTGAAGCAACTTCTCATCTAACGGAAGAGCTAAAGTGAGAATGCAAATGCCTACAAACCCAGGCAGAATAAGTCAAACGGGAAAAATATTCAAACGAGAGGAAGAAGTCATGTCTGGGCAGTAGGGACTAGGAGGGCGTCAGGCAGAAAAGTGTTTAGAGACGGAACTCGCAGCTTGGATAGGATCCGGGCAACTAGCATGACAGTGGAGGGGCACCCAGGTGGCAGGAAGAACACAGGGGCAGAGGGAGAAGAGTGCAAGGCTGCCCGGGGAGCAGCAGAAAGCCAGTGCTGACAGGAACAGAGCAAGCAAGGGGGACTGGCCAGAGATGAGGTGGGGCTCGTGGCTGGATCACAAAGAATATCCACGTCCGGGAAAGGAGCCGGCCCATGACCCAGGCGGCATGCAAAACTCCTGGTGACAGCATTTCCCAAAATAAAAAATACATTAACTTTTCAATTTACAAAACATGTATTCATTAGAGAAAATTTCAAAATCATAGAAAAAATCAATTTACCACTCCAAAACAGCTAGTATTAACTCCTTTCTTCCTTCCTTCCTTCCTTCCTTCCTTCCTTCCTTCCTTCCTTCCTTCCTTCCTTCCTTCCTGTCTCTCTGTCTCCCTATGTCTCCCTCCTTCCTTTCCTCCCTCCCTCCCTCTCTTTCTCTGAGCTTTCTTCTCTCTCTCTCTCTCTCTCTCTCTCTCTCTCTCTCTCTCTCTCAATCTACTCACAGTCTTTTGTTTTCGCTTTCATAAAGCTGTGATCTTACCGTTTATATAATCTGGTATCCTGCTTTTTTCACTTAACATTATAACATAAGTATGTTCCCCAGTTATTACAACTTCTAATGTAGGCTTTCGACAGGGAAATGTGATCAGAGCTGCACTTTAGGAAGATTAGTGAGTGTGACAACTGGGGAGGAGGCAGCAAGGAGGAAGGTGCTGGAGGCAGAGACCAAAGGAGAGCTGGGGGAATGGCACCCATAAGGACCAGAGCCTGAGAGACAGCCTGGGACCCTGCAAAGGGAAAGGGGAGTGGTGTTTGGGATGTCCCAAGCCAGGCATCTGAGAGCAATGAGTCTCTAGGGGAAGGGAAGGGCTTTGGTTCTTAATCCAATGCAGGGAAATCCAGGGGAGGGGCTGGTTTGGGGAGGGAGACGTTCAAGGAAGAGTTGGAGAGCCAATAGTCAGGTGCTGTGGAAGAGGCTGAAAAGATACACATGAATCAAAGGTTGTCAGGGGCGCCACAGGTGACCCCTGAGAGAGATTAGGGAGGAGTCCAGACGGCATGGGGTTCAGTCAGGGCCGGTGAAAGGGACAGTGAGTGAAGGTGACACTTTCTCAGGATGCTTGGGAGAAAGCGTGGGTTACAGCTTGAAGGGACACAGCATGGAGTGGAGGGAAAGGCGGGTGAATTTGGTTTATCCAAAGGCAGAGGGAGGGGAGGCCTAAAGAGGCAAAGGAGAACAGACTCCAGTGAATGGCAGGACGGTGCTGTCTGCGACGGCAGCCACCGGCCGCACGTGCTGTGAGCACATGAAATGTGGCTATTCTGAACTGAGGTGTGCTGTGCGTGGAAAATACGCACTGGAGTTTGAAATGACTTTTTATACTAATTCCATGCTGACATGATACTCTGGATATATTATATTGGGTGAAATAAAATACATTGTGAAAATTCATTTCACCCGTGGTATTTCTTGTTTATTGTGTTTTACTTTTTTTTGGCTACTGGAAAAGTTCAAGTTATGGATGTGGCTCTCATTACATTTCTGCTGGATAGCACAGCTAGAGAACGAAGGGGAGGCAAAGCAGGAGGGACTCGGAGCACGGCAGACAAGAGACAGACCACAGGATGATTTTCGAAATATCAAATTGGTGTTTTGGAAAACTCGGCCATCGGTGAATTGACACAGAGCCCCCACCTTTGGGCCACAGAGACACTGGCCTCGCTCCCGGCCCTTGAGGGGGTCATTTCCCAAAAGCTCAGATTCATTCATCTGCCAGGCTCAGAGCTGACTTGGGATGGCGCAACCCAAGACAGCCTCTCCCCTGGCTTTTGGGAGCATGAAGCGTGGAGGCAGAAAAGAGAAGGAGGTGTTTGGGGGCTGAGGCTGAAACACAAGATTCCAAGCGGGGAGAAGGTCTCGGATGGGGCTCAGGTGTAGACTGCGATTTTAGGCCTGTTGTTGAGAGCATGTCAACTTCTCCAGCACGTCATCAACATTGGGGGATTCAGAAAAGTATATGAATTTAAAACCACAGGGAGAAGGGCAGACCAAGAGCAAGAAGTGAATGTCAGGAGGCAGCACAGAGTGGAGGAAGAAAGGACGGCGCACTGAGGAGGCTAAATTCTCCTCTTGGATCTGCAAAACGAACGAGCAAAGAGCACTCCGGCTCCAGGCAAGCCACTTTTCCTCTGTGGACGTCAGCTTCCTTATCCACAAAACCGGAAAGGCAAGAGGTGATGGCCAAGGTCTCTGGCACCTGGGGCAGTCCATGGAGTGGCCACGTCCCAGGTCTTTGGCTGCTGAGACAGGACAGTTGTCTTGAGCATACCACTATGAATGGAGATATCATTTACAGGATTTTCAGAGAACTCTCTGATTTCAAATATTCTGTCCCCTGTTTTCCTAAAACACAATGAAATGCTCAGGATACAAGCTGTAACTTTCAAGCAGCTGGTCACACCTGGAAGTCATATAAAAGTCTTCCATCTGACCCAAAAGGATCCATAGGGAATCCCAGAGGAAGCTGGAGTCCTTCAGAATCTATGCCAAGCAACGCCCACCCCCCCAAATCTCCCAAGGTTTGGCAATCACGCATACAAAGCAGAGTGGAAATGTAGATACATTCCCACACAAACCCAGGACACGAGTTGGGATAGAGGGGATGGGGCCGGTGGAGAGGCTGGCTCCGTGAGACTCCCTTGGAAAGGCTTTCTAGAGAAGCCGGATGGTGGCGGGCCCACCCATAAACTGCTGCTCATGCAGTTCTCTGACCTCTGGGGTAAGGAAGAGTTTGCTTTGTGGCCTAGCAAGAAGTTTTGTGGGCTAGAAGTTTATTTATAATCTGAGTGCAAATGAAGTTTCTCTCCTCCAAAAATCTCATCTTGGAGAACAATTATCCAGCCTCCCCTCTCCCCAAGTTCCCCCACCCTCAGTTTCCTCCTCCCCCTTCCAGGAAAGTCAGACAAGCTTTCATTGTTCTAGGTGAGCAGTGGTGACAGCTGAGGATGATGTGGGCTGTGTAGGTGGAGGGAAGGGGCTGACAAAATGCTGGAATCAGACGCAGGGAGGGAGAAAAGCGCATTCCCCTCCAATACGGAAGGCTGGTTTCCACCCCACACAGGTGAAGCACGGCTCTCCTCGTGCCTTCCCCACCCACTAACCTTCACCCACCCATACCTCCTCCCTCCCTCTCATCCTCACCTCCAGGGCCCATGTTAGGTCTGCTGAATTGGGAAGGAAAAAAGAAACTCTAAAGAGAAAGTGAACTTGCCACAAAGTCGCTTACCTAATAAAAAGTTTAATCTCAAATTACCCTCCCTGCACACCGCTACCCCCCAGAAACACACGTTCAGCTTAAGGTCCAGCGGGTGGACTGTGTAAAGTACCATGGCACCACCTCTCACCATGTGCCTTTAGAGGAGAAAACTGAGATTAACCTTTTTACTAAAAGAGATTTTTTAAAAGGCCATGGCAGAAACTGTTAGTTGTCCACCTAAATTCATTCTCCTCGTCTTTCAAAACAACACATAGTATCACTGGGCACCTGGTTACAGAGCTATGGTATTGCTCAGCCAACCTCGCCGCTGGATGCAGTCATGTGACTGTGCTCGGGTCAGCCAGGTATGAATGGAAGAGATGTGTGCAACGTCCACATCTTCCCCCTTTCCACCCTCCGACAAGCCCCTGGCCCTACCTGGCCCAGCACCTGTTTTCACTTTCTTCTGGAACATGCATAGGCCCCAAACTCAGTTTTGACCATACAGATGAGGATAATGTCCTTCGGGCTGGTGGAGCAGCCCCATGGAACTGGACCAGGTCACGTCAGGACTATCTGAGAGAGGAATAAACTCTCATCTCCTTAAAGCCACTGTATCTCGGTATCTCTTTGTTACGCAGCTTAGCTGTACCCTAACTAATATACCTGCGAACAGCAGAGCTTTCTAGATGTGAGCCTCCAATGGCAACCTGGTCCCGTCTTCCTTCCTTCTCTCACCTCATTTGCTCCAGTGCAGAAGGGAGAAAGCACAGTACGCAGAACTCACAAGGTGAGGGGAGGCAGGACGGAGGTGTGAAAATAGGAAGGCCACTTCAAAAACAGCTGAAGGTTTCCGAGGCAGTGGTTCTGACAAGAGCTGGGCCTGAGCCCAGAAACCACACGAGAGACAAAGCAGACAGATTGGCTGGATTCTCAAGGACGGAAGGAAGTACAGTGGCCACACTCCACAAGCTAGGAAACGGAGGCCCAGAGGAAAGAAGGAGCAGGCTCTGCATTATCTCAAGGAGATGAAGCATGGTGTGGGGAAAGATCATGGGATCTGGGGCCAGAAGACCCGGGTTCAGGTCCCAGCTCAGTTACTTTGTTAGCTGAGTGGTGTTGACTGAGTAACTTTACCTTCGTAAGTCTCAGATTCTTCTATAAAATAGGGATGATATTATCTACTTCTCAAGGACTGTTGATAAATTAAATAGGGCAATGATATAAAATGTCAGCAAAGCAATTATTCTTCCACCGCTTATCTAGGTTTAGATATACTGAAAGCAAGAAACTGAGAAACCCAACCAACCAACCTATCCGCAGTCCCCGAGGGGAGTGGGGAGGAGAAGAACATCGATCGGTATTTGTCAAGTGTCTTGAAGCACCGGGAACAGAGATGGGTGCTTGTCCCAGAACACCTCCAGGAAAAAAGACACATGACCAGATCTACAAGGGTGCCAGTCTGGAGCCCTGGGGTACGGTGCACACCCAGGCTGGGAGGATCGGGTAAGGGCTAGGGTGAGGCTGCTGCTCCCACGCCCCTGTGGGCAGCATCCCAGGAGCTCTCCCCATAAGGGGCAGAGGCTCCCAAAGGTGGGGACCACCCTGCTGGAAAAGGGTGCTCCTCTTCTCTGTCCAGTGGCCTCTGCAGGCTCTTGCCTAGAGACAACAGGCCTTCACTGAAGAGTCCACGTGCCCTTTACCTAAAAGCAGGGAACTGAGAGGCATTTGGAGAGCCTCTGTTTTACAAGTGAAAGCGAAGACCAAAGCTTCTCAGCTCTCCCAGCAAGTTGCCGTGTCTGGGCTGGCACAGGCATCTGACCCCTCGTTTCCTGTCTGATGGTCCCTCAGCAGTTCCAGACAGCGAAGCGCAAGAAAGTAGTAGGTGCCTCAGGAATAGCTGCTCCTCAGCCAGATTTGGAGGGAGAGGGAGGGCTTTTCAAGAAGGTGGGGCAGTAAAGTCCCTGAGGTGTGTAGTGAGACTACGAGGAGGGCTTGGGGCTCCCTGCCCAGCAGTTCCCTGCTTGGTCTTGGGCTCTTTTTCCTTCTTCTCTTTTATAATTCAAGTTCCTTTCTTCAAAAACGTATTTGAGTTGGTGGAGGAAAGTGGACTCCAAGGCAGCCCTCGCCTGGGCCCAGAGGCTGTCCCTGAGCCCCAGCACCACCCTCTGATAAGCCCGTCACACAGACCTTCTCAACTCCACTGGCCAGCAGCCTTTGTCTTCTCCTGAAAGCTGAGTTCCCATGCCAGCCCAATGCCTCTTCCCTCGCCTCAGTTTACCCCGTTCCCTGCTAGAACATCCACTCCGCTTACTCCCAGCTCTCACACCCACCCCTACCCCAGTCCCACCATGGTGAGTTCTCCTCACGCTCCCCAAAACTCAGGAGCCGTCCCTCTGCCCTGACCCCCAAAATACAGGCAGGGAGGGCATTTCCCAGAAACACTGTAGGACCCAGGAAAGCATCGCAATGCCCTATGGGGCAGCATATCAACCCTGATATGAGAGCGCCCCCATCCTGAGAGCGCCCAGGCGAGAGGCGCCAGCTGAGTCCTTTCTCCTCCCCATCTAGAGGAAGCAGGGTCCTTCCCAGGACTCGAAGGTGAATAGAAGGAGACCAGGCCATCAACACCAGATGCTCTCCATGTCCCGGCCACATGCATGTATGTGCCTAGGATGACCGAGCGTGAGAAGGTGAGAGGAGAGGAACTCAGCCGCCAGCCTCCCCACCACCAGAACCACTACTGCCTCACACCAGCAGCGAGGGCCGGAAGGCCCGACTGGGCCCATGGCTGGCTACAGAACCACTCCTACCGTCCGCTGTGGTCCAAGGTCTGCACCAAGGGAGCTGATGTGGAAAGGATGGTGGGGCATGCCCTTTGGAGTCCCCTCTCCGAAGCAAATGATCACTCCCCTAACGTTAGCTTTGTAAGTCTGAAGGGTTGTCAACTGGACTTTCTTAAAGAGGGCCACAGCTACAGCAGGAAGCAGAGCCTGGCAAAGCCACCTTAGACTCCAGGCAACCTGAACCCTGACAAACAGAGAGGACAGAGGTACTCAGAAAGGCATGCACTGCAACCCTCGGCCACAGGTTCTCTCCTGGGCGGTTAAGGTCCTCACCCACTCTGGGGATTCGCCACAGCAAAGCATTACCCAGAGTCAGCCAGGTGGCTCTCTGGGCACAGAGACCACATCTCACGGTTCCTCAGCACCGCACGGGGTACCCAGCCCTCGGCTGGTACTAGATAAACGTTCGGTGAGCAGGAGAATGGGCAAACACATCAAGGAATGGCTCATCCTAACCACAGCCATTTCCAGGCAGTCGATATGTACACAAGGAATACAGGCTGATCTGACCTCAACATGAGCCCAAAACAATTAAGAGAGGAAGTCTGCTACAAATCATCCAGTGCATTCCAAACTATCAAATGCATTTAGCAATCCTCTGCTGTTTGGTATTATCCATGCCGCGGGCTTCCTTGCTTAATGCAGCTAACTGGACTGATTGACACCCAGAGGGATGGAACTCTCTCTAGGAGCCTACCAGCGTCATCTGGGCTGCTCCAGGAGCCAGAACAGGAGAATGAGGGCTGAGGAAAGGTCAAATGCCTCTCACCCCACCCCCACGGTCTCCCAGCAGCGACCCCCGCCCTGAAGGGCCTTGGGGAGTTGGGACAGGGTCCTCACGAGCACCTCAAGTGCTAGCACAAGCCACCTAAACTAAATTGCCCTTGTCAAAACAAACCCGCTGCAGGCACTCCCAGGGCCAGTCCGGCTTTCATCACTGACACTTGCTATGGAATTTGGCCAAGAGGCCAGGAGCCCCCAGGTAGCAGAGGAACAGGCCTGAAGGAGCACAGGGCCTGGGCTGGAGTCCAATCCCATTTCTACTGCACGGTCACTTGGGAACCTTAGGACACAGCTCTTGACCTTCTGGTTCCTATAAAATCAGGACAGGATTCCCTGTATTTGACAGAGAAGTTTCTATGGTCATTCTGGTCAACTCCTAGCTCTCCACATTAAAGGAACTCAATCAGTAGTGTCTAGCCCCGGGAGGCACGCTAGAGACACTCAGGCGTGGCCCCTGCCTTTGCGGCACTCACAGTTAAGGTAGAGAGCACAGGAGAAACACACGAATGGAGGACGGCAGAGCAAGATGGCTGGGATCGACTGCAAATGCCTCCCTGGGCCACGGAGGCCAAGACAGGCTTCAGGGAGGGGGCGAGATTTGGGTGGGGAGCTGCAAAGGGTTTGAATGGGGAGTGGAAATTTTCCAATGAAAGCGACAGTCCTCAGAAAAATCATGGCATGGCTGGGGCAATGAAGAGGCCATCGAGCAGGATCACAGAGTGACAGGTGATAACACGGCATATGCATTGCATATTCCAGTCGCCCAGATGGTGAACCACCGCCTACCAGGATGGGAGTAATAACGAACCACTGCAGACTGGTGAAGGAGGAAGTGTTATGATGAAATGAAATTTAATAACAGCAACTGTCTATTGAGTGCTTAGAGTATGCCGGTATAACCTCATTTAATCCTCATGACAATCCAATGAGGTGGATGCAATTAAAATTCCTGTTTCACAGACAAGGAAAGTGAGGCACAGTGAGGTTAAGCAACTTGCTCAAGGCCACACAGCTAGGAAGTAGCTAACCACCATGCAACACTGCCCCATCAAGAAGGAAGAATAATTTGTCTGCAGAAGAGGGATGGAGATGGGAAAAGGGAGGCTGGGTCTGCAGACCAGGAGTACTGCTGCTTTCAGGAACTGACGATGCAGATGGTGCTGGAAAGGAGAGATGAATCCCACAGATTCCAGGAGGAAGTTCTGGCAAAATTTCGGACTGACCCACCCCAAGTCCAGTGAAACTCGAATGCTTAGAGGATCCTTGACAGAGAGAGAAAAGTCGAGAAGGGCACCAATTATGGGGCAGATGATGAGTCCAGACTGAACAGGTGAGAGTTATCTACACAGTGGACAAGGCCATGTCTCTCCTTGGGAAGGAGTTCTTTTCCCACACAGCCTCACCTTCACCTGCAGCCCAGGTCTTCACAAGTTACCCTCCAGGGGACTGAAGCACCCACCCTCTCTCGGCCCCTCCACAGACCCCCATCTCCCAGTGACACCTCCACCCCTACCACAGGCCCTTCTCCAGGGCAGCACATCTGTTCCAAGGGAAACAGACAGGACCTGGTTAGTGTCTATTCACTGCCATGGAGTCCAAAGTGGGGGACTTATTATATCCAAGTGTGTGCATTTGAAAGCATGCACGTGTGTGTCAAGATCCTGCAGATATAAACAGCTCCGCCTCCAAGAAGGAAGCACACTCTCATTTTTCCTCAGTGGACGACAAACAGAGATAAACCAGGTGCTGAGCTTTCCCAGGTCCTGCTGCCAGGAGGCTCCGCCAAGAGGGCTCTCCACAGTTTCTTCCTGGAGACTCTGGATTCTGACAGTCAAATGTCAAGGCATGTCCCCAACAACCCAGCCTACCCTGCCCCTGGGCTCAGCCACCCATCTGGGACAGGCCCCTCTCTTCCCAGTTTTCAGAGCAATCTGGAGAACGGGGGATATTTACAACCCAAGGTTAATTAAAGTGTCATCTTGCTTTCTTGAGAAAGAATGTCTGCAGCTAAGAGTTTCCCCAAGAATGCACGAGGGGTCAGAGGGATGAGAGGCTTCCGGCAGTTCAGACATCCTAAGAGCTGATTTCGTCCGTCAGTGTTTACTGAGGACCCACTGTGTGCCGGGCACTCTGGCATGCAGGGATGCTGGACAGGGTGAGTGCGAAGACTTCCTTTAACCCCAGAAGCAAACACCTTGTTCATCTGTTCACATCAGCTTCCGTCCTGGAGATTCTCGGGCACTCTCCAGGAGGAAGTCCCACAGCTGGGGTCCGTGCAGGCCTTTAGAGTGCTGGTGGGGGCCATGGTGGTGATAGTCGTATGGGGGTTTCTAACACACAAGTTGAATTCTTTGGTGGCTATTTGGGAGCATGTTTGCAGCAGACCTGGAAGTCCTCAATCTGCTTGCTCTCCAGGGCAAGGGGCTGCAGTGGGATGCAGTGGGGAGACTCAAGGACTGCTTGGCAGTTCTGCCTGTTTCAGCAGGACTGTGACCAAGGGGGGTCCTCTGTTTGGGGGCCCATGGGATTCAAGAGCAAGGAAATGCCAAGAGTGTAGCTAAGGTGGTCACAGTTAAGCTACGGGGTAGATGGCCAGACTCTGGACCTTGACACTTCTGTAAGAGAAATCAGAATTTCTTCAGAGGATTGTACATTCTTTCTGCCTGTGGCCCAGGGTATATATTCCTGAGAAACAGCTCATTAGGAAGAGAGGACACTTGTTCCGAGAGGCCTTTCCTGTACTTTAGGCCTTGGGACATAACCTGCTAAGTGGCCATCACAATCAGGCAAAGGCCAGTCTGCCTACTATATGCACGCCCAGTTAGGTCTAAAATATATAACATGACCCCCTCAACCTTAGCCTCAAGTGCCCCAACCAGCAGAGGGGTTGGGTAAGCTAAGAGGATAAACCAGCCAGAAGAAAAGACTGAAGAAGAGAAGTCTGAGAAGGCAGGAGGGAGGAAAAAGCACCAACCCTTCAGCAAAGAAAAGATGTTTCACTGAAATATTCCCAAAGCCTAATTTTAGACAATAGCTCCTTTCTCCACCAGCATTCTTCCCAGAATTAAGATTGCATCCGGTGAATTCCCGTCATCCCCAGGGAAGTTTCATCCTCTGGAGTTTCAAGCAAGGAGTGTTTTTTATCTGTGCTGAAGCAGACTAATGGCGAGACATGCCCCAGCAAGGAGAAAATCATGGGCCGTGGACTTTCTACAACCTTACACTTGCTCACCCACACAAACCACACACCTGTCCACCTTCAGCTGACAAGAGCGGAGCAGAGAACTGGAGCTCTACACAGCAGCCAAGATGATCTTTTCAACACACAAATCTGATCGTGTAAACTACACTCCCTCTCCCTCTTCAAACTTTGATAACATCCGAGTCTCTTGGAATAAAATCCAGTCTCCTTAACTCAGCCGCATGGGCTGTGACACCTGCCTCCTGTTTCTCCAGGCTCACGTCACTACCCTTGAGTTCAGTTCCTGCTCCATCCTGCCACAGGGTTTTTGCACGTGCTAGTTCCTCTCCCAAGAAAACCCCACTCCCACCCCTCTTTGCCTAGTTACCCTCTCCTCTTCCTCTAGACGGCAGCCAAGTAGTCAATTCTGACGTCCCGAGGTGATTCCCCCCTAACCACCACCACGACGCCCATGTGTCCATGCTTTTGTGCCACGGACAGAAGGAATTTTATAGTTACCAGTGTCATTTGTCATCAGGGTACAACTTCCCTACTAGACTGAGAGCTCCCTATGGGCAGGGCCTATCTGCTCACCAGTGAAACAGCAGCTCCTCGCGCAGCGCCCGGCATCTAATAAATACTCAGGAAACATAGCATGAATGAATGAGTGGCTGAGGAAATGAATGAACAAAACATCAAACCAGTTATGAGCTGGCCATTCTCCAAAGCTAGATCCATAAATTCCACTTTGTAACAGCCTAAGAAACAGCTCGGGCACAGCAGTCGTCTTCACCCCGCGCCCAGGAACCCTTTCTTCTCCAGCGTGTTCACTCAAGTCTTTATCTTCACAGCCTCGCCACGCGTCAGAGCCAGCGAGGGCTTGCCACGCTACTTTTTCAGATGAGGAGACAGGTCCAGCGCCCAGTCCTGCCAGGCAGTGGGACAGTAGGACTTCATCAGACCCCTTGATTCTAATGCGCTGCTGTGTTAGTCCAAACAAGCCAGGCTACATTGTACCCCGAATGCACCCCAAAATCTCTGGGGCTTAACTCCATACAAGTTTAGTCTGGCTCATAAAAAATCTGATATGGGCTGCCTGACCACTGTAGTGTACACCTGAAGTCGAAGCTGAATAATAATGAAGGTCAATTATAATTTAATATATATATATATAGTCACAGGATGTGGATTGGAGCACAGCATAAGGAATAGAGTCAGTGGAACTGTAACAGCTATGTACGATGTCAGAGGGGTAGTAGAGTGTGGGTGGGGGGTTACCACTTTGTGAGGGGTATAAATGTCTAACTATTACACTGTTTTGTACACCTGAAACGAATAATAAAAAAAATCTGATACAGGCCACATGGCTCCGCTCCCTCTGGGCAGGGGGACGAGAATGCTGGAGGGCTGCACAGGGTTTTTTCATGGCCAGGCCTGGAGGCGGTGGACATCATGGCGTCCACCGCTTTCACCCACATCCCACTGGCTACCACTCATATGGCCCCAAACTAACTGCAGGAGCCTTGGGAACACGTCTCCCCAAGTGCCCATAAAGGGAGAATGAAGTGGGGAACAGATCTCCACCACTACAGGGCAGCTCCTAACGAGGGCTCCTTATCAGGGTCCTAGAACGACCCGCAGCAGCCCCTGGCCACGTGGCCCCATGTCCCTGCTGGAAGGACAGTGTCTCCTACCCTGATGTGACACACTGACCGGGAGCGGTTTCCCAGAGCACAGAGGCCCCAGCAGAGATCAGTAAGTGGTCTTCCAGTTTGGTGTGGGAGTTGGGGGTGAAGGATGCAGGGGTAAGGAGACCACGCCCTGGAGCTCTGAGCCTCCTGACCTCACTCTTCCAGCTGGTCCCGGCCTGCAGGAGGGCAGTCCCCACTGTTACTGAAATGGAAGGCTCTTTCCTTGGTCATCTGCCAGAGATGCCTGAGGACCGCCAGGGGGAGGGGGTCCTGGCAAAGGAAAGCGACCTTGGACTCAGGTCCTGGTCCCAGATCTCATTGGCCAAATGTCTTTAGTTGTGTTTCTTCCTGCCTTGGTTTCCCAAAAGGTGAAACGGAGATGCTCAGTTCCACCTCCACCCGATCACCCAGGGTGAGTGTACGGATTAAAGAAGAGAGGTGAGAAACGATGCTCAGATACAAGTGCCATCAGTTATTATAGAGAGAGTCACCTAAAGTGCCAAGGTGACTCCTTCCCTTTGACTGTCATCTGTGCAAAAAAGGCCGTGTTGTTAATGCCTGTCCTATACGCCCATATTCAGAGTATCCTACCCCAGTTTCCAGGAACTCAGGCTGAAATTCTACCAGCGAAGTGAATTTCCTGGTACTGGTTATTGTCCGATAGTACTAGGACACAGCATGAGACGCAAACATTTACTTTCATATGTACGAGCCAGTCCCAGGGATGACTCACCCACTAACATACGGGTATCTACCATCCCAGCTGAGGGTTACAGGAGGCATTTACCATCACGCTTGGTCTTTCACTGGCAGAGGTTCCAGAGTTGGAGGGTGAGGTTGATGGGGGGGGTGGGTGCTGGGATGGAGGACCCAGACTGGGGGTGGGGGGAGCGGGGAGGAGGAGATTCCAGGAGCCCCTTGAGGCTGAGCCTGGGGCACTGCTCTGGCCTTCCTTCCCACCCGCTTCCCCCTGGAGGACTTCTGAGGCAATTCTCTCTGCTTCTTTGAAGTAACACTGAGTCTCTCCAATCTGGGGAGAGGGTGCCTCATGAGGTAAGAAAGGAATTGACGGGGCAGGAGGCAAGAGGCTTCAGGCCCTTATAGCAGGTGGATTTGCAGAGAACTTTGAGAGCATCCAGGGTAGCAGTTGCTGCTGCTACAGGGATGGGGTGGAAATAGATGGATGGGAAGGGGGAGAGAAGGTATGAGGAGAGAGTGGGTGAAGCAGACAATGGAGGCTGTCAGGAGAGGCTTCTGTGACAGCACTGAGCGTGGGAAGGACATGTGGGTGAGGGTGGGGCTCAGAAACACGGGGACTTCACGGGGGGCTTGGCAACTGCAAAGTTGGGAAACCCAATCGGAGCTCCCAGATATCAGCCAACTTCTGATCAACTTTGTCTGAACAGGAGAGAGACTCCAGCCTAAAAAGTTTTCTGGAATTTCATTTATCTTCCTTTTAAGCATGTCGCCATGGGTTTCTACATCCACTTTACTCTGATAGACTATCCTCATTTTGCAGAAGAAGAAACTGAGACTCTAAGGACAAGACAACTCAGCCCAAGGAGATACAGATAAAATAACAAATGCAGGGTCAGAATTCAAACCCAGGTCCTTTTTAACCCCAAGGACACAGCCAGACATTTCTGGGTCTGAATTTCCCGTCCCAACAATAGGTCAGACTCTCCTAGTTAGGGCTATTTCCCTAATTAGAAGTAATTAATAGAACTCCCTCAACTGTCTTCTCAGAAACAGTGAGTCCAGGTTTGAACACATTTTGGTCTCCTAGGAAAAAGTAAGCCAGAAAAACCCCAGTTACAATTACCAGCGCCATCAGTATGACTATCCACCACAAACACTTACAAGGAGCCATGTGACCGGGGACAAGCTGAAGTAGGTGGGTGGGAACATGACAACGACACCCTCTGTCCTCAAGTGGATTCTGGTCCCGTCCAAGCCAAACTCTGAGAGGCTAACGTTTGGGGGACTGTGAATCCTCGGTCCCCAAAGGGGAAGGCACAGAGAGAAGGGGTTTGTGACAGCTAGATGACAATCTTGACCAGTCTCATTTATCAACCGAAACCATGTGCTACAAACTGCCTGCCTCCTGACCCTCTCAACACAGGCAGCTGGCTTCGTCTCTTGGAGTCAGGATGTCCAGCAGGGGCCACCCTCCCTAAAGTCGGGGCAGCACACACCCACAATGCAAGCCAGGGCGTGGGGTCACCACCATGGACCCTCCTCACATCCCGTCCTTCCGCCCGAGAAGTGCAAGTAGCACGGTATTCCCCATGGTGCTTCACCTCTACCCTGGCAAGCACCTGACTGTGCCTCAGTCTCCTCTCCTGTGAAACGGGGATACCCTCAAGCTTGGCATAAGGATTAAATGAGTTACTATATGGTAAAGGGCTAGCAATGCCAATAAATATTGTTACCAACATTATCACTGTCTGAAAAAAGGGATGGGCAGAGATGGACCCTCCTGTCTCTCCCCTTCCTCTGCTTCTCCAGGAGAGGGAGGAGAGTTGGAGATCTCACTCTGCAGCATCGGCGAAAGGTCAGGAGCTGGTGCTGAGGGAACTGCAAAGCTGGGTTCTGTTCCTGGCCTCTCCGCTTTGTGTGACTTTGGGCAAGTTACTTACCTGTCTGAGCCTCAGTTTCCTCATCTGTAACAAAGGAGTCATAATGGTACTTTCCCCATAGGGTGCTTTGAGGATTATAGGAACAATATATGTAAAGTGAGAACACTTTTTTAGAAGTAAAAAGAGTGTAATATTATTCCACTCTTCTGTATGAGAGGACAGCAGCTCTCTGTTTTCTAGTAAATGCCAAGAATTTTCTGTTCCTTTTTCCAGAGCTAAGAGGTCTCAGTCATATTGTGCCAGGATGTTGAGCGGGGGGCTCACCACCTGCTTCAGCCACAAGACCCCCGTCTAAATTCTCCTGGGAGGCCTAACCTGTGGCCTGTGCCCAGGTCCTCACAAAAGCAATCCCAGAAGCCTCTCCCCAAAGATGTGACTGGGCTCGGCTCCACAGCAGGGCGTGAGTGTCTCCTAGTTCCAGCCCTGCTCACTGGCCTGGGAGACGTGGGATGACTCAGCCACTGAGCTGGCTTCATGCATGTGTGCTCTGTGCAGTCACACAGGGACCCACAATATGACAGCCCCACCGGCAATGCACAGGATGCCAGTGTCGCCACGTCCTCGCCAACCTGCCATGGTTTTTTAAAGGCAGGATTAAGTGCGGTCCAGTTCGGGGACAAAAGGATGGGCGTGATTTCCAAGGGGTTTTTTTTTGCGTCAACGGGATGTTAGGTTCTCTATTTGGGGGAGGACCTCTGGGGATGTCTCAGTTTAATGTTACGTTGTTTTCATCTCGCAAGTCTTCATACTCTTTGAACAGGGGCCCCCACATTGTCGCTGTGCACCAGGCCCCGCAAATGACGTACCCAGTTCAGCAGGCTTCTACAACTAGTAGCGCCGCCAGAGCCAGGTTGAGGCCCTGTGTTCACAGTCTCTCCTCACCGTCACGGCTCACACGGATGCCTCACTGCTCTCTTGCTTCTACCCTTGTCCCCTGCGGTCTCTTTCCAACAATGGAGCCACAGGGTCCTTTTAAACTGGGAGTCAGAATCATGTCACCTCTTGCTCAAAGCCCTCTCTCGTTCTCATCGCACTCAGAGTAAAAGGAATGGCGGCCCTTGAGGCGTTTCCCAGTCTGCACCTTTCCCGTCCCCCGCTGACCTCGTTGCCAGGGTCCCTCCCTTGCTCCCTCTGAGGCAGCCACACTGGCCTCCTCGTTCTCCGCCAACAGCTCAACAGGCACATTCCACCCCACGGCCTGTGCTCTATCTGTTCCCTCTGCATGGGACACTCTTACCCCAGCTATTCTTCCCCAAAGAGAGGACCAAACATGCCTTTAATGCCAGAAAAGTCCTCTGAATTCATATCTATCCCTTCGTCCCCAAGCTGGACTGCACTTAATGCTGCCTTTTATAAACCACAGAGTGTTGGCGAGGAAGCGGAGACACTGGAACCCTGTGCATTGCTGGTGGGGATGTAAAATGGTGCAGCCGCTGTGGAAAACAGTATGGTGGTCTCTCGAAAAATTAAACATAGGAATACCACATGATCTAGCAATTCCCCTATCTGGGTGTATATCCAAAGGAATTGAGAGCAGGGACTGAAACAGATACTTGTACACCAACGTTCACAGAAGCATGATTGACAATAGCCAAAAAGGGGAAACAACCCTAATGTCCACGGCTCAATGAATAGATAAACAAAATGTAATACATACACACCATGGAATATTATTCAGCTTCACAAAGGAATGAAATTCTGATACATGCTGCAACATGGATGAACTGTGAAGACCTGATGTTAAGTGAACTAATCGAGACACAAAAGTACAAGTATTGTATGATTCCACTTACAGGGGGTACCTAAAATAGTAGAATTCTTAGATACAGAAAGAATAGAGGTGCAGGGGCCAGGGAAGAGAGGAATGGGGAGTTATTGTTTAGTGGGGACAGAGTTTCTGTTTAGTAAGATGGAAAAGTTCTGGAAACGGATCGTGGTGATGGTTGTACAACATAGTGAATGTGTTCCATGCCACTGGAGTGTACACTTAAAAGTGGTTAAAATGATCAATTTTACATTGTTTCTATTTTACCACAATAAAAAAGACATGAAATAAAGCATGAGGATAGAAGACTCAATCTAATATGGAATCCACTCTGGCCCCTTCAGCCTCCACACCCACCCCAGGGCCTTATGGTGTTTGTTACGTGTGACACTGACCACCATGCACAGTGGGTGGCCGAGTCCTGGTCCTGTCCTGGAGAGGGAAAGGAGCGTCCCAGGTCTGTTGCACGCCCTCGTAACACCGTGTGTGAGGAACACTCAGCCATGATGCACGCGCGTGTGTATACACACATACAGACTACAGCCCAGGTCATGGGGTGAGACTGTGAACTCTCCTGCTGAGGAGATGGGGCTTTGTGAATAGGTGGAAAGCTCAAAGGGAAAAGCAGTCTCTGGTGAGGAATTTAGGGAACTCCTAATTCTGCCTCCAGAATTCTGGGTGTCAGGAAAGCCAAGTTCAGGGGCAGGCGGGAGCCACAGTGTGTGACACAAAGGAAGGGAGGAGGCATCTCTCCCCTCCGCAGCTCAGCCCTTGCCACTTCAGGAATGTAAAGAGGGCCAGCAAGGCCCTTGCGCTTGGAGCAAGCTCGCAGGCCCCTCTGAGCTCTCCATTCATGGCTTTACCCAGCAATTGTCAAGGCTGAGCGTGGACGCAGAGGTTTTTTTGGTCTCCGGGGAGTTTGAGATGCTCACAGCCTGGTCCCACACCAGGGTGGGGTGGGGTGTGGCTGCCAGGCAGAGCTCCAGGCTCCCACCTTCCGGGAGATGGACAAGCTCCTCAGGGAGAGAAATGCCAGATGGAAAAGTGCCCGCCCACAGGGCTAATTTTAGGCTCCACAGCAGCAGCAGCAGCAGCAGCTTCCTGCACAAACCCCCTGTGCAACTCAGCTGAGGTTTAAACTACGGGACCACCCAGAAGGAAAAGCAAATATGCACAAGCACATGCACCAGTGCCCATACATGCGTGTACATGCACGTAACACAGACCCTTCCTCCAGGCAGGCCTGACAAATGCTCTTTCCTGTCCTGTGAGAGGGAGGGAATCCATCAGTGCTCCTTCCTCCCCGCTGCTCTGAACCCAGTAAGGCCCCACCAAATATTATTAACCACATGACCTTATGGTTCCCGGGTCAGAGAGCCCAAGGTCACTAGGCCCCAGGAAAAGACCCTGAGGGAGATTTAATAACAAACAGCCTTTAGCTCACAGCTGCAGATGGGACCAGCTGTCTCCTCTGAGAACAGAACAGGACAGCTCAACAGGACATATTAACAAGGAATTTGCTTGGACTTGAGGATAAACGTTCCAACCAAGGGGAACCTAAACCATGGAGCTACAGACACTCCTCCCAGCACATGACTGAGTCACAAAAGGGTGTCTCTTCTCTGGGCTGGGCAAGTGTGGTTACCTGCGGACAGGGGTGGCTTAGATGGTCTTAGAAGCCCTTGGTAACACCTGCTCATATTTACACTGCCACTTGCTGCACCCTTCATATATATTACCTAGGGCTCAAAGACGTTGACAGACTTACTCCAGGTTACACAGCAGGTAAGGGCCAGAGCTGGGATTTGAAGCCAGGTGTGTCCTCATAAAGCCTGCCCACATACACTGTCCTTTTGCTAACCCCAAAACCAACCTGCATGGGACAACTGGGATATTGAAATTCACTGCCTGAGAAATTGTTCCTTCTTTGCCCCCTCCGCATTAAAGCCACAGGACCTGGCCTGAAGCACCAGTACGCTTCTTCTCCCCCAACCTCCCGCTCTTAAGCTCCGCTTAGACAATCTCTGCGCCCCAACTATTCTAATTTGAGGAGCACAGAGGCCACGGGTACCACCGTGGCCTCCTTGCTCTTCCTGGAGCCACCCCTCCTCTGACGACCCCTCAGCTGGGGAAAGGACTGCAGGGAAGAGACAACACGTGGAGGGGCAGCCCTTCAGTCTGCTTGGACTCCCTGGGAACCCCCCCACCCACCCCGGCCTCCAAGTCATAATATTTACAGGGAACACTGCAAAGCCAGCCACCCAGCAGCTCTGCCTGGCTGGCAAGTTACCGCAAACAGCAGATGTCTCTCAACAATGGGAACGCGGCCCCCTCCTTACACTCGGGGTCCCACCCCATCCCCAATAAACAAATAAACAAGCAAGATACAGGAGCCAAGCTAGCTGCCCTTCCTGCAGAGGTCACCCTGGAGCCAGAGCCACATACTCACACTCCACTTGAAAAACACGTCCTTCTAGGGGCAAAAAATGTCCATTGCAGACACACACACACACACACACACACACACACACACACACACACAGTGCTCTAATGTGGTGTGTGTGTGTGTGTGTGTGTGTGTGTGTGTGTATCTGAGACAGAGAAAGGCAGGGAGGGGGGATGGAGAAAGGACAGGGAGGGAATGTCAATAGAGCCAAAATGCTTATTTTATTAAAACCTTTTATAAATAAGGCCCACTTAGCCCTCGCCAGACATGCAGTGTCAATGCCAGAAATCATGAAACCTCTACTTTCTGGAAACCTAGCTGGTGAGACAGAGGCACGCAGAGGGTGAGAGGGGAGACCTGCCAATGTTTTGAATGCATATCCCTGCCCCCTCCAACTCCCAGAACTCCCACTTGGAGCCCCATCTATGCCCAAGTTGGCGAGAAAAGCATGATTTCAAGTCCCACCACACCACTTACTTGCTATGTGACCTTGCAGGCTACTTAAGCTCTCTGTGCCTCAGTTTCTCATCTGCAAAATGGAGAATAACAACATCTACATTCGCGAGTTGGGCGATTAGATATTAGCTATTGTGATGCTAATCCTACTCTCCCTTTTTCTTACTTCTCTCTCTCTAGTCTACAGAAAGACTTCTTTTGTGGACTGGGAGTCGTCATCTTCACCATCATGTTCTCTTTAAGCCCAAGACAGTGCTCCAAGGTTCTTATCTCCATCTTAGAGATAAGGACACTGAGGTTCAGAGAGGCTGTGAGACTGGCCTGAGGTAGCAGCATAAGTGATGGAGACTGGGAAGGCTGTCGTAGATAGAGGCAGAGCAGGAGTGTCCAACCAGCGCTGTGCAAAAGCTTTCAGAAGACCCTGCCCTCTTCAGAAGGCACACGGCCAAGAGGACATGAGGAAAGGTACACAGGCACAGATGAGCCTGGGGTGGCTCAGCCCCAGTGGCTGTGAGGGCACAGGCTGGCTGCTAAGTTGGGGGGCTCAGCCTAGACACCGCACACCTCCTTGGGCCCAGAGCCCTGGCTCCACGTCCTCAGCAGGAGGCACCACAGTCGTCAGGAATCCTGCGTTCCACTGAGAGGAACCTGACAGGATGTTAGTGGCCCAGGATCCTAACTCCCACCCTGGAGTTTCTCAGCTTCTCAGAACACTGCCATGATGCTCCAGCTCTGGACAGGCCTGTGTTCCACTCAGGAGACCGCATCTTCCGATTTGCCCAGCACAGTCCTGGTTTATGCCTGCTGTTCTGAAACAGTGACGAATAGTGCTCCCTCCCATTTCACTGTCAAAGTGTCCTGGTCTTGATGCTAAATTCTATGGTCACCATACTCCCACTCCCCTCAAGGCTCCTGAGCCCTGGGCCAAAATCTGCCACCCAAAGGGGTATCCCACCCTCCTTGGGTAGTTCCAAGGAGCCTCAAGTAAACTCCTGACCAGCCTCCTTTACTTTCCAGGCTGCAGAAACTTTCTTCCCACGCTGCCTGCCAGCCCCATGTCTGCGATTTCCAGAAGTAGCCCAGCTGGGTCTTCTCAACACAATACCAGTGACCAAAGGTCGCGAGCCTGTCAGTATGGAAGGCGACTCCAACAGAAACAGGCCACTCCAGAACAGAGAAAGGAGACAGCCAGACGATCACCCAGCACAGCACATGGACACATTAGGATCCTACACAAGAAAGCGCCATAACTTCAAGAAGAGAAATAAGAATTCCTTCTAGCCTTGGTCTGTTCATTTGCCCATTCATTCACTCATTCATTCATTCAACAAAAATTGATTAAACACCAACCAGGTTCAAGACTGTGTCCTATAATCAATGGAACCAGAACTCACAACATTAAAACATAAATAAAACCTAGAGAATTAGAATGGAGATATGTGTGTGTGTGTGTGTGTGTGTGTACACACACACGCACGCACATATTTACTTATTCATGTCTTTCGGTTTTGAACTATCCTAGGACTAATCTGAAAATCACTGGAATCAGGCTTTGAAATGCATTGGTGATTTTTTTCAATACATTTACCTCGTTGGTGATGTCTGAGGCCATGTGCTATTCCACTGTTATTTAAATGAGCCTAGATTCTGAGACCTCTTCTATAGTCTTAGAATGTGCCAAGGGGTGGGGAATCTAGCCAGGAAGAAAAAAGTCAATTCAGTCAAATTCATTGACCTAGGAATATGTATTAATTGCCCAGGATGTGACCAGCACTGCAGGAGGCTGGGGGTAAACCACCGAGTGCCAACATGAGGTGCATTTCCAACAAACAGCCTGTGGAAAGAAGCCTGCCTTTCGCTGAGAACCTTCACCTCGGCCTGGCCCAGTCACAAACATGGGACATTCAAACCAAGTGACATAGCAACCTCCTTTAAAAAGGCCTATTAGCAGATGCAAGACAGAATTTATCTTCCCACAACATTAATGAGACAAACATGTACTGAGGCCAGTGGCAGGCCAAGCACTCTACTAAGGCTAGAGAAATCAGCAATAAATAAGGCCTGTCTTGGCTCTTGAGACACACCCAGCCTAGTGGAGAAAGACGAATAAAACCGGGAGCATAAAATGCCTGGGTGAGTGTGGTCGCAGAGGGGCCCCCAAGGAAGGGAGGGAAGACCCCATCTCTGTGTGCTGGGGTGAAGCCAGGAAGGCTTCCAGGAGGGGGTGATGTTTGACTTAGGTTCTGGAATGCAGAGAGCAGTGGCAGAGGGAGGGACAGAAAGCATTCCAAGGAAGCTTGGAGAGGCAGCTGTGTAGGCCTATAGCGCAGATGGGGGGAAGCCAGTACTCAGGGCTGGAATGGCCAGGAAGCAATGTGCTCACACCTGAGTTATGGAAACGTCGCATTACAGCTGTGTGGCAGATGCACCAAAGATGGAGAGAGCCTAGTCAGAGGGACCAGGGAAAGGGCTATTACAATGGTGTAGATGAGAGATGATGAGGGGCTCACCAGGGCAGGTTGAGAACAGACGCAAGGGGTAGAGGAAAGGAGAGGACGTTTCAGAGTTAAAACCATCAGCACTAGATGACCAACTGAAAGTGGGAGGCGAGGACAGGGAGTTTTCAAGCATGTCTTTCAGTTTCTAACCGGGCAACAGGGGGTTGGTGATGCCAGAAAGCAAGATGGAGAAGAGAGGGGGGTTGGGGAAGCTGGCTTTGGTGGGGACAATGGAGTGGATGAGTTAGGCAGTGCACATGCTGGGTTTGAGGTGCCCAAGGGACAAACAGCCAGGGAGAGACAGCTGGAAATTTGCGATTGAATATCCAGAGAGGTCTGATATCAGAGGGGCAGATATGGGAAGCAATTGACCTTAATCACGGAGGTAGGCAAGATCAGCCAGAAGAGAGCCCAATATGGAATCCCAGGAACTACCTAAATGCTTAAGGAAGAAGGAAAGGACCAAGATGAGATGGAACGGGAGCAGCCTGAGAGGAGAACCAGGAGAGAGTGTCAGGAAGAAGGCAGTGCCAGGCTGATGAGAGGCAGGAGACCAGCAGCTGAGACTCAGCCATGTGGCAGCCAGGAGACCCCAATATGTGCAACAAGGTTGCTTTCATCATGGGGGGAGTGGAATCGGTGGATTTAGGGAGACGTGCAAGTTGAGAACTACCCTGTTGAGAGGGCTGCTGGTGATGAGTGGGAACGAGAACATGGGAGATGGAGGCAGGCCTACGAAACGAGGGTGGGTTTGTATGTGGAAGAATTATGCCCAAGCTCAGCATCTGAGAAAGGGAGTCAGGGAATGAGGAGAGGCTGAATAAAGGCCAAGAGTGACGGAGGGAGGGAGGTGGCCTAAAGGGACAGAACAGAGGCCAGGCAGTGGAGGGATGCCCTGAGCAGGAGAAGGTACTGGGCTGGCTCTGAGAGGACACCAGGAGGTCAGCTGAGACAGAGGACAGATGTTTAAGGGTCCTCCCTGAGGCAGGGAGTTCATCTGCAAACAATGAGCGCTTGGCCGTGACACAGGACTGGGAGCTCCAGAGATAGTGGTAAGGGCTCCAGCTGGTCTCTCTGGGGAGGAGGATATGAATACAATCACGAACCTCATTAGAAGATCCTTGTGAGGAACGGTTCAGAAGTTTTCCTCTGGGCTAGGATTTGTCATCCTGTGCCTGAGTCTTTCAATCCCTTTTCCCCAATACCAATAGGGCCTATTAGCACATAGAGAGTTTGCACAAGAGGGTATCAAACACCCCCCCACACACACACACACACACACACTGCCTGCACATCACAGCTGGGAACTCCTGGGCCAGCACAGGCCCACATCTGTTTCTTGCTCTTGGGTGATGCCCAGCAGAGCACCACATGCAGAGGCACGTGACAAGCAGATCAGAGGGACACTAACCCCGAGGTTAGAAAAACCTGTAACTTCCCCCCTCGCTGACCACAGGGTCAATCGACTCGCCCAGAATAAGTGCTTCTCTGTCCTTGGCCCAGAGCAGGATAAACTCCAGAGTGAAGTGAGTATGACTAGAACCTAATTTAATGGCGAGGACACAGATGTCCGCACAGGCCTTCTGACCTGCAAGAAACAAAGGGTGCAGAGCTTGCTGGGGAGCCTGGCTCTACAGGGAGCTGCAAATGGCCCTCATCCTTCCTCAAGAGCAGTTGGGGGAGTATAACGGTGGCAGAGCCATAGGAAGGGCCTGGGTGTGGGGTGTGGTCCTGCTCACAGCTGGACACCAGGACAGAACAGGTGTCCCTAGGTGACGAGGTTGAGGATGGCTCCCAATTTCTGGGCCATCGAGATTCTAGCTTCAGTCTCAGGCTGGGAAGTTGGACAGACACTTTAAGCCAGGGGTGTCCAAACTTTTTTCAACGTTTTTTACCAAGGGCCATATGCGGTAAAATACACAAACAGCCGGTCCACTCACTCGAGGTGAAGTACATACTGCCTCACCTGGTTTATTTAAGTAAACTAAATATAT
The DNA here is from genome assembly GCF_057876585.1 of Rhinolophus sinicus. NCBI lineage: Eukaryota > Metazoa > Chordata > Mammalia > Chiroptera > Rhinolophidae > Rhinolophus > Rhinolophus sinicus. The sequence goes on along the minus strand of NC_142517.1, from coordinate 61,420,772 downwards.
TTTGGAATTTGCTGCGGGCCAATTAACAATGGATTGCGGGCCACAGTTGGCCCGCGGGTCGCAGTTTGGACCCCTGCCTTAAGCCATCAGCTCAGAGGAAAGACCTGTCTCCTACTACTCTTCCCCAGCACACACTGCTCACAGCCAAGCCTGACTTTTGCTGCTGCTGTGGAAAAGGGGGGAAAGAAGAGGAGCTGGCGACCCTGAATGTTGCGACTATGGCAGGATGCAGAGCGGCCTTCAGAATCCACTTGGTCACCCAGTTCACTGTCAATCTTACTTACTCTCAATGCCTCCCACTGTGTCCTCACGTCCATTTCCTTCCTGTGCAGCTGGTGGAACGGCGCAGAGGGCCAGCTTCTCTCTGTAAGATCTGGTTAGCAGGGGCTCTAACTGAGGCAGGCACCGGTGGTCTTCTGGAGCCCGGGTCCCCCTGGAATGGTTTCTAGCTTTCTCTGTGTACACAGAGGTGCATTTCCCTGCAGGGAGGGTTCAGAGCTCTAGACTTTGGGAGAGGTTGAAACCCAAAGGAGAGTAAAAAGTTGCTTTAGGGGATTAAGAACTGCTGGGGAGTAAGGAAGGAAGTCTGGGCTTGGCCTCCTGTGGAGGTCGGGGAAGCACTCTCCTCATATCCCCGTGGCAGTTCTGGGCCATCAGGGCTGCACGCACAGCACGTCCTGGGCCACCCAGTCACATTCTTGGAATGGACTCATCCTTGGAGGGGTCTGTCCCCCAAAATCTCCATCTGAGAAGGAAGTATCTGTTCAACCTTTCACCATATGCTACAAACTCATGAGGGTATGAGGTGGGCATTTTGATGTTTCCCCCCTCCCTGGAATGAGGTAGCAAAGCTGACTTTGGAAAACCAGACGCAAACCCTACAAGCACACCGCGCTGATCCAGCTGTTGGCAGGGGCCAGCACACGTCCCACCTGCCCCTCCAGGGACTTGGGGGCCACCCAGCGTACCTGTGCACGAGGACCAGCTGCCCAAACAGACTAGCCAGGGGGTCCTAGAAGCTCAAAGGATGTGCTGACACACTGATTCCTGCACGTGGGTGGGATGGGAATGGAAGCAAAAGTGTGTGGGTCTGGGATGAGAAAAGTGAGCTACATTCTGAGAATTTCAAAGCACGCCATCCGAGGCTACTGGGCCACTAACGTAGGCCAAAGCCACCCTTCCCAGTCAGTCCATGGGCTGCTGCCTGATGACCACAGACTGTCTAAATATTTCCAGATGTCCTTGATGGCCTGCAGAAGACGGCAAGTGTATCTCAGACAAAATAAAGTGAAAGATCATCTCTTGGGAAAGAGAGGCTATAAATTACAATTATCACTTCCCAACCAGACGGAGGGAGAGGCCATGGGGCTACGGATTGAGGGCGGACGATGGGGTTGTCCTTCCTGGGAGACCGTCCTCACCTACCTAAGGAGGCGGAGAAGCAACCCAAGGTTCTCTGTGGTCTCCTTGCTCTAGCCCAGCCCCCATAATCTCCCCTTCCCGAGGTCCAAATGCCATAGGATGGAAACACAACGAAAATAACATCACCCCATGAAATGTGCTCAGCCATTTCCAAGGTCTGGGGCTCCTATTAACTCCAAGTTGTCAGTCCCTCAGGCTTTGGCCCAACCTCGGCATTGTGCAACTCCAGGGGGCGCCATTCACAGTGCAGACTACATAGGAACAGCACCCTCTGCAGGCTGCGGGCAGCGTGCCACAGCCCTGCAGGGCAATGGGTGGTCAGTCACTCCACAACCAGCTCTATCAGCTATGTGCTCCCAGCTCCCAGACAAGGAGCCCCATGCCTTGTCCCAACTGTGTCATCTCTGATCCCAGGAGCACCTGCAGTCCCTGCCATGGCACCTTTTGTCATGGCTTTCCCATTAGACCAGGACTCCAGAAGATAGTAAGGACCATTTCCAGAGGCCTCAACGGAAGTGCAGTGGCTGATACAGGCTGCGGAAGGTTGGCCTGTTCCGGACGAGAGCCTCCTCCTAACATCTAATTTACTTTATGTAATTAAGAAAAATTCACTATGCAATGGCAAGAGTCGGGGGAGCAAGTTACAAAACAGTATATCCTGTATTATACTAGTTTCGGTTTTAAATGATTAGAAGGAAATATCAATGTGGTAAAAATGAGGCTGATTTTACATTTTCTCCTTTATACTTTTTTTTTAATTTCCCAGATTGTCTTCAAGGGATGTGTGTGGCTTTTATGAACAGGGAAAGAGGGCTACAAACGCAATAAACGCTTTTTTCCTTGGAGAAACCTTGAATGGAAAGCTCTGTGAGTTCCAGATGGGGTAAAACCTGCCGGGTTTTAGAAAGTCTGAGTAACAGTTAAGATGGGCTGAGGTCTGCAAGTTAGGATGTGCTCATTGAGTGTCTCATAAACCACAGATTTAGAGACCAAGAGACCATCTCCAACGGGCATCTCATACTCGCAGCCCCAGGCCCAGAGGGCAGGAAGCTGGCCTAAGGGCAGTCAGCCAGGGGTAGTGGCCAAGCCAAGTCTGAACCTAGGCCTCTGGGCCCCCAGGCAGAGGACATTATGACTTTTCTTCTCTGATCTCTCTCTCTCTCTCTCTCTCTCTCTCTCTCTCTCTCTCTCTCTCACTGTTCTTACCCATCCTACCAGATGGCCATAGGACAAGCACTTTTCTGGTGGGGGGAGAATACCAGCATCCCCAGGGAGTTCACCACAGTCTCCCTCATCCCAAGTGGCTCAAGGGACAGGCGACTCTAAATGCACTAGACCTAGACCATGACATCCAGCAGGAAGACTCGGAACTTCAGTCTCTGTAATCAGGCCACAAACAAGGCAAAAAGGTGAGCAGCCAGGCACAGAAACCCATGCTTCCAGCCAACTCTAACCAACCCCCCCCCCCAACACCACCACACAGACACAGTCTCCCCTGAGAGGTGCAAAAGCAGCGTGGGGTCTGGGAGTGGAACAGGTCTTGCTTCAGGCCAGTTCACTCCGAGCTCGAGCTCTGTGGCTGGGGCACGTTATTCCTCTTCTCCAAGCCCCGTGTAAAATGAGGACAAGGACATTAACTCCTAGGGGTGTGGCATCACGTGAGAACGAGATAACATGTACCAAGAGCTCCTTTGGGCTGGCCCTGCCAGGGGCTCACTGACGGGCAGCTATTGTTGTCATGAACTCAGGTCCTCAGACCAGCCCCAGACTCCAGCCTCCCACCCTCATCCCAGCCCCGGGCGGGCCCGTTCCTGGCTTCCCCTTCGTCCCTCCTGCGGCTGCTGAGGATACTCACACACTATGTACAACAAGAAATTTTAAGATGGTAACGTTTTACATTTGTTTTCCTAACTTTAAAACAATTTTTATTTATTCTCTTAACTGAATTTTTTAAAAAAATGTTTGTCACCTGAATCAGAAATAATAAAGCATATTGCCTCCAATCCTACCACCTTAACAAATCAACGGATGTTCCCTTCCAGGGTTTTGGTTGTTTTTGAATGAATAAAAAGAATGTGTATTTACAGTAGCGCCGTATCCTTCTGTAGCATAGCTGAGAAGCCAGAAAGGCACAAAAAGGCATGCCGTGGGACAAAACAGATGTCACTTAGACTATGCACTCGTATTCATGAGCATTCCTAAGTGACAATCTCAGGTCAACACTAACTACCTGATAACTGTTAATTTCCACAAGTTATAATCATATAGTTGCCAAGCTCGTGCAGTTTAGAAATAGCAAATTAGAAATGGAGGTGGGCCACCTTAGGGATGATGTAGATGCCTGATCACTGCACTGTACACCTGAAGCTGAAGCTGAACAATAATGAATGTCAACTACAATTATATATATATATATATATATATATTTACAAGAAGCGGAGTACAGCATTAGGAATAGAGACAGTTGAAATGTAATGGCTGTGTGCGATGTCAGAGGGATAGTGGATGGGGGGAGGGGGGTTGTCACTGTGTGAGGGATATAAATCATAAATGTCTAACTATTACATTGTTTTGTACACCTGAAACTGATTTTAAAAAATGTTAAAATAAGGTAAAATAAAAAGTTAAAAAGAAGAATGAAAATAAAGACATTTTTATATTTAAAAAAAATGGAGGTGGGGTTGGGGGTGGGAAAGGAGAAAAGCTGCTTGGGCAGGCACTGTGCTAACATTGAGAAGTGAAAAGTGACAATCTATCAATGAGGTAGAAGACAGAAAATGGATTTTTAAAGTATACATTAGTTATCACACACAAAAAGTACATAGTTGGAGTATTTCGTGTAGGAGCAAACATCCCTCTGACCGGGCCTGCCGTGTAGTAGAAGATGATAATTAACTTACAATGACGGCCAAGTCACCCAGACAAGGTTATATTATATCAGCGACTATTTAAAGAGGTAGTCAAAGTACATATTTTAGGAAGACTTCCACAGAAATAGTTATAATAAAAGCCGGCATAAATTCGTAATTATCTAGAAAACCAGGCCACACACAGCCAAGGGTTCTGGAGAGAGGAGGGATTACTGTGCAAATTTCATTTTGTAAGCGAAAACTGCCCTTCCAACCTTCCCCACTTTCCACGGGCCTTGTGTGATAAGCAGAGGGGTCCCCAACTCTCAAGGACATAAGACTTCTCCCCACTCAGAGGGCCCATCAGGCCAGAGCCCAGTATCTAGAGAGGTATCTCAGTCCCAGCATCCTCGGGGCCAATCATCTGATGAGTGGGCCACTCAGGGCATGCAATGCCCCCAACACTGGCCCCCACTGTGGTCCCATGATGGCTTATCCCTCCTTCCACACCCAAGCTCCAACCCGTCTGCCTCCTCTACCTGAACATACCCACCCACCTTCACACCCACTCACCTTCACACGACCCCGCCTCAAGGGCATGTGGAGACCTTTCATCATACCTCAGGGTCCCCGCCACCTCTCAGCCCGTCAAAGTCCCACTCTGCCCCTTGAAATCCTCCTTCCCCGCACAGGCTCCCACCTGGGGCTTCCCTTGAACTCTGTTCCATCCCATGTTGAGTGGAGCTGCCTACCCACCGCCTCCCCCACTCAGCTAGACAGTAAGCTGCGTGCAGATGGCACATGGCCTGTTTGATTCCCCACAGTAACAGCACCTAAAGGGCATTCAATAAACTTCTGGCAGATTTGAAAACCCATGTCCACACAACAGCGGGTCAGGGGCCCGGCTTTCTCGAGCACACACAGGAGTGCATGCCTGTGTACACATCACACACGTGCCTCACCCTTCGCACCACTTTGGGGCAACACTCACAATGTGATCTCCCGGAATTGGGAAAGGAAGAAAGGAGGTCCAGCTGGGAAGGAATGTCCCTTGCCCAATAAGGATTTTATGCTACTTTTTTTCTCCATAAACTCTAAAAAACAGAAGGGCTAAATTTGTCTCTGTCCTGATATTCCTGAGAATGGGTGGAACTAGGTGAAAGGGAAGGGGACCCTGCCAACAATTTCCTCTGTTCCTTGCCTAACTGACTTTTTGCTTACTCTTCATTGTGGCACAGCACAGGGGGAGGCACAGAAACATCTAGAATTACTAGGTCCCTCTTTTCTCCCACCTCACCAGCCAGGAGTGTCCCCTGTCCTCAAAGACTGCCGAGGAAAGGAATGATCGACTTATCAATTCCAGCAGTTAATCTTCGGGTCTGGAAGTTCTTCCTGATGTCTAGCTTAAATCACTTCTTCTGCTCAGTGGGAAGGATCTTCTTTCCCACCCTCAACCATTGTTTCCCCTCTGATCTTAAGTGGATTTTTTCAAACCAGAGGGGAAGAGTGATGAGGAAAAGGGAGCCTTATCTCTGTCTCAAGCTTTGTTTTATCTTAGGGATAAAACAGTGAAGGGGTCCTTGTGGGGGAGACACAGCACAGAGAGCTGCCAAAGAGAATGAAGAAGAGGGGACAGAAGAGTAAGAAGGAAAGTTTAAGGATTAGCCAACCCTCCGGTGAGTCCATCCAGCTGCTGGGCACCAGGCACCCACAGAGCTGCTCACAGGTCTTGGGGTTCAGGTGCCCCCTTGTCTGGGGTGTCTCACCCCCTGAGCCCCACAGCACCCAAGCAGCCATCTGCTGCCCTCCTCCGCAGAGCACTGGCGATATGTGCCTATTGCCATGGCAACCAGTTCTCCTGGCACCTGGAGAGCGGGTCTCATCAACAAGGAGGCCCCCAAGTGACTTCTAACAAAGCCTCCTTCCCTCCAAACTCAGGGTTCCACCAGCCCCTTGGCTGGGACCCACACTCCCTGGCTACAGAGTGATGGAGAGGCCAGTGTGCGCCCCCACTCAGGCCCATCTTAAAGGTCATCACACCGTCTAGGGAGGTGTTCCTGGGGATTCCCAGGCTGAGATGGCATGGGGACTCTGAGAAGTGTTCAGTTCTCAGATTTTGCAAGGATGGATCTGAATACGCTTACCATCTATTGTCACCACAGCCCTGTCCCCTCATCACCTCAGATCCAGATTCCAGGCCACTGTCCTCTGCTCCAAAGCATAGAGCACGGCCTTCACCACTAGGGTAACCTTCAAATACCATTTTTATCCAATCAGTCCTCATGTGCCTAAAATAGCTTGCTCCGGCTTATCAGACTATATCTAAACCTTTATGGTATTCACACCCACCCCACACATACTCCAACCTCCTCTCTTCTCTGTCCCAGTTTTCTTGTTCCTGCCACATTTCCTTTGCTCAGGCCATTGTCCCCCTCCAATCTCGTCCTTGCCTTCCAGTTCACTCTCACCTCTTTCAACAAACAATGCTGTAGTCTGTCACCAGAGCTGCTTACATCTACAACAATGTCGCTATAAATGACCATCTGACTGGGTTCCAAACGCCTAACTTCACTGCAAACTCCATGAGGGAGGAACTTTCTCTTTCATTACACTCTGAGATTTCCCAGTTAGACAGGGGGCTCCCAGAGGACCCACGATGTGGCTTCCTCCACCAGACTAGGCACTCCCTAGACAAGCACCATAGCTTCCCCATTAGAATGCCCCAGGCACAGGGCTGGGGAAGCTGACTCTATCCCTCCCCTAGGCCTTAGCCCTTCACCCGCTTCTCTACATCACAGCCATAGCCTCCAAGGCAAGTTTAAGGGGGAAAGTCTAAAGCAGTGGGGAATGTCCTATAGCTGAGCTCTCCAACACAGTGTCCACTAGCTGCCTGTGGCTATTGAACACTTGAAGGGCAACGTGTCTAAAATGCCATGTACTGTAAGCATCATATAGAAAACAGATTTCAAAGACTTAGTAAGAACAAAAGATGAAATGCACCCTCCTAAAATGTTAAGTGTATAGTACAGGACTGTTAACTATACACACATTGTTGCACAGCGTCGCTTTTTATTTTAGTTTTGTTTTATCTTGAGGTATGCCTCTCTGATAGATGCCTCAAATTCTCTCTGGAACCAACTGGTATTACAAATTAGTTAATTAATTTAGACCTTTAGTGTCCTAACGTGGACTCTCCCATCCCAGGAATGCATCAGGAAGAACCATAACCATACGAGCACGTTTCACTTGTATTGTTCCTTACCACATTATGGTGCTTTTTGCATGAGCCAGTTCACACATTGTGTGAAGCAGGCAGATCAGGCATGAATATCCCCAGTTACCATGTAAGGAAACAGAAGGTTGGGGGGTTAAGCGAAGTGTGCAAAGGCAGTGACAGGACTAGGACCTAAATCCTGGACACCCAGACACTTTCCACGGTACACCTACAGGAAGGGCAACAGACGTGGTTCAGAAGCAGCAGGCTTATCGGCTCTCTTTGCCCCCCCGAAGAGACAGCTCAAAAAAAGGAAATGTTATTAAAATAGGAGTAGATGCCGAGTTAGGAAATCTAAGATGGGAGCCTGTGGACCTGGGCTCCAGAATCACTTCTGCACCTGAGTTACTTGTGTGCCCTTGGCTCTTCGGTTTCCTCATCTGTAACGTAAGGAGCCAGCTGCTTCAAAATGCAGCCGGACAGCACCCGCTTACCCTGCCAGCAGGAATGCAAACCAGCTTGATCCTTTTGTACAGCAATTTGGCAATATGTGTCAAGAGCCTCAGAAACGTTCAAACTCTTTGACCCAGTAGTTCTACTTCTGAGAATCCTAAGGAAATAATCCTAAATAAGGGAAAAGCTTTATGTGCAAGGACCTTCATCTCAGGACTGCTTATAACACTAAAATACTGGAAATGAACTAAAGCGTAATAATAGGAGAGTGGCTCAACTATGAAACGGTAAATCCACTTAATGAAATAGTATGCAGCTATTTTTAAAAAAACAGTATCAAATATAGAATGTGCTTTTGGCATGCAAAAAAAAAAGCAGGCTATTAAAAGGGCTGGTTCTGCATTATTGTAATTAAATTTTACAACGAAAAAGAAGTTTTGCTCCCCTTGGGAGCACACACATATATGTTCACAAAAACTCAAGGGAAATTCACCATAACGCCCATAGTGATTATTTAGAGTGGGGACTATGGTGCTTGCTTTTTTTTCTTCTTTTCTCAGTTTCTAAATGTGCATAAATGATTTTGGAAAATATAGATAATAACGGTCCTGATTTGACATTCCCCAAGAGCACTCCCGGCTCCAACAGGTCTGGACGGGTCAGACAGGTGGTGAGGGCGACTTGGACACTCAGCCCAGGCCCAGGCCAGGGTTGGTCAGGGAAACACCAAGCCTCTGAGAACTTTTCCTCAGGAAAAGCAAAACCTCAGGAGATCAAAGACCAGGATAATTCACATCCAGGTGGGGAATGGCCATCCCACTGCCCCATCCCCCTACCTGGGGGAAAAAAAAAAGACCATTTTTGTAGCTATTGAAACTTAGAATAAAAACAAGCATATGTCTGAGGAGATGATTTTCAATCTGTGCTCCTCGGACCCGTTAGTGGCTGGAGCCAAAGTGGAGGAGCTGGGCATGGGAAAGAGAGGCATCTACCTATGTGACTATTCACTGCTTTGCCCAGGGACACCTATGTAAGTTTTCATTGGAACAAGTGGAGATGGGGAAGAAAGCTGAGATCATCCTGAGTCCTGACCTCCCTCCCTGGTCAGCGTTCTTCATGGCAGGAAGAACTTTTCCCCACACTTTCCCACTATTCTCTGACGCCCCTGCTGTGACACGTAGCTCTTACCAAAGCAACCCAGAGAACCTGGCCTGTTCCAGAAAGGGTCTAGAAACATATGAGAAGACTTAGAGGACCCTGGACGACCTCATGGTGCCTGTCTCCCCTCCCCCCGAACCCACAGGCAATGAGGAGTTGCCTAGGTCACACACCACAGACAAGGCCTGACGGTCCAGAGGGAAAAGTCACGTGGACAAGGGCAGTGATAAGGCAGATGTGTACACCAGCTCTTCCAACATCAGTGCCAGGCACCTGAGAGCTTAAAGGCACCACGTTTAGGACAAAAAAGGGATGTGCGTTCTACCAAGCTGGACAGGAACCCCTGGCCCCCATCTCTCAAAGAGAGGAGATAGGCTAAGGACAAAACAGGCCCATGGTGGGTTCAGATAAATTAAGAGAAGGCAGAACCGCGATTGGTTATCAAGGGACGTGACAGATGCCTGAACCACAAGCAGGACCTTTTAAGGTCGATGTCAAGGAGGACACCCCTCCACTGTCCAAACATACGGCGTGGGCCAGACTCATAGGTGAAACACTGGGGCTGCAGAGCGTGGCTCTGAGCCAAAGTTACTATTCTTGGGATCGAGTCTGGCTGTCTGACAGCACTGGACTGCTGGTAAGCCTGGTGGCAGTGTGGCTGACAATGCTGGCAGGCTGCTGAAAGGCAAAGGGGGCCTTATAATGCAAGCAAGGGTTTCTTCCGAGCTTCCCATCCCAAGGCAGAGCAGCTCACAGGACCACAGCTGGGGAAAGCGTTCAAAGGAAACTCTAGACACTTTTTTCTTTTTGGAAGGGAAAAATATTATATAATTAAAGATTGGCAATTTAAAAGAGGAGAAGAAAAGGGCACCATTAAAGCATCCCTCAATACTAATGTGATGGGCAATGAAATCAGATTTCCTTACCAGTGCCTTCAGACCTTGCAGAGTCTGGAGTAGCACGAAGAGCACAGATTTAGAGCCAGAGAGACCTGTGTTTCAATTGTGGCTCCACCACCTACAGCCTGTGTGATCTGGGTCCACTTTCCTCATAGGTGACATGGGGACAGTCATAACATCCAACTAACAGAATCGCTACGAGGAAAAAACTCAAGCAATGTTCTTGAGTGACCCAGTGCAGTGAGAAATGGGTTCTTAGTCCCATCCTCCTAAGGATGCCACCGTCCTCTCCTTCCCATCCACCCCCAGACCACCACCAGGATGAATGAATCAACCACATCGATCAGAAGCTCCCAGAGGGCTCCTGCTGTCATGAGATTGACAAGGAATCCCTGAGCCAGCTGACTGACCGGGGTCATCTCCTCACACAGTCCCCCTCACAGACCCTTCCTAGGTCCGCCCATTCTACCTTGTTTCCCTGAAAATAAGACCTACCCCGAAAATAAGCCCCGGTTAAGATCATCAGCCAGACGGACGCATTTAGTACATTATGACGATGCTCCCGAATAAGATGACATGACTATATTTGAATAAATGTAGATTGTTGTACATGAAGAAATAAGACATCCTCTGAATATAAGCCCTAATGCGTCTTTTGGAGCAAAAATTAATATAAGACCTGGTCTTATTTTGGGGGCAATACGGTATGTGTCCTTGTCACGTTCACCCATCTATCCCTTCTGCTTTCTGTGCTCTCTCTCTTTGGAATGCATTCCCATCCATAGTCCCTCCTCCGTGAGGCCTTCCCAACCCCTCCAGCCAGAAGGGACTTCTCTCTCTCCCACCTCCTTCCTCCCCGCTGCTTTGACGATAGCTACAGGCAGGTGCTGAGCTTCCCAACTTTAACAAACATTTTGAGTCTGGCTAGTTTGCAAGAAAGGAGTAAGACCCAGTCCTCTTCCCTCAAACAACTTGAAATCCAGTGAGGAAGAACAGATAGGCCCACCCAGGAAACACTGGAGGAGGCAGAGCAGCCAACTGCAAGGCGCCAGCAGAAGCAGCATAATCAGCAGTGTGAGTCACAACCCTGCCTGGGCCAAGCTCAGAGAGACGCTACCTGCAGGCTGCGGAAGGGGACTTGTAAATGCAGCACGAATGGCTGATTAACAAGCACCCAGTGCCGAGAACACAGACCCAAACGAAGACCTTCCCTCTTCCTGTAGCTTCCAGCTTTGGACAAACACTGTCCCCACCAGACACAGGGGACGGACATGCTTGGCTTCCAGCCGCTGGCCAGTTAGGAACATCAAGCAGAGGCCCTTCTGGTACCTTCGGCCCTTGCCTCACCACCCCACTGCCGGGACTTCTCACTCAGTGTGGTCAGCGGGATGGGGCCAGAAGGTGGGCAAGCGGCCCATGTCTCCCGCCTGTGTCTGGGGCCTGGTTCCTGCCTTGGCCCATCTCTCCAGCTGTGTTCTAAAGAGAAGAATGTGCACTATGCCCAGAACAAACACTCGCACAGGCCTCCTGGGTGCGAAGGCAGCTCAGAAAGAAGTGGGAGCCTCCACCCCCATCAGCTGTGAGTGTGTGTGTGTGTGTGTGTGTGTGTGTGTGTGTGGAGCCAACCTGAGTTCAGCACAAGGGAATTCTCTGAAGCAGTGGGGGAAAAGCACAAAACCAGGGCTCACCACGCAGCACCCTGGAGGCACAGACATGTCAGAGGGTGAGATCCCTCAGCTACAAGGGAAGACGGCTGACAGAGAGATTTCTGTCTTGGTCCATCTTTTCGGCCCCAATCTTCCACCGGTTCTCAGTGAGAAGCCCTGTCAGGCGGTCTGGTAAATGTGTTTCCTTTGGAATTTGAGCCCCTAAATCTGGCCTCCTCTGAGCCTCAGTTTTCCTATGCACCACAGAGAGAAATAGACCTACGTTCCCTGCCTCTGGGGAGCTGCCGGATAACAGAGGTGACAGAGGGAGGGCAGTGGGCAGCACATGTGCTAGTGATGTTATCCTATGGCTGTTGCTGCTGGGGCGGCCCCTGAAGCAGCTCCTTGGGGACGGCCTGTGGGGCCACCAGTGCAGGCTCCCCAGGCCTCTTCTCCCTGCTGCCATGGGCCTTGATTTTGCTGCCAAGAGACTCAGGCCCTCAGCAGAGCACAGCAGCCCCACTCCTGCATGCTCCTCCCTCAGCCCCTTGGGGAGGCTCTCTGAGCCCCAGCCTACAGCTGACAGAGATGGACAGGCAGACACAAAGCATCTTGGGCCACAGTGTGTCCATCTTCCAAGTCCTCCTTTTCTTGCAATGCAAATGGTTCCAGACCCAGAGTCCACCCAGGCAGACAAGATGGAACTCCAACTCTGTTCTCTCCTCAGGACCTGAGGTAGCTGCGAGAGGCAAGGAAGAGAGCAGGGCCTGAGAGGAGGCGCGCCCAGGCTAGGCTAGGTACACCATGCTGAAAACATGGCCGTCGGTGTTGCTGACTATACCAATCCTGCCTTTTTATTTTTCTGGGTTTTGGATGCTTTGGCGTCTTGAGCCTAGTCAACTCCTATGCATGGAAAAAGGCTTGCGTCTTGCCTGTGTGGAAAGGCTTTCAGATGCAAAGCAACGAATCCAGAGCCCTTCCTTCCCCAGCCTCCTTGATCAAGCTCCTTCTGCAGCCTACCCTCTGAGCCACTCCCCTGCCCTCACCACCCCAGGACCAGGTACCAGACAACTCAGAGCCCACTGAAATTATTCAAACTAGACAATCCTAAGCCTGTGTACCCTGCCTCACCCATTCCTTCCCATGGAAATTGCAATAAAGGCTCTCACCCATGTTTTCCCCTCTCTGCCTCCTGACGGACCCTGGTGCTTTCGATGTGGCCCTGCTATGGCACGGCATGCCACGCCTCTTGAGAACTGTGAGCACCAAACTATCTGTTTAGTGGCAGTCGTCTCCTAATCTGCCATATCATACCTGGAAAATAATAAAACCAGCATTTAAAAACACTCACCCAAGGGCTCCCCAGTCAGTTGCAAAGACAATTGTCTGGTGCCACTGACCAGCAAAGTGGTGTTTGCATTCAAGTTGGAGGGGGGAAGGAGGAACGGAAAGGGATTATTTTCCTCCTGAAATTGTGCTCTTGAGACTCAGGGTTATTCCCTTTCCATTCTCCCATGATCCCTCAAATGGCACAAACAATGGCTAATGGACACTGACTGTTGTAATGAGAGAGGAACAGGGACACTAGAGTGAGTTGGGATTGAGCGAATTGGTGTTCCCACGACCCCACCCAGCCAGGTTCCTTAAGGTTTTTGGCAATGCCCAGGCCCTTTCCTCCCCTGCCCCACACCAGCTCCTCTTGGGGACACACTGCCATCCTCTGCCAGCCTGTCACTCGCATACCCGCCCTGCAGGCCAGGCCACAGCTATTGTTCCTATTTCTCCAGAAATCCAGGACCTTTTCCATCTGGGCACCAGGTCACCCCTTGGTTTTGGATCAAAGTTCCTCAACCTTACAGAACTGTACACCTGAAATCTATGTCATTTTACTAACAATTGTCACCCCAATAAATTAAAAAAAAAAAAAGAATTAAATGCAGATTCAATAATAAAAAATAAACTGAAAAAAAAAAATTCCTCAACTTGCAGCCATTCACATCCAGGCTTTGGGACATCCTTGAAGTTCAGCCACCATATTTCCCTGAACTGACTGCTCCTCTGTTCTAGGAATGTGACACCCCCTCAGCTGCCCTCCCTGCCAAGCTTCATCATCCCGCTCTGACCACTTTATCCCTCAAGGTCACATATCCAGTCCCAACCCTGACCACCAATTCTGCCTTCTCTACCTTCTCAAGACACCCTACCACTCTCCCACTCTCTCACTGCCCTGGAGCCATGTGTATCCCCCATCGATAAACTCCTCTCCTAGACCCCCTCTCTTCTCAAACATTAGCACCACAGGATAGCATCCAATCTTAGCACTTGGATTTCTCCGGTCACCAAAAAGAATGGGACTATATACACAAAATGTGATACATTCATCAACTGAACATTATTCCTTCATAAAAGGGAATGATGTATTGATACATGCTACACTGTGGGTGAACCTCAAAGACATTATGCTAAGTGAAAGAAGCCAGACACAAAAAGACACGTATTGCATGATCCATTTATATGAACTATCCGGAAGAGGTAAATCCATAGAGACAGAAAGCAGACTAGTGGTTGTCAGGGCTGGGGGAAGGGAAGACTTAAGAGTGACTACTAACGGGTGTGGGGTTTACTTTGGCGGGGTGGGGGGGTGATGAAAATGTTTGGGACTAGCCAAGAGGTGATGGCTGCACAGCACTGTGAATGCCCTCAACGCGACTGAATCGTATACTTTAAAATGGTTGATTTTGTGTTATGTGAATTTCACCTAAATTTTTAAAAAAGAATCAAATTGGGTAATCAATCCATCGACTATATACAATGTACAGTGGGCACATAAACAGAAACATAAGAGGAGGCCTGGGATAGTAGATCGAGCCCGGGACCTACAATGAAAACTCCAAACACCAATTCCATGTTTGATGCTTGGGAAACGCGAAGCAAACCACAGAACATCACCTCCATGGGAAGCGCTACCACATAAATACAGTCATTGAACACGTACCCTTCAGTGTTGCTGTGAGAATTAAACGAGTAATGCAGGGACCTCACACAAAAGACATTCATTTGTACACTTAACCAGAAAATTAGTACACAAAATGTTAAGTTAAAAAAACAAACAAAAAACCAGCAGACAAAAAAATTCTAGCTATGCAGACTGCATTTACATATACGTAAATGTATCTCTGTAGATACAAAAAAGAATTGGAAAACTAGCTGGTGTTTTAAGTTTATGGAATTTTTTCTGTAAAGCTATCAATACAGACGGAATATATATATTAGGAGTCCAGGAAGTCAGGTTCTAGTTCTGGCTCTACCCTTAACCAGCCTGGGAGGCCCCTATGAAATCCCCTCCCCATCTGGACCTCGATTCCCTGGTTTTGAGAATGACTTAACCCTGACAATGGCCCACTTTAACCAGACCTACTCAGAGTTCCTCTATGTGCCAGGGGCTATACAAGGCACATGCAGGAAGCACGTGGGGGGCCCCCCAGGGATTGGTGAGAGTGAGTCCCAGTCCTCAGGGAGTGTGCAATCAGCACTATAAAACCAGGCAGAATGTGAAAAAGAAGACAGATGGCCCAGCACATGGGTTCTCAGTGTGGCCACAGGGGAAGGTGTCCTCTGAGCCAGGGCCTAAAAGCAGGACATGGCTTTCGCAGGTGGAAAGGGTGAGTTTCCGACCACAGACCCGTCCAAGCTGCAAGGCTGGGCAAGGGAAGAGCCACCATAAGTTCTCATTCAATTCTCCATCACAACGATTCTGAAAGTGGGACCCCCACGCCAGCAGCAGCAGGAGCAGCAACGGGGAACTCGCTAGAAATGTGAATTCTTGGGCCCCATCCCTACCCTGTGAATCAGAAACTCTGGGGGTAGGGCTGGCAAGCCCTCCCCTAGCACCTACTTCCTTAACAGAGGCACAGGGAGAAGAGTATGAAAATTGCCCCAAGGACATGCCTTCGTGGCCAGCCCTGCCCACCCTGCAGGCCCCAGTGGGCTGAGCTGAGAAAGTTTCCTGCACTCACAGGAGCTCATCTATAGAGTTGAGTATAGCTTTACGTTCCCTCCCTTCACCAGCCCACTGGCCTGGGAAAGGCAAACACCTAAAGCGAGCAGAGCCACAATAAATCTGTCTGCTGCTACTGCCCCAGCTCTTTCCACACCACACTTCCCACACCCGTTTTCCTGGCCTGAGATCTGTGATCCCTGGGGCAGTGGCCTCATAGCCCTGAGGTCCCTAGACAAGGAGGCAATGCGGCCTCCCTCTGCTCTCCCCACACAGCCCAATGCTGGGATCCTACAGCCCTGTGGGAGGCCCCACAACTCCCAAGGCCCCCTCTGGGGCTGGAAGGATTAGGCTAGAACCCAGCTCATCACATTTAAGGACCGCAGAGTAACTGGGAGTTGCCTTTCTAGAACTCCTCAGGAAACAGCTCACAAAGACTCCAACGCCCTCCAGGGCAGCTCAGATCCTGGGAAAGGTCCCCACCCCTCCTCCTCCTCATGGGAGTAGCCTGGGACCACCCCCACCTCCCAGGTGTCAGCAGAAATGGCAGGGGTGGGAATCCCAGGCTGAACAGCCTGTTGGGAAGGCTCACCCGCTATTATTCCAAGGCCCTTGGCCACACCCCGCACATGGTCTGTCTGTGGAATCACACTTCCACCTCTTACTAGCTGGGTGACCTTTGAGACTTGATTTTCTGGAAAACCAGGATAACAGTACCCTCCTTAGTGGGCTGCAGTGAGGATGAAATCAAAGGACATAACACATGAAGTACATAAAGAGTCAATAAGGAAGCATTTATATTCATCACCACCATCGTGCCCAGCCTTTATGCAAACACCTACAGTGGCCAGAGCCCCAATCCTTCAGCACTAGCCACTCCGACTCCCACTCGTCTCCACACCAGCAGCCACACAGACATTCTCGATTTGGCAAATCCCAGCCAGATCTCCGTGACCTGACTGTTTCTGAGAAAGCTCTTCTTCCCTGCCCGGTGAGGCCCCACCAAGCATTCTACCTGGGCCTCCAGATGTTGAATGCCTGCTCTGAGAAGGACCTGTCCACCATGGGGTCCCCACAAAGAGGGCTGAGCAAGTAGAGGAGCAACACAGATGTTTGGAAAATTGAATGGAATCCTTCCAGGTTCAGAAGAGAAAGCAGAGCCTTAAATCAGCAGGGAGCAAGCAGACACCTCTGACCCTCTCCCATCACTGTCCGAGGAGTCAGATGATCTGCTGGGGGCCCGTCCTGGGCACTTGGGGAGGCCACATTCTGAGAGGCTGTGTCCTCAGAGTTCCCAGCCTGAGACGGAAACCTCCAGAGGCAACAGATGTTGACCAGCCCTGACAGGACAGGGGACAAAGGCCTGAGCCAGGCCCAGGATCCCAGCACCTGCTCCCTCTCTTCACCCTGCCTTCTACCCACCATCCAGATGTGCTTCCAGCCCTGGCTCCCACAGAGCGCTGCCCAGAACTACCGGTTCTGCCCTGCCAGGACTCAGCCCATGTCAAAGCTGCTCCTGAACTCACACTCTGGAGGCCAGGGCAGCCCAGGGACCTCAGCCTTGGGACTTCTACACACATGCCCAAGAAAGGCTTAAACTAATGGCACAGCTGGGCTGACATGTCAATACAGGTGAGCAGGCCCCTGTGGGGCTTTCCACCCATGTTGACTGCACAACAGAGCCCCAGGTGGACAGACTAAAGCCTTCATCACTCTTCCCCACACACTGCCCAGTTCCCATCCCCATACCCTGTGGGCCCACTTGCTGAACCCACCCAAACGAAACTTCCCACCTTCTGAAGCATACCCTCCGCCCAAGTGGATCAGGAGAGCTTCACAACCCTAGGCCCTTGCTCCAGCACCTGGAAACTCAGGACATCTGCCCTCCTCTCTGGAAGGAATCAACAAGGCCCCCACTTATAAAATCTTCCTCCATGAATGGGAAGATGAGGAGAGAAAATAGGAGGGAACAAGGCTAGACCCCGGGGAGGCTTCCTGACCAAAAGGGGGTGTTACTGCAGGAGAAAAAGTATCTTCCACGGTGGGCCTTACTGAGCACCATCTGGGTGTCCTGTTTTAGTTCCGATTCCTGCCCCTAGCTTGCTCTTAGAGAAGACATTCTCCTCATTAGAAAATGGGGGAATGGGAGAGATATGAACAGAGTGACAGAGAAAGAACCCAGTAGGACGGCCTGCCCCCCCCACCCCCCCACACACAGTGTGTCTCCATCTGACTCTGAATGGAAGCCAAATAACGTGACACAACGTCCTCCAAAGTCCAGGCACTCCTCACACTGTGATTCCCAAAGGGGTCAGGGTCCCACAGATGGTTCCTGGGGTATCATTTTAAGAGTATGAAGACAGCAGGCACTGGTGGTCACAGTGTGGTGACAGAGAGCTCTGAGAGAAAATAAAAACAAAAACCTAAGAAGGTATGTGCTTGAGAGGCGGTGGGCTGAATGAGCCCCTCTCAACTGCAGATTTTCAGCTGTTATCTGTCATGTGGGAGGCTCTGGGACCCGTCTCCCCTACATCCCTCATTTCCTAGCTCAGGTCTTCAGCTTTACCACCAAAAACATCTGGAGAACTAGAAACATCTGGATCCTTCCTGAGGCTAAAACCCAAACAAACCATCAAGCAAACAAACAAATAAGGAAAGGGCAGTCCTGGTTATGTGCTCGTTCAATGAGTGCCCTGAACAGCCCTGTCCATGAACATGCTGGTCAGCTCGGCTGGGGACAGATGCCCAGCACGGCCTCCCAGGGCAGGAGTCACAGCCCCGCACTGGGCTTTGCTTCCTGGTTCAGTCTAGATTTGTAAGAAGTAACGGAGTCCCTGGAGACAACCTCCGTGTTAGAAGCAGACACAGGCTTCACAACACAGGCTTGTCAATGAGGCAACGTGCCTCTCTTGCCTGTTCTACTTTCCCGTTTTCATCCTGGAAATCGTGCCAACTAATGGGCGAGTGGCTGTAGCCCTGGCCTCCTGGCAGGTGGGCCAGTCCCAGGACCAGGCTGTTTTCTAAGGCAGGCACCTAGTGTGCGTAAAACATATAACATTCCTCTGAACCCTCATCTCAGGCAGGCAGGAGCACTTCCTGTCCCTAACAAGATCCCTGAGCTGTGAGCTCAGGCCCACGGGTGGGCTGGGGCCCGAGGAAGGACGTCTGTCCATTTCTGGGAGACCTTTGATCACAGCCTGAGATGGGAGGGAGATGCTCTCTCCCAGACAGAATTGCTGGAGCAGAGCCATGGGGAGGCCCTCCCCTCAGAAACCTGAGGCCTAAAGTTGGGAGGCCGGGTCGAGGGTCAACTCTGTGTGCAGAGCTGCATAGGATCCCCCAAACAAGTCCCACACCAGCGTGGCTCCCGCCAGAGGAGATGACTGGTTTCACGGCCTCTGGAGACGCGGGGTAGCAGGGCCACTGCGGGAAGCTTTACCTGCCTGACCCTACTCAGTCTAACCTAAATCTCTCTGCTGCAGCTTGAGGCATTTCTTGTTCCCTCCTCAGAAAAGACAGAGAAAGCAGTTCACCTTCCCTTTGATTTGTTCACCAGTATTTATTAAGCCTGACTGCGAAAGACAAACCCCAGTGCCTGTCCTAAAGGAGCGTATAGCAGTGAAGGCCACGGAGAGCAGGGCTGTGGAGTGGACAGAGCAATGCCAGAGTCATGTCCCAGCCCTACCACAGACTGTGGGCCCCTGGGCAGGTCATTTCACCTCTGTGCACTTAAGCCTCTCTCTCGGGGTCGATGCATGCAGAGCTAAGCAAGGTGACCTTGAGCTCTGGTCCCTGCCAGCTCTGATTCAAATAAAGCAAAATTCAGGGGGGATAGAGAAAGATTGAAAAAGTGGTCCAGACAGTATGCATGGATGCATGAATGAAGACTGACATTGGGGCAACTTCTCAGCCCACCCCCAGCTTTCTCACTCCCAGGTGGACAATCCTCGACCACCCCCAGCCTCCAGTGTGGAGTACACTGATCTCAACCACTAGTTGTGCCATACCCGAGCCCCACCTCCATCCACACTTACTGTGCGACTCTGCACCATCTCTTATCCTCTCTGAGACACATTTTCTAATCTGTGAAATGGGGATGATGATAATTCCTACTTCACTGACACTCCAAATAGAATGTATGGAAAACACTCCTCAGAAAATGTACCAATACTCATTTTTCATTTTTGATTTTTTGGCCAACGACTTGTTTTGCTAACGATTCCCTGTGTCCAGTATTGAATGCCACAGAGACGTGGGAGATCCAAGTCGGAAGAGAGAGAAGGCCACATTTGAGTACCTTTGAGTACCAGTTCTGAGCAAGAGGCTTGATCTGACAACTCGTCTTTAAAGCAACCCTTCTGAGGATTTGCAGATGTGGAAACTGAGGCTCTAAGAAGCTAGGTAACCTGCCCAAGCAAGGCCACACAGGTTGTCAAGGCTGGAAGCAGGACTTGAATGTGGGGCTGTCTGACTTCAAGGTTTCTACCACCTGCCTCTGGGACCCCCAGAGAGAAGAGCTGAGGGGTGAGGCACAGCATGGCCCACAGCCCCTCCCAGTACCAGGGAGGAGACCCTCAGCTTCTCCCACAGTCCCCACTGGACCTTGGGTCTGACAGGAACTGTTTATTCTACGCTCTGATATTTTCTGCAAACACAGCTTACATTGCCAAGAGAGGGAGAGAAATTCATTGGTTAGAGAGGAATGAGACGGAATCGTTACACTTCTTTTGGCTCAGCTGGAGACCAGGGGACGGGGTGGAACCTGCCCTGGACAGAGACCTAAACTAACCAGCCTGGCCCCCAGCCCCACCGTAGACTAACTAGAACACCTCCACGCCAGATGTCAGTGCACCTGTGGTCTCCCTGGTCGGGGCCCTGCTCGCCGGAGCCCTGGGGAGGTCTTCACGGAACAGTATGATATGACCCAGATTCTGAGCTGGGCCACTTGTCTTGTCCTCTGGGGGTCATGGCAGCCCCTGGGAGGACTAATGAGGCTTTCTTCAGTGTCTGTGGGACCATTTAGAAAATGATTACTTTTCCTGCGACCAGAGAGAAAGTGGCAGGTCCCACAGTGCTTCAGTGGCCTTGGGGAGGAGCTCCAACCAGGGAGAACACGTTTAATTACAAAACCCAGGCCTGCGGGTTTCATCTGGTGCACCTTCTTACGACACTGCTTTTCAAGTGCTCCTTTATTTCACCCAAATACCATACTTGTGGGGGAAATTCACAAGGAGAAAGCTGAGTATAGCTGGCTGGTCTCGGATAGCCCAGAGAGGCAGAGGTGGAATTCAGGTATAGATTTTTTTTTTTTACCCTGGAAATACACACTAAGTATATAGAGATACACGGGCATGATGGTTGGAATTTGCTTTTATACTTCAGCAAGCGGGGAAAAAGGACAAAAGAATAAATGTGGCAAGAAAATCAAGACAACTATTGAATCTGAAAGACGAGTATAAGGGGGTTCATTTTTCTCTCTACTTTCAAATGTTTCCAATTAAAAAATCTCAGACACAGGCCCCACCGAGGGGCAGGAGTGACCAATGCTATAATGTGGAACCCAGGTGAGGTGGCCAGGGAGGGCAGGGAGGGCGTAGGAAGGGAGCTGGAGGGACTCGACGTGCGGGTTCAGGAGGGGCCGGAAGCGACGAAGATGTCCTTCCACAGAGGGTGGCACTCTCCTCCAGGACCAGCTCTCTGGTTGGACAAGTCACCTCCACCCCAACAGCCCCCTTTCTGAGACTACGTTCCTCCAGACTCACTTCTAGGCTCTTCCCCAAAGGGGGCTTAAGGCAAGACTCTGCTTCTCTGGAACTTTTTATAACTTGAACATTTTGTCCCATTGAATTGGGGAAGACAGCGGGCTTCCCAGCTGAGGGTCGGCCTAGCCAATTTTCCAAAGGCCCTTCCTGACCCCAGTGTGTTTGGGATGGAGGGGAGGAAGCTCGAAGGCGTGAGGAACACTCAGACTCTGGCCCTCATCTGAGGTAAATGACGGGGCGTGACCATTCTCTCACAGAAACTTGTAGACTTCAAGATTTTGGACAAATTTCCTACCAAACAGGCCTTTCATGCCCACAGACAGGGCCTCCTGAGACTGAGAAAGACGCAAACCCGCCACTCTTATTCACAAATGCTCTCTGTCATACACTACATTGAGTGCCCTAAAATTCATAGGTTGAAACCCTAACCCCCAATGTGACTGTAGTTGGAGACAGGGCCTTGGGGAGGTAACTAAGATCACAACAGCTCATAAGGGTGGGGTCCTCACCCAATAGGTCTGGTGACCTTATAAGAAGAGGAAGAGACACCTAAGACCCCTGTCTCTCTAAGCTCATGCACAGAAGACAAGCCTTGTGAGGACCCGGCAGAAAGGCAGCCATCTACAAGCCAGGAAAAGGGCCCTCACCAAAAACTGAATCCACTGGCACCTTGATCTTGGCCTTCCAGCCTCCACAACTGTGAGTGAATAGATGGCTGTTGTTTAAGCCACCCATCAGTGGTATTTCGTTACAGCAACCCAAACTGACTAACGCATTCTCCTTCCCTTCAGAGAGCTGATATCCATAGACGCATTGCAGTTCCGTCTGACCCAATCAGCAGACCTGTCTGGCTCAAGGGCCCCTGATTTCCTAGCATCGCTGAAGGTACAGGGTCCCTGCCCCACACGCATCATCCTGGGAAGGAGGCATAAAAGGCCACAGGAGGGGCTGCCTTTCTAGGGAAGAAAAGGAGTTGGTACCAAAGAGAAGCGCCACCCTCTCTTCCTTGGTCCTCTTCCTGGGCTCCCCAACAGGGCAGTGAGGGAAATAACTGCCTGATGGCCCGGCCAGCCCAGGCAACGGAGCCCTCCTCCCTCATAGGCCCCGGACAGCCAGGCCCCCAGAGAGGACATTTCCTTAAGCCCTGGCCCCCTGCAACTCCCTAAATTGAACAAATATTTGCATGTGCTAGGCATTGTCTTTCTTTCAGTCAGACGACACATTTTTATTAAATGTCCACTTCGTTGAATGCTAGAGATGGAGATGTAACTCCTGACTTTGAAGAGGCCAGGAATCTACAAATAAAAAAATGTGACTTGGCAGGGGTGGCCGGTTAGCTCAGTTGGTTAGAGCGTGGTGCTGGTAGCACCAACAGTTGCTGGTTTGATCCCCGCATGGACCACTGTGAGCTGCACCCTCCTTAAAAAAAAGAAAAAAGAAAAAACAAATGTGACATGGGAAAGACAACAGCATCTCAAGCCAGACAATGGCTCTAAATCAGCCACAGACTGACCATGTCACCTTGGCTGGTCACAACTCCCCTCTGAGCCTCCATGCGTTCCACTGAAAATGGGCGAGTTGGAGATGATAACTAAAGTTATTTCCAGCTCTGACATTCTAGAATTCTATGAAGGGAAACTCAGAAAACAATACAAATGAAGATGTGCAGGGTAAGATGGTTGAGATGCCTGAAATGTGCCGGAAGGAGAATGCCGAGTAAGTGGCCCTCCAGCATGGTGAGATCCTGGACCAGCCACGGCTGCCAACTCTTCTGTGAGCAAGAAGATAGCCGCTTGCAGGAAGCAGAGTGGGCTCATTTCTCTGGAGAGCAACTGGCCACTGTGTCCATCAGCAGGTCTGAGCTACACAGCACCCAGGGCCAGACAGCCACACTGGTCACTCATTCCTGGAAAGGCTAGTAGCACATGTTCATGCAAGGATCCCACCTCACCACGGGGGCTGTGCTCCACCACCACCCCCAGGTCCCCCCTTGCCTCATCCTGATTCCAGGCCAGAACCCCCAGAGGAGACCTGGTCTCACCCCAGCAGAGGTTCCAGTTCTGACCCTACGCACAGGCGGATGGCCGACCAGCCCCCTCCCTCCACATGCCCACAGGCCAAGGCTCTACCACCAACAATATTCCTTCATCCTGGCTCATCCTCCATACTTCTTCCTCACTTGCTAAATCCAGTCAATTTTCCAAGAGAAACGTCTCTCCCTTCATCCTTTCCTTCCCGCTGCCGCGATGTTCTCCGATGGGCCCCAGCCCTCCTCCCCACTCCGTCAGACCCACCTCAGCCTCTTCCCAGGGCTGCATGCTCCCTACCCCACAAACTCTCCCTGTCCACCCCCTGCTAAAGTGCAGCTTGAACCGTGCGCTCCTGCCCACAATTCTCAAAGGAGCCCCTCTTACAGCGACGTTTATAGACACACCTCATGCCAGCATGTGAGGCAGCCATGACGTGTTACCTTCCCAGCTCCAGCTCCCTCCTACCCGCCCTGCACTTGGGTGCCCCAGAAGACTCAGGGTGCCCAGGCACATCCTGAATGCTCCAGCCTCCAGGCCTCTGCTTCTGCACTCCCCCTGCAGCTATGTTGGAGTTTCAGACCCTCCATGAAGTCCAGCCTGGGCTCCCCCACACCGGCCCAGACACTCCCAACTGCCGCTGAGCTCCTCCTTCTCCCCAGGCCCTCTCCCCATCCCTGAATCTCAACTTGCACTTCTCCAAGCTCCTTATTTATTCCCCTTGGATTAGAAGTCATTTGATGCTTGTTCTAGACGCCCACCCGCCACCTTTCTCATCCTGGATCCTACGCCATGCAGACAGAGGCACTCAAGACCTATCTGTTCCCACAAACGACACCGAACAACCTGTTCTTTGGAGGCAGAAGGGAGAAGGCAGGGACGGGCTGCCAAGGTGCTCTGCGGAGGCCCGCGGCACTGGCTGCTGTGTCGAGAGCCACCAACACCCACCCGGGGACAGGTCTCCTCTGTCCAGCACAGCCTGACTGTATGTTTATGAGTCATGGTCACGAGGCCCACAGCAGCTCAGTGAGGGACATTCTCTCTACTCACTCACACACATGCACAGATACACAGACACACCCCAGGCAGGCAGACCATTTCCCGCCTACAGATCCGAGTTCAGGCTCCAGGAGACAGGCGAGGAGAGGACTAGAGAGGTTCAGGCCCAAACCCCACTTTAGCTTGTCCCACTCAGGGATTTATCATTTCCTTTCTTCATTTCTTCCTGCCTGGAGCAGGGGTGAGGTACTCCAAGAAGCAGAGGCAGGGGCAGCAAGGCAGGGTGGGAGGTGAGGGGCAGGCCCTACAAATGGCCCCAGCTCCATTTACCTGCATGGCCAAGA
Source organism: Rhinolophus sinicus (assembly GCF_057876585.1). Taxonomy (NCBI): domain Eukaryota; kingdom Metazoa; phylum Chordata; class Mammalia; order Chiroptera; family Rhinolophidae; genus Rhinolophus; species Rhinolophus sinicus. The sequence continues at coordinate 61,396,002 of NC_142517.1, read as the reverse complement.
GCCTGTACCATCTGAGACAGATGCCAGAGGCCCAAGACCAGCCGATGCCCGACAGCAGGCCCGCGGCCCCTGCCCTGTTCAGTCCTACCCCACTTTTTTCCCCCAGGGGTGGCGGGTAGCTCAGGTGGTAGTGGGAGGTAGTGGGCTATGCCCCATTAGACCCTGCATTCGTTTCCTAGGACTGCCTTAATGAACAAGACACCACAGACTGGGTGGCTCAAACAACAGAAATGTATTATCTCACAGTTCTGGAGTCCAGAAGTCTGAAATCAAGGTGTCAGCAGGGTTGGTTCCTCTGAGGGCTGTGGGGGGACAATCTGTTCCAGGCCTCTCTCCCAGCTTCAGCAGCCTCAGGCGTTCCTTGGCTTGCAGATGGTGTTTGCCCTGCATCTTCCCTTAATGCCTGTCTATCTTGGGCCTAAACTTCCCCCTTTTTATAAAGACAGCAGTTATAGTGGATTAGAGATCTCCTTAGTGACCTCATCTAACCTGACCATCTGCAAAGACCCTATTTCCGCATAAGGTCACAGGTACAGTGAGTGAGAACTTCCACATCTTTTTGGAAGAAACAATTCAACACATAACAGACCCCAAAAGCAGAAGTTGCTGAAGGTACTATTATTGTTCCTACTGAAATAATAACTAAGAGAGCTGACCCTCGTGGGCTTACCATGTGCCATCACTATCATAAGCATGCATAACAACACCAGAAGGTAGGTTACTTTTATTACCTCCACTTTCATTGAGAACGCTGAGGCCCAGAGAGCTTAGGGAACTTACCCAAGGTCACACAGCTTGTGAATGAGAAAGCCAGGATTCAAACCCAGGTGGCCCTCAGCTACTGCTCTATATTAATCATATCACACAATGTGAGCAAGTGTGCCAGTCTGGACAGTACAGATATTACCTCACTATGACATCTAGTCCTAAATCCAGGGCCTGGGTGTAGTCCACTGTGACCATCGAATTGAGCCATGAAGAGGCTTCTCACAGGGCCACTGACCCAGGTACACTGGCTCGAGTTGATACCCAAGGGCGGAGACAGTCCTGCAATCGGCACTGCTTAGGTGCGAGAAGTTCTGAGTGGTAAGAAGAAGGCAGGGAGCACATAGGACAAATGGAGTCCACTGCCTCCCTTTCTGGGCCCTCCCCCACCGGCCCCCAGATGGGCACAAACCACACTAAACCCACCTGTGTGCTGTAGTGGAAGGGACTTATTGATTTGTCCTGAAGGCTCTTTATTTAATGGGAAAAGACTGTGCGACACTTGAGCATGAAAAGCCTGAAACCTGCTGCCTTCAAGCCCCGCAGGCCGCCCCTGGTGACTAACCGCAGCCCTGGCCGGGAGCAAGACCATGGAGTCTCGGCCTTCTCCGTAATTGTGTGTGCTTGTTGGTGCTGTTGCTGTTATTAGTACTGTTGTAGTAATCATGTCCGTCGATGTTTCTTTCCCAGCCACTCCAGGCACAGCACCGACATGAGCTCATGATAATGCCATCTTTACTGGGAGGCAGAAAACCACTGCAGGCGCTGGGACTGCCAGTTTCCTCCTGGGCAGAGAGGGGCCCTCACAGGGTTCTGCCCAGCTCCTCATACCACCTCACTTTCTCCCCTTCTCTTGGCAAAGTGACACCAAAGCTGAGTCTAGATTTAGACGGGTGGTTAAAGCAGCCAGAAGTTGAAATATATAAGACCATGGAAAGCTTAGAGCAGGCACGATGGCCAGAGAAGTGACATTTTGTTGAGTTACCTCCTTCTCTCAGGCTGTCCGTGGGATTCTACAGACACCGGGGAAGGTCACACAGATTAGGACACAAGTCTCCAACAGCCCCATGTGTCAGATGGGGACACTGAGGGTCAGACAGTTGCAGTCACGCATCCAAGGTAACTTGTACACAAAGTGGGCAGCTAGATGGGTTTCATATCCAGAACTGCTGGATGCAAAGCCCAAATGCCTGCCATTAAACCACACGGCCACTGAACCATGACGGAAGGTCAGGGTCAGTGAACCAGCTCATGACCAGCGAGCTACAAATCCCTTTCCCCAGGCCCCACCAGCCATGAGGACCCACCTCTTCCCAAACCACAGGACAACGGCTTCCAACTGGACGCACCAGGAGCAGGCTCCATCCCTCTCTCCGTCGAGCCTCTCCTCGTGCTGCTGGGAGTCCTCAGCACCCATGGTGCTCCAGAAGTCCAAGGGCTATGGCCATTTCAGGAGAGTGGCGAGCACACAAAGGAAAGAGACGGTCCTTCTCCAGGAGGGGGGAAAGATACACAGATATATCGCAGTCTGACGGAGTCCAGCACGATTGGAACACAAAGAGAGAACTTCCCAACTGTCCCTCCTGGGGAGGAGCAAGGGGGCTGAACTTGAGGACAATGAGATGATACTTCCCTATACCTCACAGGCACGGGACAGGCCCATTACTGAGGCTGCAGTGGCCCTGGACTCAGGAATGGGTCACGCAAGGCAGCAACTCAAGAGGGCACTTAGTCTTGAGCCCAGCCCTCTCTGATTGCCCACCCCTCCCACACCCACCTCCCTGATTCACGCCCTGAGCTTGGCACAAACCCTGAGTGCTCAACTGGCTAACAGGCTTAGGAAATCATGACCCCCCACCCCAGCTATAAAACCCATCCCTACCCCACCCCTGGGGAGAAGGGGAAGTGGAGGGAAGCTCCTGATTAAGGGGATGTAATTCTTGGCTTGGCCTTCCTCCTCTTCTGGCATCCCTGGCTACGGCAGTTGGACCTTCAGCATCCCATCCTCTCTCTAGGCTTTCCAGGTGCTCAGGACTGAGCACCTTTGCATCTCACAGCCAGACACTGGGTCCTGAGTGGCAGGGACGGGAGACCAGGGGCCCATTTCCATCCTCAGGAAGGTCCAGTTTGATGTAAGACCTTCTGCCCTCAGAGAGTTCCCAATCTAATAGGACAGACTCAGCCTCTGCCCTCAGAGGTCTCCCAACCTGACGGGGGAGACATGGTACTTGTCCTCAGGAGCTCGTCATCTGATGGGGGAGATGCAGCCCCTGCCCTCAGCTTCCCATCTGGTGGAAGGGACAAGCCCCCTGCCCTTAGGGACCTCCATGACACCATTCTGAGAAGGGCTGACACTGGGTCCCAAGACAGAAAGACCACACAGGACAGAGCTCAGCAGCTAACAGTCCTGCTATAAGTATGCAGTCCCAGCAGTGCAATGCCTTCTTGAGGCAGAGAAGAAGGGCCCTCAGGAATCAGGAAAGCAGATGGCACATGTCCTCAAAAGGGTAGGGTGGGGCTGGCCAGCGGAGTGGGAGAAAATGGAGAGCTACCCAGGATGCAGGCCGGGTCACTACTACTCGTGGGCAGCCTCTGCCCCAGCCGTCATCTCCTCACTCACTGCCTGGCAGCTGGCAGGAGCATCATTCCCATTTCTCACCAGGACCAGCAAAAGGCCCCGGGCTGCCTAGGGTAGAAGGTCCCGGCTGCTCCCTCTGTTCTCCCTTTGGTTCCAGGCTGGCCTTTGAGAGCACCACTGTCAAGGAGGGGAGGGCAACGTGGCCGGGGCCAGCTTCAGAGCAGATGGGCCGGCTCTGAGACAGGCGGCTGGAAGAAAGCGTGGGGATGGTCACATCGCACTCCAGGTCTACACTGTACATCTATGTGCCACACCCAGTGCCCTGCACGCGGGAGCGACTGTGCAGTTAGGGGACTGGCCTCTGCTCTGCTGCCAGCAACCTGCCGTCAGAGGCATCAAATGGTGGACAGGGCCGTGGACACACTGTCCCTTAGCCCTGTTCCTTCTGACGTCCTTTGCTGTCAGATGGCGGGACCAAGCATTGTTCATCTCACGAGCCCAAGGTTGTCCCCACCAGGCTGGGAGCTCTCTGAAGACAGAAGCCAAGGTTCCCTCCTCTGTAAGACGGGGAAGCCAGGCAGAGAAGCAGGCCTTGGGGCCCCTGCAGGAAGCAAGCGCTTTCCTACATCCTAGTAACAGACCCTTAGCTCCCCCAGGCACCCCTGCCGATTTCTCTGCAAAGATGGTCCAGGCAGGATCCACATCCTCTCCCACAAGCCCTTCCCAGGGATGAACACCCTGGAGAGCGAGAGAAAACAATCAGAGACGCCTTGGGGGTGGGGGCTGTTTCTGAGGAACGAGGAGTGAGGGGATGTGGCTGCCTCCCACCACAGCCCTTCCTCCACCCTGACTCAGAGTGCCCATCCTTCAGGCATTTGCCCCTTCTGCACCCCATGTTAAGCCTGGTGGGTGCAGGCCGGCTTTTCCAATAGGCTCCAGGTTGGAGGGTGTGAAGGTGCGTATGCGTGTGTGCATGCCCATCTGTCCTGGGGAGCAATAATAGTTAATAAATAAGTGAATGGCAAAAATAGCCTCAAAGGAGCTGACAGGCAGAAGGCCAGAGCGGCCGGGCATGGGGCCAGCACCCTGAAATGCCAAATGTTACTCTAGCCAAAAAGAAAAAAGGTCCATTTCGAGGTGGCCTCCATTAGCCAGGGTCAGGGTCTGTTGTGGTTTCTGGCACTGGCAGAGCCCCACCCCAGGCATCCTGAGGGCGACCCAGGAACCGGGAGCCCCTCGCTCAGGGCTAGGGTGACAGCACTGGAGAGAAGGGGCCCCGTCTGGGGCTCGCCAGGTTATGAACTGGCAGGAAGACGGCAGGCCACTTCCCAGCAGTCCTCCAACCGTCCACCCAGCTGGCCAGCCCTGTGTCCAGTCAGCCCCAAAGGTCCAACCTGTTCCAAGGGATGATCTGGACACCATCACAACGTCTCTCCCCCTGCATGGGCCCTGCCCCCCTAGACACCCACTTGGGGGGGGAAGGATTTGACTCAGTCTTGGTTGTCACTCACCCCCAGCCAGGTCCCTCAGGTGTCTCACTGACTTCTCTCAGGCCTTCCCTCCAACAGACCTCACTGGCTCTAAGCTTTCTCCACACGGAGGCCTCTGGCGGCCCGTGGGCAGTTTCATTGTCCTTTGCCTCATGTGCGTGTGTCTTACTGAAGTGACACGGCGAAGCACATCTGGGAGAAGCAGATGTGTGCCCCTCACTTCCCCAGTGGCTCCAACCCTTTCAAAACCATCCTCAGCTTGTCTACCAGCCTCTTTGGACCAGTCCTCAGGGGGAACGCTGCTCACAGCCCTGACCTCGATGCAGACTCGCTCAGAGGCAGCTACCTCCCAAGTCGGGGGACCTGGCTCAGCTCACTCCCCAGTTCACACTCACCCAGGAACGTCCTGGCCCCAGCTCCCAGGCTGGTCCCAGTCAGTTCTGGAGGCAACCGACTCCTGGAGAGTCTGTGCTGGTCACTTGTGGCCACCAGAATAAGGATGGGGCAGGGGTGGGATAAACACCCAGAACCCAGCACCTCGCCCTTTTCCCACTTAGCCTTCTATCTGGAGGTAATGCTGTCTCCTGCTCTGTGTAACACTGTCCAAACACACAGGCATTCAAGAAAAACACTAAGCTTTCCTATAATGTGTTGGAACTTTAAGTGCTATATGCAGCTGGGACGGACCACAGGCTATTTACTGAGGGTGTTTCCCGTCGCAGTCCCTGTGTTAAGTGCTTGGCATGTATCATTGTATGTAATGTTCAACACAACCCTCAAAAGTAGCAATTCTTGGCTGGCCCGGCTGGTCCGGTGGCTCAGGCGGTTAGAGCTCCGTGCTCCTAACTCCAAAGGCTGCCGGTTTGATTCCCACAAGAGGCTTAGATCTCAACCACAAGGTTGCCGGTTCGATTCCTCGAGTCCCACAAGGGATGGTGGGCTCCGCCCCCTGCAACTAAGATTGAACATGGCACCTTGAGCTGCCACTGAGCTCCTAGATGGCTCAGTTGGTTGGAGTGCATCCTCTCAACCACAAGGTTGCCGGTTCAACTCCCTCAAGGGATGGTGGGCTGTGCCCCCTGCAACTAGCAACAGCAACTGGACCTGGAGCTGAGCTGCGCCCTCCACAACTAAGACTGAAGAAAGGACGACAACTTGAAGCTGAACGGCACCCTCCACAACTAAGATTGAAAGGACAACAACTTGACTTGGAAAAAAGGCCTGGAAGTACACACTGTTCCCCAATAAAGTCCTGTTCTCCTTCCCCAATTAAAAAAAAAAATCTTTAAAAACAAAAAAGTAGCAATTCTCACTCTGTCCCATTTTAAGGAGAACACTTAGGCTCTGAAACAAGGAGACACACACAGCTGGAACATGGCAGAGCTGGGATTTGAGCCCTGCAGACACAGGTAACAGCCACCAACATGAGGAGTCCCAGCCTGGGAAGGCTGATCCTAATGAGAGGGGGGCAAGAAATGAAGAAGGAGGGTAAGTATGCACTCTGTCAGGTGGCTGCTGAAGGGACAGTGTGTGGCGACTAGCATGTTGGGCCCATGGGAGCACCAGGAGCTCTGCTGGGGTCAGGGTGGCCAGGACATCATGGTCCACGAAAGAGATAAAGTTCTCAGAGGCTTAGATCTCTGAGCACCAGGCAGGAGCTGGCGGCAGTGGGGCCCCTGGGTTCCAGAGGGAGGAGGAGCCAGGAGGTTGAATATTTGGGTCCTTCCCACCTGGACAAAGGCCAAACCCTGGGAATGTGAGGGGAGGGGCTGACATGGAATATTTAAAGCCCATGAAAAGGTAAGGAGGAGTACCCGTGGGCTCTATCCCAGGTCTCATGGGAGAAGGTGATAGCTAGTTCCCCAGAGGCTGGTCTCCTGGTTAGGGAGCACGACAGAGCAGGCTTGGCACCACTGATAACCAAAGCGAGGAGAAACTAACACCGTGTTTCCCCGAAAGTAAGACCTAACCGGAAAATAAGCACTAGCATGATTTTTCAGGATGACGTCCCCTGAACATAAGTCCTAATGTGTCTTTTGGAGCAAAAATTAATATAAGACCCGATCCTATTTTCAGGGAAACACGGTAGATACAGGCCTAGATGCTCCCCGTGACCCTCCCCTCTTGTCTGAAGGCCCTGACCTTCAACCTCCCCCAAGCCCCTTCTCCAGCCTTGGACAATGGCAGCAGCTCCCCACTCAGTCCTGACGCTCCCTCTCCCAGGCTCCTCCCTCCAACTCCACATTCCAACACTAGAGCCACCTTTCTTTTTTTCTTTTTTTTTTTAATTAAAGTTTATTGGGGTGACAATTGTTAGTAAAGTTACATAGATTTCAGGTGTACAATTCTGTATTACATCATCTATAAATCCCATTGTGTGTTCACCACCTAGAGTCAGTTCTCCTTCCATCACCATATATTTGATCCCCTTTACCCTCATCTCCCAATCCCCACCCCCCTTACCCTCTGATAACCACTAAACTATTATCTGTGTCTATGAGTTTTTGTTTCTCATTTGTGAGTCTTGTTCTTTTGTTGTTTTTGGTTTATATACCACATATCAGTGAAATCTTTACTTTTTCCTCTACTTTTTCTGTCCAACTTATTTTGCTTAGCATTATAATCTCAAGATCCATCCATGTTGTTACAAATGGTCCTATTTCATTTTTTCTTACTGCCAAATAGTTTTCCATTGTGTATATATACCACAACTTCTTTATCCATTCATCTATCGAAGGACATTTTGGTTATTTCCTTGTCTTGGCCACCGTAAACAAAGCTGCAGTGAACATTGGAGCACACTTGTCTTTATGGATAAGTGTTTTCAGATTTTTTGGGTAGATACCCAGGAGAGGGATTGCTGGGTCATATGGTAATGCTATTCGTAATTTTTTGAGGAACCTCCACACTGCCTTCCATAGCGGCTGCACCAGTCTGCATTCCCACCAACAGTGGATGAGGGTTCCTTTTTCTCCACAGCCTCTCCAACACTTGTTACTATTTGTCTTGTTGATGATAGCCATTCTGACTGGGGTGAGGTGATATCTCATTGTGGTTTTTATTTGCATTTCTCTGATGATTAGTGATGTTGAGCATTTTTTTTCATGTCTATTTGCCATTTGTATGTCCTCTTTGGAGAAATGTCTCTCCAGGTCCTCTGCCCATTTTTCAATTGGGTTGTTTGCTTTTTTGTTGTTGAGTTGCATGAGTTCCTTGCATATTTTGGATATTAGGCCCTTATCGGAGGCACTGTTTGCAAAAATCTTCTCCCATTCAGTTGGTTGCCTCTTTATTTTGTCGATGGTTTCTTTTGCTGTGCAGAAGCTTTTAAGTTTCATATAGTCCCATTCGTTTATTTTAGCTTTTACTTCTCTTGCCTTTGGAGTCAAATTCATAAAATGTAGAGCCACCTTTCCAAATACAGATGGGGCCACATACCCTCACTCTCCTGTATAAGAACCTTCTAGAGATCCCTGCCACCTCCAGAAAAGCAAGCCCTTAGCCCAGAAATCCATACTCTTCCTATCGAGTTCCACCTCCCAGCCAGCGTCACCTTTGCCACAACACTTCTTCCTGTTCCCGCCCTGGTCCAGCCAGCGGGCTGTGTTTCAGCTGCTAAAGCTGCAGGTGTCACGCTGTGCCCAGCAGGTGCAATGCCCATCTGTCCACTACCCTTGGGAGATAAGAGCCCAGACTTGGAGCCAGGCTGCCCAGTTCACTGTGTGAGCTTAGGCGAGTGACCTAAGTCACCTAACCTGCCACGTCTCAGTGTGCTCATCTGCAAAACGGGGCTGACAGCAGCAGTGCTTACCTCACAGGGCTATTGTGGGGGTTACATGACTTAATATAACCACAGCACTTAGAACGGAGCCTGGCGGATAGGAGGTACTATTTATAGGTTTGCTCTTGCGGGCAGGGTCTGTGGCTCATTCATCCTGGCTTCCCAGTGTCTAACACACAGTAGATATTTGTTCAATAATCCAGTCCAACAAACATCTAACACCAGTACCCAGATAAAGAAAGAACTGACACTGAGAAAAATAAAGTCGATTTCGGGATGATGATAATTTTTGTTTTGAGGACACGCTGAGTTCAAGGAGATGGAGGGACAGGGACCAGGAGGATCAATGGGCAGGGACTCATGACCGTGGCTAAGGCAGGACAGACACGTCTGAGGAGCAGGCGCTGTGGCTGTGTGACTCAGTCCCCCTGGCTGGTATCGTTTCTGTCCCCATCGCACTCCCCATCCAGACCTCTGGAATGGAGTCCTTTCTTATTTGACCCCACTGCACCTTTTAATGTGCACACTGGAAGGATCTTCAGAGACCACCTGCTCTGTGTTGTACAGACGAGGAAATGGAGGCAGCGGCAGATGTGTCCCTGTCAGGACTGCAGTGCCCGCAGTCACATACTGGAGTGGCACCTGAAGGTACTATTGTCTGCCCCCTCTCTGGCCATTGATATATGTTCTGCTCTAGGCCACTTCCTAGGTCCTGCACCCCAGATTAGTTTCTCCATCTCCTCTCTCCCTGCCTCCCCCTCAGCCGCCTCTGGCTCTGCCCCCTGAAAACTCAGCAGAAAGTCGCCTCCTACCCTCAGTCTAACCATCTCATTCTGCCTTGCCTAGCCTACCCCCTGAAGTTGACAGGAACCTCCATTTCTGCAGGGGGCCTCGCGTTCCCCATCACTTTGGGAAAGGGGACCCTGCCGGCCTCAATCCTTCCTCCACCTGGGAAGGCACTAGACGGTAAAATTGGGGCATCCCTGGGGCACCTGCCTCAAATGTTGAGGTGCCTACGTAAGGTGTAGATTCCCAGGGTTTACCCCACACTTACTGGATCAGACGCTCTTGACAAGCGGCCCAGGAATTGAATTTTTAGATAGCCTTACTGGGGAATTCTCGCAGGCACAAGTTGAGGAGCTGCTGGAGCCCGCGGTCCCGCAGAGAACTGCGCCACTTCACGCCAGCCACGCCCTTCTCTGGGCCTCAATTTTCGTATCTATAAAATGTTCTCCAAAAAAGGCAATAACCTACCTAATGGGAGATTATGAGGGTCAAATACGTTACTGAATGTGGAAGTGCTATGCTTGCCACATGGTACGTGCATGACAAACGATAGGAACTGGCAATATCGTCTTATCTGGAGGCTGGGCATCTTACAAAGGCAGATTTCTATCAGACTGAGCACGCCCCAAACGGAAGGCCGGAGCTTCCTCTTTCTTCTCCATGCCCAGGGCCCTGGGGGTTCATCAGGGTAGTGGAAAGGTTGGTGCATGGAAAAACAACAGAGATGCTGTTCCCAAAGGACAGCCAGCCCCACACCATGCAGGCTGTTAGGACACCTCCAAACCCAGAGGGGGCCCCCCAGAGAAAAAGAGGAGTCCCTCCCCACCTGCAGTGAGTGCCTGCACTCAGGCCCTCCGGAGCCATAGATGGAAGTGGAGGGACATCACAAAGCCCTCTTCTCTCGAGCAGAGGGCACCTGGCCCCTCCAGCCCCACCTGCCCATCAGGTAGTTTTTTGCAAGCTTTTCCCTCCAGCGGCCTGGAGATGTTCAAGTTCACATAAACTCTGAATTAATTACCAGCGGCAGAGAGAGGCACCTGATTACTGGTTCCGGAGAAGGTTCAGGCCGGACAAGGGGGTAGCAGCAAGTGGGAGAGTGTGGGCACCGTCACAGTGGCACACTCCACCAGTGTGGCCAGCCTCTGGCTTCTCAGCTCTGGAGAGCCCAAGGCTCTATGCCTCTGCGCTCTTCCCTAGGGAAGAAATCGCCCCACCCCAACCAACTGCGATAGGTACTCCCGCCCACCTGCCCCAGCCGCCCACCTGCCCCAACCGCTGCCCCACTCCTCCCAGGCCCAAGTTGCCTCTATTAGGCTAACTACAGCCGGGGGTGTGGAGACCAGCAGGAGTCTCAGAGTTGGCAGCTCAGCCTTCAGTGAGTAAATGCCCCACCCATCACTCCAAGGCCAGCCTCGGCCCTTCTCCCCAGCCCTCAAAGTGTGCTGACCACCTTCCGCACCCCCTCCCAGCGCCTCTCATTGGGGAGGACTCAGGGCCCCCTCCTTTCTCCCACCTCCGCACAGCACCAAGCCTCCAGCATCTGCCCATGAGAACCCCCACCCTTCCACTCCTCAGTGGCACTTCCAGAGGACCCTTGGGGAAGTGGGATGTGGCATCCCATATCTTTTCATTCCCTTATGAGAAACCAGGTCTGTTCTTTAAATCCAGGCACAGGGTGATTTTCCTTTTACTTCCAGGAGAAGAGACAGAGCAAAAGGAAAGTACAAAAAGACTGCAGGGAAAGCAGGCTGGAACCAACCTCACAGATCAGGACACGGCAGGGAAAAGCCTTACCTAGATGCCGTGGCTTCTTCTAAGACAAGCCAAGAGCATCCCCAGGGGCTGCCCCCAATCTCCACAGAGGAGGACACCGCCTCAGACCCAGCAGGGGTTCCCCATAGGCCTGTTTGCCAGAAATCACCCCTGAGGCCTCAGAGGGAAAGGCCCACAGATCTTTTTTTTTTAGGAGGGTGCAGCTCACAGTGGCCCATGTGCAGAATGAACCGGCAACTTTGGTGTTATGAGCACCATGTGCTAACCAACTAAGCTAACCGGCCACCACCCACCCACCCACCCCGCCCCACAGATCTTTAAATCAGCCCCACGGACAGGGGATGGTGTCAGGTGGGAAAAGCAGAGGCAGCAACGCCCCACAAGTGGAAGATGTCAAATGGTGACTACCTGGCGTTTCTAGGCCATGGTCTCCAATGCTGGAGAAATATTCCACTTTAAAAGGAATAAACGTAAAGCAGAATCCAAAATTAACTATTCTCCCCAGATGACCCCTTTCCAAAAAAGACCAGATCATAATCCACATGTGGCCATTCGGGGAAGATATGACCCGAGGACATCTCCCTGTCCTGGACAGAGATGCATCCCAGGCCTCAGGCCCACACATCTGGTGCTTCTCAATCCTCCCCATCTTCAGATGGACCCGTTTCATGTGCTTCTCACGGCCCTCCTGGGGCACGAGGGCTGCAGCAGGATACTTTGCCTCTTGCCCTGATCCAAAGGTACTAGAAAAGAAGCAACCTCAAAGTGCACAAGAAGGAAACTTGTTCAGGGCGCAAGCCCCATCTCTCCCTCCCCTGCACGCCATCTTTCTTTACTTTCTTAGTCTGCCACATGTGCTGATAACGATGAATGAATTATGGGGAGTCGCCAACTGTGTAATTCCTTGCTTTTCATGCGCTTAAGAGTCAAAGAAAAAGTAACAGAGGTAAATAGTGCAAGGCTAACATTGCTATTTACCTGCTGTGTAACTTTGAGCAAATTCATTCATCCATCAACAAATATTTATTGAGCACCTACTATGCTGTTCTAGTTTACGCTCTAGTGGGAGAGAGACTCATGAACTAAGGAACACTGCTGAAGGTGGGAAGGCCACAGGTGTCCGTACCATTTCTCGCCCTTCAAAAGTGAAATAGCACATAAAAAAGAGAGGAGGGAAGAGTTAATACCAATCAATAGGCATTTGTTTATAGCTAACAGGCCGTCAGGAACGTCCAGGGAGATTTGCTGCTCTGCTCAGACAGCTCAGCGGAGCACATGGTGCAGCAGTCGCTTTCTGAAATACTCTTCTCTCTGTTGCAGCACACCACTAGGCCAGTGATCCAGCCATGTTTGGGGCTAATTGCTGGTGATAAGAGCAACATAAATACACTAAGCCACAGCCTTGCCTGACACGATTTTATACACTAACCGCCAACCAAATTTTCTTCCCCTATGACACGCCTGCAATCATTTTTAGTGGCCATCACTCTTGACTGAATCACACAAGAAGCCCTTTCGATATAAACAACGCGCCTTTCAATATAGCCGTAAATCAGACTCAGCGTCATCCGCACGATCCCTCCGCTGCTGCACGGAAGCTCAGGGCACGAGTTCTCAGCCCTCGTGCACATCAGCATCCCCGGGGGCTCTACAAAATGCTGATGCCCAGGCATAGCCAGGTGAGCCTGGGCCCCACCAGACTTACGTAAAAACTCCTACATATGCCTTCACTTCCCACACTGTAAGCTCTGTTAAATGCTGAGAAAGTTAAACGCTGGCCCTGGGCATTTCAGGCAAAACACTGAGGCTGACACATGCACTGTAATACACGGCAGTCAACTATACGGACCTTTATGACCCCCTGCGAGAACTGCTATTTCAGGGGATTGCTTGGGAAAGAATGGAGCATACTTCTTTGAATCTGTGCAGTATCCGTGCTTATGTTTATTGTCCTTACAGGTGAACTTGCCTCCTGGAGAGTCGCTGAGGTTTCCTCCACATCTTACAACTGGAAAGAGGGATGAGGGGAGGACTCAGGGAGCAGGAAAAGACATCAGAGGAAAGATGAGAAGATAGCTAACTAAGAGAGATGAGAAGAGAGGGCGAGAGGGAGGGGCTAATGGGGGCACCTCGGTCCTTCCTTGCATCACCTCACAGGTGACCAAGAGAGGCGAGGAGATTAAAGATGAAAGCCAGTGTTTCCTCAGACCAGGACCCCAGGCACATGGCCCCCTGCCCAAAGAGGACACACTTGCCCTGGTCCAGGAAGGGAGCACCGTGAGAGACCCCTCTCTGCCAAGAGTCAGATTTCCCTGTGCAACCTGAGGATGGGCACTGTCTGCCTTCTTACCACAGTGGTGGGCAAGGAGGGCTCAGAGAGTCAATAACATTCAGTAAATAGTTGGGTATTAAAACCGACAAAGCCTCAGCCCTCAGAAGGCTGATAGACAGGTAGAAAGGCCAATATAAAAGAGAGTGTTTCTAATCTAGATTCGCAGTGCCAGATCTTACAAAGGCAGGGCCCCTGGAGGGGCACGAGCCTGCCCTGCTCGCTGGGGATGCAGTTCTGGCCCCTCTCCCGGAGCGGTCTCTTCAGTTGAGAGAAGTCAGGGCCAAGGCATTTCCCAGCTGGTATTGCCACTGGGATCCAGTCAGGGGGATGGATGGATCCCTCAGGAAAAGGGGGTTGGCCAGAGGAAGACTGAGGACTTGGGCGTGTTAAGTAAACAAATACACAGCCTGCCCATCTCCAAAAGAAAATGTGAAAATAAAATTTCAAAAGTCCACTATAGCAAAAAAAAAGATGGCACTTGAGCAGGAGTTTCCTTTTCCTTTAGTTTTCTTGAGAAGAGTAAGAGGGACAAAAGTGGATTTGAAGCAGAGTGAAAGGATGTCTGGGGTACCTTTTAGGGGTTTGATGGTTCTGGGAAGCTGGCTTTAACACACATCCTAGAAACACGCTAGTTTAAGCACTAAACTGCGGATCGACTGGATGCCACTCGGCAGAACAACCCCTGTCTAACCTCCACAATGTACCAAAAAGGGCTCCTGTGTGTCCCCAGCAGCCTCCTGCCCTCCAGCCGCTGTTCCACTTACGCCACCATGACTGGATATAAGGCAGCCTCGCCTCAGAGCTAAGCTATCCCAGCGTCGCTTCTGACCCCTCTCCTGGGTCTCCATCCCTACTTACGCATCCATAAAGCTACTCGGGGGCTCTTCAGAGGGAAACATCTGCTCCCAGATGCCCCCTGAACACTTCAGCGCTGCCTTCACTCACAGCATCATTGCAGGCTCAGGAAATGACAAATCATTTAATGCCCATCTGAGCCAGACACCATGAGGGAAGGGAGGCTGTCATGCAGGGACTCAGCTCCTGCTCCCCGCACAAGAACGCAAGATACGGTGAGGCCAAAAAGGAACAACAGAGCCATAGACAGAGGAGTCATACCACTATATTCTCAATGGCCGCTGGTCGAGACACAAAAGCAAACATCCACCAGTACCCCAACAGGGGGTCTTCCTGCACCCCAGTCTAGCTGGCGGCCAGGCGAGACACAGGAAGTAGGATCAACGCGATCTGCAACCCACAATCCGCTTGCTAACTGCACTTGCCGCAATCCGCACTTGCTAGAGTAGCCAGGGCAGTTATATTAGTGGCTAATGGCTAACTAGTTACAGCTGATGGCCAACTACTACTTGAGCCAGCACCTTTCCACATGAGGTCAAGCGCCTGTAAAGTGCTCTCTGGGACTCACTCCGTCCCTACAGAGGCCATCGCAAAATAAAAACCATGTATTCCAAAACCAAATCGAGCCAACTGCTTGAGAGCAGCTGTGCCTTCTACAACTTCCAGAGGCACCATGGGGCAGACCCAGGGCTCGGCCCACTGTGAAAAGAGCGCTGGATTTGGAGTCAGAGATCTGCATTTGTACAGCAGCTCCTAAGCTAACTAACCAGCTGTGTGACCTGAATGAGGTCACTCAACCTCTCTGAATTGCTACATCTCCTTCTCCAAAACACTATCAGCAACATAGATCTGTGAGTGCCCTCACATGCATTAACTTGTTTGGGCTGCCCAACAACAGATCTGTCAGTCAGGAATCTATTATCCAGTTTACAGAGAGGAAACTGACCGAGAGGGTTAAGACAATTCAGCCAGATCATATAACCAGGGCTTTCCCCTGGACCCCAAAACCAGTGTCTTAACCCATCTTAACCCATCACCTCCTCAGAGCTGTCATGAGAGGCAAATGAGATCACACGTGGTTAAGTCCTTTGTCATCTATAAAATACCAATCAATGTGAAACTATTTGAGTCTTTTGGAGGATATTTGAGCCACTATCTAAGAGAAAGCCACACATTTTTAAGAAAGAAAAATTAAAAAAAATATATATATATATATATATCTATACACACACACACACACACACACACACATAGTTTTTAGTTTCACATCATTGCGCTAGTCCAGCAACTACTCTGCTGGTGGCAAACGTACGTAATCAAACGCACGTGAGGGTCCAGGGCAGGACGAGGGTTCCGGGTCGGCCACAGAGCTCTGCACCTGCTGCCTTCCTGCTCCAGCAGGCGGCCTCACCCCTGCCTGGTGTTCAAGTCAAACCCCGGTTTGACTCGCAGCTCTCAGTGTGGATTTACCCTAGAAAAAGATCCTGAGGCAAGTATCTGAGTACAAGTGGTTTATCTGGGAGGTGACCCTAGGAAACATTAGAAGGGAAGTGCAGAAGTGAGACAAGGAGGGAAGAAAGCAAGAAAGCAAGCAAGCAAGCAAGAAAGAACGAAAAGGAATGTCCACTGCTGCCACTGTGGACAACCAGAGCTGAATCCTTTTGTGTGACTGGGAACCGTGTAAAATACATGTCTCAGAGTTAGACTCCCCACCCAGGGTCAAGGGAGTTGGGGTATTTATCCACTAGCACCCAACAGTCATTGGTTGAGAGCTGCTCTGGGAGTGGTAACGCCCCAGCACTTCCGACCTGCCCCATGAGCAGACAGAGGGACGCAGGGTCAGAGAAAGCCCTCAGGTGCCGACAGCTGGAAGTCTGGCTAGCAAGAGAAGAAAGGTACATGCCGGATCAAATATAGGGTGATGGAAGGAGAACTGACTCTGGGTGGTAAACACACAATGTGATACATGATGTATTACAGAATTGTACACCTGAAACCTATGTAGCTTTACTAACAATTGTCAGCCTAGTGAACTTTAATAGAAAAAAAGAAAAAAAAAAAAGAAAGGTACATGGCCCAGGAATATGGGCAGTCACTGAACCACCTGCTATGCTCACTACCAATGTCACCTTGGACAAGTTATTTACTTTCTCTTATCCCAGCTCCTGTAGCCCTGAAACGGGGATAAAAATATCTTTCTCATAGCGTTGATATTAAGATTGAATGAGGTCATGTATGTAAGGGATTGGCCCAGTGCCTGGCTTGCAGTAAAGATGTAATATATACTCATTGTCCATAATCAGTATTCTTAATGAGCTTCCTCTTTTTGGAGAGTGGAGAGGGGAAGGAAATAAAGAAAACTGAGGGAAGAAGGAGGCTCTGGAATGGCCCATTGCTACTTCCCTGTGGGCAGCCATGCACTCAGCCTGAAGGAAAAGCTCTGGAAAGACATTCAATGGACCCCAGACCCACCAGAGGTCATTATACGGAAGCCAAATCTGCTCCAATGTCGAATGACAACAGAAAACCCCTAAGAGAAACTGAAACTAGATAAAAGAGGCATCTCCCTGTCCCTTTCTGCCCCATCATTTTATTTTGTGAAGGATTTTGGGCTAAAATGGGGAGACTTTAAAACAGGCAGCCAGTCAATGCAGTCTGGGAATCTCCTTCCTGGGGAAAAGCCTCCAAACCCACTCCTGTCTAGATGACTTTGCCCAGGCCTGCCCCACAGGCAGGGGCTGGACCCTGAGAATCGTAGAGGCTCCTCCCAGCCCTGCAGCAGTGTGACCTCAAGTGTGTTTGAACAAACACTGATGTCCCCTATTATGTTCCTTGAAAAATTGGTTCTGGAGTCAAATATGTTTGATATGGACTATCCCCCCTTCATGCAATATCCCCGTCTCAGAAAATGTTAGTGCATATTAGCATACTAAAAGCTTTAAAGTTCTACAGGAAGAATTCTGTTTAACCCTGTATTTCCTAAACTTATCTAACACAGAACCAAATCTATATATGTGAACCATCTATTTAACATCCCTCCAAAAGACACTTAGTGGGAGAGTCTGGACTAAAGGTCGTCCCAGGAGCTGGGACCCAGGTTGAATCATCTTGGAACCTCCATGGCCTAGCACAGTGTCTGGTACACAGTAGGCACCTAACAAATGGTCGTTGTCTGAATGAAAGGAGAAAAGCCTGAAAGAATGATTAATAATGGTGTTCAAATCTGTGAAGTGATACAGTATCAGCAATGCCAAGCAACAGCTCTGTTTCCAGGAAGCCACACGTTTTAAATGGCAGCAGGAGGGATTTGGGAAGCCCTGCTCGGAGTTTAGGATTACAATACACCAAAATAGGCTTCCAAGCAGAGAGCTACATCGCTTCCTTCTGTGGAGGTGTTGGTCTAGCACTTAAGCACAGCCAAGAGTCTGCATGCAGCTGTCCGCCCACCCCGCCATCTATTCATTCATTCATTCATTCATTCATTCAAACAAATCCTTACTGAGCATCTACTATGTGCCAGGGCACTGAGGTTGGCACTAGGTCCCTCAGGACCCCTTCTAAAAGCCAACTGGGACTGCAGTGAGCTGTGATAAAGTCCAGGGAGCCCCAAGGGGATGGGGAGAAAGGACCACTGAAGTGTGAGGTCAGGAAGCCTCAAGCACAAAAGCACCAGCTCATAACCCTCCCAGAGCAAGAGGTAGTGTGTGTGTGGGGGGTGACCGGGGGGGTTCACGATGACACATGAGGCTGGCCTAAAGAATAAAGCCACTACTGTCTCCCTGTTTGTTTGTCTACTCCCATTTTCTTGTGACTATATCCCATTGTTCCAAGAGAGCATCCCCGCCCCCACTTCCCAGCTCTTCCCCCTCCCCACATGCACAGCTCCGACCTCTTCTTCCTTCCTTCCTCCTGCTCCTCATTCAAACCATCTCCTAATTCCCCACCTCTGTCATTGCCCCTCTACTCCATCTCCTCATCCTCCCCGTTCTGTACCATCCCTTCTAGACCTGGGGTACCCTCAGTGCTTCATATCCACTGACCAGACAAATGAATGAATAAACCAGGTCTCAAACTGAGTTCCATCTTTCTTCTGAACTCACACCCTCACCACCAGTGGTGAACCAGACCGCTTTGCCTCGATTGAGCAGGAAGGGTGGATGGGAACGGTTGGGAGGAGGAGCGAAAGGAGAATGTGAGTCCAGGTCTAGGGCACCCTTCCCATCCTGTTCCTCCGCCACCAGTCGCCTCCCAATCTGCGTCCTTATATGAGTACACACTTCGCAGCCCCACCTGTACATCTCCCAGGGGGTCTGCAGGTCTGCAGTGATTTTACTTCCTTTCAACAGAGGCTGAGATGGACATGACGATAGGACGTCCCAACAGACTTCAGGAGGAGTCATGCCGTTACGAGACATTAAACCACAGAATCCTCGGGTTGGGTGTGACCTGAGTTGGTTATCTGAGCCAATGATGTCAAACCTAAGAGATGGTCATCAGGATCACCTGGGAAACTTTGAACACTAGATCCAAGCTGTTTAGAAAATAAATCCATCTTACCCCAGACCTTTCGAAGCAGCACCTTCCATTTCCTCAGCAACAAGCTTTGCAGACGACCATCTAGCCTCCACTTGAACACCTCCACTGACACAGCTAGCTACCCCAGAAGGCATCTGGTTTGATGGCTGCAACGCCAAAGGCTAGAAAGGTATCTCCTACCTGAATTTGAAATCTGTTGACTACTTTCACCTGTTTCCCCCAACCCTGCCCTTTGGAAGCAACTGAAACTAAATTTAGCCCACCTTGCCCATCTCTTTAGGTTTGCTTATCTTGCCATAGTCTGCTCTCCTCCCAGCTAGAAATCCCCCATCCTTTCAAATGTTCTCTCAGAAGTCAAAGTTTCCAGTCCCCTTACCAAACTGGTCGCCTTCCTCTGAATTCTACAGTCAAGCATAGTATTTCAGAGGGGGCTTCAATCCTCCTATGAGCTGGATATGCCTGCAACCTAACCGTGACCTGTTGGTCTTTACTAACAGCCAGCCCAGAATACGGACTCAAAATAAGCTCGCGATCCATAGCTAGAACACCCCCCGATTTTGTTCACAAGGTTGTAAAGAGAGATCTTCCCTGTCCTGCGTGTGGACATTGCCTTGAGAAAAGGAAAAAACAAAAAGTGGGGGTTTCCAACTGTCTTCATGAAGTTTTGCTTTGGGGCGAGAAAATGAATGCTGACCCTGTCCTCCATTAGCTAGCTTCCCCCATCTGATAAGCACGGATGAAAAAGGTTATGCTAAAGCATAGCTTACGTAACTGTACCCAGAGGATTTATGGGCCTCTATGGGAGCTCCCAAAACAAACTTTCCATTCCTAACACAGGCTCTCTTCCTGGGAAGTAAATGACCACGCTCTGGACCCCACCACAAGATAAATAAAGTTAACTGAGGTGCCAAATGGGCAGCCATGGACTGAAGTCACCCAGCAAGAGACTCGTACGTGAGACTGGTACATTCACAGGGAGGCTCCCACCTGGGGTTCCCCCCCCAACACCCACCCCACCTCCTGCTGGGAACCAACATGGGAGCTCCATTTGCACCTCTCGGGAGCCAAGGAGGCCACAGCCTGCTTCTAGCCGGTGCACCCTCAGACAGAGTGACCCTTAACTCTGTCGGCACAGGAAAGCTTCTGGCCCAGCCTTTCCAGCTGACTTTGAAACCTCTTCCGTGAGCCTGGGCACGTTTCCGTGATGGGGTTTAAGACATCGTCTGTGTTCTCTTCATAGTGGAACATGAGCGCGCTGTTCTGGGTTCCAGAGCACACAGACCTCATGCTCTTGCTCCAGATCAAAACTCAGATTGAATTATTCACAGGGAACACTCCTGCAAGTACAGCAGCTGATGGTGCTGCTCCTGGGCTGGGTCTCTGCCATTCCTGAAGTCCTCCCCCTGGGAATCGCGGCACCCCTGGGTCTAGAAGCTGCCGGCTCAACCCCCATCCAGAGGCTTCTGCTCCCCTCTAAGCACCTCCTTCCTACTGCACAGAGGAGGCAACATAATCGAAAACAATTAGCAAAAATAATTGGCAAGTACAATTAGCTTTGAGGCAAGACAAGCAGCCGCTCCTCAGCCCCAAAGGCAGCACCCTCCTCCCCCCCACCCCAGCCTGCTGTGCTGCTGGAGTTCACCAAGGTTAGGTTTGTCTGGTCCAGAAATGCGGGTGCTGGGCTAAGTAGTTGGCAGCAGGCAATTCCCGCTCCCGGCCATTGCGGTGGAAGTGTGTCCTCCTCCACACCACCCAGGCGGTCAGGGAGGCAGTGGCTGCCAACAGCACACGTGGGGCAGCCACAGAAACCCACCAAACAGGCCTCTGGGCCCAGTTCCAGAGCATGGAGGTGGCTTTTCAGTGGGGCTCACTGGGCAGCTAAGTGAGAAGGTTTTTGAAAGGGAAGGGTGGGACTCCATGGCCAGGACAGCTGACCACTCAAGTCTAGCCCCCAGCCTCATTATGGAAAAGGGGGTGTGCATCCAGGGTACTTCCCTGAGGAGCCAGAGGTCAAGGTCAGAAGAGCCATCAAGGCCCAGAATCAGAAAGGCAAACGGTCACAGGAAGCCAGCAACCAGCCAAGAACAAAAAAGCCAGAGCTGTAATGATCTCCTTTGAAAGTCAACACAAAGGCTTCCCCAGGCCCATCTCCATCACCCGGGCCAGTCCACAGGACAGACACACACACACACACACACATACACACACATACACGAATGCACACACACAATGGGGCCAGCCCACATGACACACACACGTGCGCACACACAAGCGTGCACACACTGGAGCCAGCCCACACCAGAGACACGCGTGCACACATGTACTCATGCACACACATGCACCTACCCTCTTGGCAGCCGCAGCAGTGGGTCCCCACCCCCATCCATCCCTGCCTTCTGGCTACAGACACACGTGCTCACAGTCACAGAATATCACCCACACCGTGTCTGTGTGGTGTCCGCAACAACTGGTGACAGTTGCAGGTTAAAACAGGAACAAAGGATGAACTGCAGGAAATCACTGAGATTCTCCAAAGGGTTAGGGGGGGAGAGAGGAAGGAGCTGAAGATAGGCTGGGTGGGGGATGGGCCGTCCCACCCTGCAAGAGCCACCTCTGACAGCTCTCCAGAGCAACCTATAACAACAGCTCTCCCAAGCTCACAGGGACGCACACGGGGTCAGAATCTTCTCCTCAGAAACCATCTCAGGCAGGTTAATGTGGCTACAGAATAATTCCCCACATTGAACAGAACTCTCTACTTTTCAAAGCTCTCTCCTATCCATCATCACCTCCTAGAGTAGTACCGGACACCGGAAATGCTCATCTCCATGGCCAAATGACCACCTGCCCCATGGGGCCCAAAGAGTTTCTCCAAAATAATATTTAATAGATAAGCATATGTAATAGTTGTGTGAGTGTGCTTGCTTGTGTGTGAGTGCAGGCAGAGGCTTTATGTAGCAGAGTGGGATACAGTCAAACAAAAATGAGGTCACCATGGCAACAGGCTCCGGCATCATCGCAGCCTATTAACACAAGTGAGGAATGTGTTTGGCAGATGCTCAAGTGTTATTTATGGTATGGGTGTAGCAGAGGGACTTGTAACAGGCAAAGAAGGAGAAAAAACAACACCGTGATGCTCCTACTGTACCTCACGGAGGAGACAACAGTGAGACAAGAGCACAGAAGGAGAGGCTGAGAGGCTGCAGATGGGGAGTGAAAGATGGGGACGCAGAGCAGGCAGGCAGAGGAGAGGTGGTCAGAGAGCAACAGGGGACTGGAGGGGGAGGGGAGAGAAAGGAAGTGAGAGAGAAAGTGCAGAGGGGGAGGGGGTGGATACCAGGGCAAGAGCTAGAGCCAGAGATGCCCTGAAAGGAAGAAACATCATCCCCCAAAGAGGGCTACCCCACCTTGCCTCTCTATTCTCTCGAGTAAAAGCCAGCAGGAGGGACCAGTTAAGAAACCAAATGTTCCTTCTAATTCGAACAAAAGGCAGAGCCCCAAACATAAGAAGGGTTGGGGAAGAGTCAAGTACCCAGGTCAAATATTGATATTGAGATTTGGGCAGTGGGAGCAAGGGAGCCAGCCTGCAGGAGAAGTGAAGAAATGCCAATACAGTTTCCTGAGGACCTACTATGTGTCCAAGGCACCGTGGAGGGGACTTCCCAAAGTCCCAACATTAGAAACCATGCACTGCTGCCCCATTTCCCTGAATCCGTGTCTTCATCAAAGAAAAGAACAAGGTATCTAACCGAAGCCATACTCAAAACACCTGCCATTCGGGGTTAACCTAAGGTAGAGTTTAATGCTGGACTATCCCACTAATATTTCCCCACCATCCAGCAGAATTTTGTTTAAGAAATACAAATTGTATATCAGACATAATCAGAAAGGTAAATCAAATACAAACAGAAAAGATTCAGTTTTCTCTGGAGCCAAATAGAAACAATGTTTGCATTCCCTTGTTACAGACTATTCTAAACAAGCTCAGCTGTACCCAACCAAGATCTTGAGAGGTGTAAATCCACACAAAAGCCTGTAACAGCCAAGAGAAGGTCTAAAGACCACACTGGGGAAAAGCTGGAGGTGGGGGCTGGTGGACGTGGGGAGAGGAGAAGGATTTGCCTGAGGAACTACTAGGGGGAGTCAGACAGACACTGTTGCTACAATGGCACTTCCATGCTAAGAGGGGGCTGGAGCTCCCCACGGTCAACACTCCTTTCCTGGGCTCTGACTCCAGTCTCCTGAAATCACACAGGCTGGATTGCTAAGGCTGTCATCAGACCGTGCATTCCCAAGTCTGGTTTTTGCTTTCTCTGATCCCAGATCAGAAAAACTTTAACTTAGCCTCAACAACCCCACCTACTCCACTCATTGGAACCCAACCAAATTGGCAGCAGTTATGAAATCCCTACTAAGTACCCTGTCACTGTGCTGGACAAGAGAGAGAGGGTAAAGGAGGAAAAACACGTATAATTCAGGACCCCTGAGTCCAAGTAGCTTATACTGGATGGGGAAGAAAACCAATGGATCCTGGAGAATAAGTAAGTGCTCCACTCTGTGGCTCTGACTCCATCGTTACCATGCAGAAGGAGAAGCCGACATGGCTGGGATGGAAGGAGAGGGCTCCTTATGGGAGGTGAGGCTTGGGACAGAGGAGGGTGGAACTGGAAGGGGTATACACAATCCTCTCATTCTCTAGAAGAGGAATCTGGGGCCTAGAGAATTGCGGGTCCCCTCCTTCCCAGTCGGAGAGCACTTTGGAGGTGCAGCTAGAGCCCAGCACCCTGAAGCACATACTGGTGCTATTCCCGGTGTGAGACTCAGGGAGTGTGGCGGGGCTCCTCAAGAAAGAGGTGGTACTCGACAGGATCAAAGTCTGAGAACCGCATTAGAGATGGGGAGGAATAAGGTAATGACAATGGGATACAGTTAAAAGAGTCTGTAGAGGAGGCAAATACCCAGAGAGGGGTGCCGTGGGGTCCATGGTCAAGGGGCTAGCAAGGGCTCACTTGACTCTCTCCCAATTGAGCTGCATGCAAACCAGCTCTGCATGCAACCAGCGGGCTCCACAGGGATCAATGGAGGAGGTCCATGGAGCCACAGACAAGGGGACTGCTAAAGCGAGAAGGTGTGCTTGTCAGAGGGGCTGGTCTCACCCTTCTCCCAGAAGCCTTCTGTGGAGTTCCCAGTTAACCAGGCAAAAGTTGTATTTCCTCCTGAGCCCGCTGTTCTCGGCTTGTCCAACCAGTCCCAACAGGGATAAAAAGCCCCCACCATAAGCAAGAACCAGGAGCACCCACATGAAGGGGTCACACCATTCAGCACTAGTGTTCTGTTCAGGCCAGGACCGGGACTGCAACCAAGCATATTTCAGAAGCTCCTTCCTACCTTTGCTGAAGGCAGCCTTTTGGCTTGGGGCACTTTTGTAAATGAAACAAATGTGGCAGTCCTCCGTCAATTCAGGGATGGCTCCAGCTCCCAAACCCCAACTATCAGACAATTGGCAGGGCTATCATTTCTCCTCCTTAGGGCGCCAAGGGCCTCCCCTCCCCAGTCCTCTATCCAGAATTCAGCTAACAAACCAGTGGTGGCCCTCAGAAGAGAGAAGATGCTCCAGGTCTAGACTTTTGTCAGAGGCCTTTTATATACAGGGACAGAAGCACAGGAAGAGAAGGGGGCCTCTCCACAGAATTTTCTCTTTCGACCCTCCTCCCTCTTTCTCATCCCCACAATGATGACTACGGTTCACTGTGCGTTTTCCAGCCGGCCAGGAGCATTATATATGATGCAAGGGCACTCTCTAAGATGCTGGAGCTCAGGGTGGGTTAAGAGGCTCAAAGAGACCACGCAGCAGGACAGCCTTAGACTCTCTGCCTCTTTCCACTACTTTAAAAGGGGGAGGGTGGGGGGATGCCTCTCTTTGCAGTTAGGCCACTGCTTGCCCACCCCACAATCCAGTCCTTGCGGCCAGGTGGGCCCCTACCTGCTTGAGCAGGAACTGGTCCTGGGCGTTGGTGCGCAGGGCGATGGCCAGGTGGAGGGCAGACAGGAGCACCCCGCTGAGTACCGCTGCCCGCATGCGCACGGGCAGCAACGTGTAGATGGTGTAGATGAAGAACACAGTCCACCAGATGCCCTCAGAGGCGCTTCTCGGCTGGGGCAGCAGCAGGCCTACCACCTGGACGGCCAGCACCACCGCGATGAGCGCGTAGCAGGCCAGGCCCATGTGGTCCTGGTGGAAGGCTGCACGGTTGCAGAGCACGGCCATCACGAGGATCACCCCCACGGCAGCCGCCAGCACCACCAGGTAGGACAGCTGGAGGGGGGGCCGCGCCGCGTGGAAGGCCAACATGACGAGGCACACGAGCACCAGCACAGCCATGAGCATGGTGAGGCTGCTCTGGTTCAGACGGAAGAAGTAGCGCTGGTACAGCCGCTCCAGTTTGTCCGACGGGAACTTCTTGGAGCGGAATATCTGCAGCAGCGCCAGGCAGCAGGCACCCAGGGACAACACTGAGCCGGGGCCCGCGCCCGAGCCCGCCGAGCTGCCGCCATCCCCGGACCCCTCGTCGCCCTCGACGGCGCTGGCCTCCAGCTCATCGGCCGCGCGACCCTTACCCCGCCGTTCCTCAAGGCCCAGCTCCACCGAGCGGGGGCGCACCTCCGTCCCACCGGCCGCGGCCGCCGCGGCCGCGGAGCCGCCGCCGCCGCCCGCAGGGGGCGCCCGGGTGCTACCCCCTCCGGCCGCGCCCCGCCGCTGCCGGCGGCTGCCCCGACCGCAGTCGTCGCCGCCGCGCTCCTGCCAGGCAGACTTGGAGCGGAAGCTGAAGCCGAAGCCCCCAGCCAGGGGATCGTCGCCACTCAGCGGAGGATCGTCGTCGTCGTCGCTGCGCCACCGGCTGGCCAGGCGCTGCTGCTGCTGCGGGGTCACCGCCCCCCCGGGTTTCTTGGTGGAGCCGCGGGCCGAACCCCCGGGGGTATGGGGATAGCCATTGGCGCGGGAATCGGCCTCTCCCCACGCCGAGCGGTGTTCCGGGCCTCCCCGGGACGCCGGCGCCGCCGCTGTCTGCGCAGCGTAGCCCGGGGGGCTCACGCTTTTGGAGCCAGACATCCCCCCCTCGGCCTCGTCGTCGTCTTCCTCCTCCCCCGGGGACCGGGACGGGGGTCTCCAAGGGGAGGGCGGACGGCCGAGCAGGGGGACCAGGCTGGGGTCACACGTCGGGGGCGGCCCGGGGCCCTGTGCAGCAGCGGGACATCTTGGCACCCCCGTCCTGAGCGGAGAAGGAGGGCAGCGGGAGGGCGTCCGGGGAGGCAGGCACAGCACGAGGTGAGAAGTAGCTGAGTATCCGCGTTAGGAGTCCCAGGTCCGAGATGGAGTTGGCTCCGAGCTGGGGAAGCGGGGAACTGACTTGATCGAGCTGCTGCGCCGCGCGCAAGGGGACGTCCGGACTCCTGGCTCGCGTCGAGCTCGACAAGGACCGGAGTTGCGGACGAGGCGGGACGGAGAGATGTCCTTGCAGGCGGCGCCTCCCCGGGGTTGGCAATGCCCGGGCGCGGCACTCGCAGATTATGCCTTAGCGGAACCCAGCAGCACTCGCGGTGAGGCGGCGGCTAGGGCGGCTCGGCTGGGGTCCCGGCGTGGACACCAAGCGGGTGCCCTTTCCTCACAGCGGACTGGGAGAGACTGGGAGGTGCGAGCGCCAACCAGCATTATTTTCTTACGAGGGGTGGGGAGGTGGGATGGGGGGTGGAGAGAACGGGGGAGGGGGCGGCAGGCGGAGCAACAGCTCCGGAGCCCTGAGGGGAGGGTCCTGGAGCCCGGGGGGGCCGTAGTCCGCATCCCCCACCTCCAGCGGCGAGAGTGGGAGCTTGGCCCCCGCGAAAGTCCAGCCGAGCCTTCAGCGCGTCCACGCAGGGGGCGGGGGCGAGGACCCGCTCCTGCGGCGCGGCCCTTCCCCTCTTGCCTCCCCCTTCTCCCAACACGGAGCGGGGCTGGCTGGGACCCGCCAGCCCAGGAGGGCTGTCGAGCCGGCTCCACAAGCCCCAGGCTCCGCGTCGCCGGCTGCGGGCCCACCGCGGCCGGGCGCAGAAGGACTAGGCAGAGGGCGGAATCCGGCGCAGCGCCGCCGCCGTTCTGCCCCAACGCAGGCGGGCTTCTCTCGCGGAGCACGGCATCCAGAGATCCCCTCAGATGCAGCCGGCTGACAGGGGCCCGCCCAAGAGCCGCTGCGACCCAGGGGCGCTCCGGGGGGGCCCGCGGGAGCCGGGCTCAGGGCGCGCCATGCATGCCTCGGGCCCTGCGCCGCTCTGGCCGCTCGCGCCGCTCCTCCCTTCTCGCCCGCTAGCCGCTGCCGCCGCCGCCGCCGCGGGAGCGCCCTCCGCATCCCCTCCTCCCGCCACCTCCCCGCCCCCTGCGCCGCTCCGGCCTCGGCTCACAAAGGTTTGCGGCCGCCTCCGCCCCTGGCGGGGCCGCTGCCCCCGCCTCCTCGCCCCCCGGGCATCCTCAGGCCGGGCTCCGGGGGCTTCAGGGGTCCCAGCTCCTATTCCTCACCTAAAATTCTAGTGGCGCCCCCTCCTTTTCTGACGCCTGGAGCTGCGTCCAGCCTGCTGTCCCTGCGCCGGACCTGAGTGGCGTGCGGCACTCCCCCGCCCCCTCCTGTTTTTGCGCCCCTAGTCCTAGTTCCCTCTTTTGTATCCCCCTTTAATCCCCCTCCCCCCATTCAACCCAACTTCAGCCCCAGCACTGCTCCCCCCCTTCTCTGGTACAGCTCGATTGGCCGTTTCCTGAGCTGTCAGACTGGAGTCCGGCGCTCTTATTGGGCGATTCTCTGGCCTGGCGGCCGTGCCAAAGGAGGGCGCACAAGGCGGGGGGCAGGGGGGGCACCCAGGCAGCGACTGCTGCTGGCAGTCGGAGACCACCATCCCTAGAGGGGTCCAAGAGCCAGACCCGGAAATGGGCCGGGGAGATGGAGAGGCTGAGGATCTCTTAGGTGCAGAAAGACATCGACAGAGAAGATGGAAATGCAGTGGGTGAGGCTGATGCAGCCAGGGCGGGGCGCACAGGACTGCTTTGGTGGATAGTCACCGAGAGGGAGCCCCACAGACAACATTAGGAACACCTGGCGTTTATGAAGAGTTCTTTGCCTGTTCATACTTTTAAAAAATCTCATTTGATTCCCCTCAACCCTGAGATGTGACAGCGGACAGGGCCCGTGTGCCTATTCCCAGTTTATAGATGCAGAAACTGAGTCTCCGAGAACTTAAATCAGCTTGCCACGGGCCACACAGGTCTCCTAACTTGCAGCTGAAAAATCTTTTGTCAGCGCCAGCGGCCTCCCCTACCTAGCAAGGTGTTATCAGTAGGGTGCACCAGAGCAAAGTGGAGCCTCCTCTTGAGGGGGAAGGGGGGGGGGACGGGAAGGGGAGGGATGGAGGAGACATAGAATGACCAGATACTCCCGCACTGGGCCAGAAACAAAGAGGCAGGAGTGAGTGGACAGAAGGACTCTGCTTTCTGCCAAAGAGGACCTAGGTCCGTGGAATGATACACCTACCCAATTCCCTTTGCCCCTAAGCTGTCCTGTGGGAAGTTCAGGCAGTGTAAACACTGAGAGGGTAGGAGAACCACACCTCTATCCAGGGAAGGGAGAAACAGCCTTCACTTTACTGTCCTTATCCTCCAAGTCTCTCTGCAGAGCTTCTGACAAGGAGCCTAAAGGTCTGAGTAAGCTTTCCTTTCTCTGGTCACCTCTTTGCAGCTCAGAAGATAAACCTTGCCAGCTTTACAAATTGGGAGGAGAAAAATTCCAAGAGGTCTGATTAAACTAACCCTTGAGTATTCCAGCTTTTAAGTAATCCATGATTAGCTAAGTCATGAAAAACACCATGAATTTAGTGAACAAACATTCATAGAGCACCCCGTACGTGCAAAACACTCTGCTCGGTGCTACAGGGAGAGATGCCCCAACTCTGGCTGCAGTCAGGAGGGAGACCAGCTAGCTGCTAATTCCAGAGCACAATTCAGTCGTGTTCAACAGAGGTCCAAACAAAGCAGTTATGGGGTTCAGAGAGAAGAGGCATCAGTTCCCACTGTGAGGGTCAAAACACTGCTCTGGAGGTGGAATCTGGGGCTGGCAGGGAAGGATGAGTAAGAAAGGGAGGATGAACTAGTATCTATGAAGCAACTACTATATGTCTGTAAATATTTTATTGTCATAGAACCATTTGGAGGAAGATGCTATTTTCCCCACTGTAAAGATGAAAGAACTGCGACTTAGAGAATCAGGAAGTTTGCCCAAGGTCTGTAGTTGGCAGCAGTGTGGAATCCTGCTACTTGTACCCTAGCATGTAGCCATGTAGCAAATATGATTTGGGAGCAATACCCAGGACAGGCAATTGCATGGACAGAGGCCAGACAGTCAGCGATATGAAGGTGACTGAGTTCCATGCTTGAGCCTTCTCATTCCCTAAGCTCTCCCTCGGTCATTCCTTTTAATTTATTCAAAATTTTAAAATAACCATCTTATAACAAAAGCCACGTGTGATTAAATGTAGAAAAACTAAAAAAAGAAAGAAAAGCAAAAGCATATTCATAATCATACCACCTAGAAAGAACCATTAACATCTTAATTTTTTTCTGAAACAAAAAACGGGACTGTTACTCTACTAGCAGTTTTAGAATCCGCTTTTTTCTACTTAGCAAAAAGTGTGGATGTTTTTTCATGTCAATAAAGCATTCATCTACAATATCCGTTTTATTGTTCTATTGCATGAATATAGCGTAATTTATTTAACCAATTCTCTACGGTTGGACATTTTTCACTGTCATAGAAGTTTATAAAAAGTTCCCACTCTTTTACTCTTATAAACAATGAGCATTTTTGTAGATAGATCTTCAAACACAACTTTATCCTTGGAGAAATTCCTATAAGAATTGCTATGTCAAAGGATAAACCCATTTTTTCCCCTCTGTTATTTCTGAAATTTGTATCTTTAGTCCCTGACTCCCTTTTCAGTTCCAAGCTCCCCTTGTCCACTGGAGAGCTCCCCGTGGATGCTGCTTGGTACCCACCACCAGCACCCCAGATTCCATTTTTCAGAAACTAAGACCATCTCCAACAACCTTGCTCCTGCCTGTTTTCTCTCCACTGGTAGAATTATCATTCCCCTCAACTCCCTGATCTTAGAGAGATGATCCCTTCTCCCCTCCTATCCCGTTCGCAGAGTCCTGCCTCTTTGCCCTTGTCTTTTCACGTCTGTCTCTTCTTCCACATTCTCTGGGTACGTCCTGTACCCAGGGAAGTCCCCACTTCCTTGACTGGACAATTACCAACTCTCCCTCCTCCTTCCTCCTTGCCCTCTAATCTGTCCTCCACTTTGTCCCAATGTGAACGTGAATGTCACATACTCTACTAAAAACTGTCATGAAACAGCCTCCTCCTACCTGCCAGTGTTCATTGTTCACCACTTGCCCACGTTATCCATCCCACTCTGAACGGTACTTTATGCCTCTGCAGAAATTACCTTCTCCCTCCATCACCACACACACACAAATCAAAGTTATAGCACCTCTGTGACACCCTCTCTAATGCCCTTCCCTTCCTGCAGGCTGTTAGGCACTCCTCCTCAGGTCCCAGCACACCTTGTTTTTTATCTGTATGATGGCACTTGTCACGTTGTATTATCTTGACTTGTTTTCAGAACTGTCTCCACAGCCAGCAGAACTCCTTAAGGGTGGAGTTTGTATCTTACTCTTGTGGCCAGTGCTTAGCCTGGTGCCTGGCACATGGGAGGTGCCCTGTAGTTGTTTGTTAGATAAACCAATGGTACATTGGGGAATAATGAGCAGAATGGAGTCCAAAGTGTGTGAAGGGGAGTGAAGTGGCAACCCTGGGTGAAGATGGAAAGGTGGGTTGGCTCCTGAACACTGTGGAAAAGGGAGGGCTTCAGCTACAAGACCATGAAGCATCGCTGAATTTGGGGACAGGGATGTCCTGGTCCATTATATGTTGGGAGGCAAACTCTGGCAGTGATGTAACTACTGGAAAAGCAAGACTCAAAAGCATAGGGGACCAGTCAGGAAGCTATTGCAGAACAGATGTAGACTGAGCCCAAAAGTGGCCTGGTGATCGGAGTGATGCTATTGGCTGGCGGATACCTGTGGAGGGGTGACCAGGAAACCCAGGGGTCAAGCCTGTACAGAGGAGAGTCCTCAAGGCCAGAAGAAAACCAAGAAGGGGGAGGGGAGTGTTTCACAGGAATAAAAGGCAGAGGTTTAAAAGACCAACTCCAGGATGTACACCTGTTATTGTCATCAGATAGGGGCTGACCCAAGGACCACCTCAGGCCACTCTCTGAGTACTTGGTTTGCAGAGGTCAGGTGACCACACACCCCAGGACACAGCAGTCCCTTTGGGATATCTGCAGAAACCCCTCCTCCTCCAGCCATCTTTCCTCAGTTACCTTTAGGACTTCATTCTTCATTCCCCAGGCTTTTTTTTTTTTTTTTTTTTTTAGAAGAATATTTCTATTTTGGAAATTAGAACGTTAATATGTTAGAATATTTAGAAATATTTGTAGAAGTGGATATCAGTAATACTCCCCTACCGAAAAATACCTTGCCCCACTCTACTTAAAATTCTACCTTGAGATAGGCATGCTTTGGAATGGCAATAATTCCCTAAAAATGAATACGGAAAATACAGAGGCAAAAAGTAAATTAGTGGTTGCCTAGGCTTGGGGAGGGGAAGAAATAGGGAGCGATGGCTAATGGGTACAAGATCTCTTTTGGGGGTCATGCAAATGTTCTAAAATAAGGTTATGGAGATGATTGCACGACGTGGTAAGTATACTAAAAACCACTGAATTGTATTGAATACTGGGTGAACTTTATGGTATGTAAATCATATCTCAATAAACTGGTTGAAATAATGCATTCAGATACTTCTAGGGGTTGAAAGATTTATGCCAGGACTGTCAGTTGTTATCAAGTCAGTATGAATGAGTTCAATCCATAGGCTTCCCCCATTAAAGCCCAACCAAGGTTAGGGGCACTAAGAGAATGGATGCTTGCTGTTTAGGTGCAGGGATGAGTTAGGGAGCAGAAGGAGAGAACACTTGGGACCACTGAGCATTTCCAGAGGCAAGTGGAACCAGAAACGGGCATGGTTGCCCAGCAGCAGGAAGAGCGCAGAAATGGAAGCCAGTTAGAAATTAGGGGTCAAAAATGAACTTTGCCAACTGCCCAGGGGAGCCCTGCCCTATAATGAGATCTTCACAAGGAATTAAGGAACTCTAAGAATCCTAGGCTCTCTCAAGGGTGAAAGAACCTTAAAGATCATCCCACTTCCAAAAGTGTGTTAACCTCCCCCAGACATTTGCATTTTGAGTGCAAGCCCCATGTTTCAAACTGGATGATTTATTATTTCCATGAAAAACTAACTTATTGTTATTCCCAAGTCAGAAAGCAGCTAACGGAGCATTGACTGTCTTGAGGGTAGGTCATCCATGGAGGCTTGGGGCCCAGTATCTTAGCCATTGGGCACAGATGGCTGAGGTCTTTAGGAGCTATTCTCCACTCTAGCCCACCGCCCACCAGGAGCTCTGAGGAGAAACCAAGGACATCAGCCCTCTTACTCTTGACCTCTGGCCTCCCTGGCCTGGAAATCAAGGATGATAAGAAGTTTGCAGTTGGCCTGGGGAACAAGCCCCTCTATTTTCCCAGATTCTATACTCACCACCTCCAAAGCTCTGGCCTTCAGAGGACAGGAAATAAACGGTATTCAAAGAGCTCAGATTGCAGCTGATGTGGAAATGGCTGATAATAGCTCGATCTGCCACTCTCCCAGGTGCTGATATTTGCATTTTAATGGAGGCGGTTAATGTCTTTAGCTAAAGGAGTGACTAATCTGTTCCCTCAATTGCTGTTGGAGGTAAATGGGAGACCCTTTGAGGCCCAGGGCCTCTTAATGTCCTCTAGTTACTACACAAGATCACATCTGATGGCAGATTGGACTCTAATGCCCACATTCCATGCTTCAACTTTGTTCCTCTTCCTGATGTTGCTTTCTTTCTCGGGCTTTCTCCTGAATCCTTGTTTTCCTAAAAGTCTGGGAACATTTCCATGAGTCATTTATTTTTTTTCACACACATAAACTGATTAACCATTTCAAGAGGAAAACTGTGCTGGACACAACTGAGTGAGGGGAGCCCAAGAAGTATGCCAGCAAAATGCCACCCCCAAGAAGTGAGAGGTGAGGAAATCACAGAACTAGCTGGAGATAAGCACAGTGGTAGCAAAGATGGGCCATTAAGCTTACGCCAAGTGTTTCTTGAACACTCCAAACAAGAGGCTGTGAACTAATAGGAGAAAACTATTCCTATACATTAGGGGATCAATAAAGGCTTCTAGGAGGGGTGAGAAGGGGCCCTAACATATGCATAAGGGTTGGATATACAAAGACTGGGTGGAGTTTTGAGGATTCAAAACAATCCTCTAGCCACAAAAGACCGCATATTGTATGACCCTATTTATATGAAATGTCCAAAAGAGGCAAATCTATAGAAACAAAACATAGATCACTGGCTGCCTAGAGCTGGGGGTGGCGTAGGGGGTGGGGGTGGGGCATGGGAAATAACTGCGAATGAGCACAATGAAGTGGTGAAAACTGTTCTAAGATTGTGGTGATGGTTCCACAATTCTGTAAATATGCTAAAAATGATTGAATTACACACTTTAAATCGATGAACTTTATAGAATGTAAATTATATCTCAACAAAGCTGTTAAAAAATTGGAGAAAGGTTGGGTCCAAAAAGACATTCCTTTGGTAACCCTGCTTCACAGTTATAGAAAGAATATCCTAGTGTTAAGTTCCTATTTTTTCCCCATATGAAAGTCCATTTTTAAGGTGAAAAAATTTCAAGGACCCCAACAGGGTGTACATAATGGGATGGTTCCAGTCAAGATGGCAAAGTAAGTAAATTCTGTGCTTATCTTCTCTCACGACAACATCAAAATTACAAGTAAACTATAAAACAACCATCACTGAGAATCGCCTGAAATAATCTTGCTGAACCAAAGCCCTACAACTAAGGACATACAAAAGAAGCTACCTTAAGACTGGTAGGAGGGGCGGAGATTCAGAATGGGCTGGTCCCACACCTGCATGTGACCATTGAAAATCGGGAGAGGTATCTTGGCTATGGAGGTCCCCCCTGAAGGAGCAAGGGCTCCCAGCACCCTACCAGGCTCCTCAGCCCAGGATTCCAGTGCCAGGGAAAGAAGTCCCCATAATTTCTGGTTGTGAAAACCAGCAGAGATTGTGGCTGGGTGAGACAGAGGGTGGCTGGAGCCCCAGGTGTTCCTCCTAAAGGGAACATGCATGGACTTACCAACAGAATCACCGGCTCTGAGCTCCAGCACTGGGGCAGCAGCTGGAGAGGTGAGAGGAATATATGTGGTGGGGAAGCTGAGCTGTCTGGCTTCAGGATGAAGGCTGGAGGGGCACCTTTCTTCTGGACAGAGGAGCTGAAGCCATTGTTTCTTTGTTGAGCCGTCTCCCTTCCTGGAGTGCAGGTGACTGCCATATCTGAGTCTCCATCAAGCTGGCTAATGCTGTTTATTCGTCCCCTACCCGCCCCATGATTTAAGACCCTGCCCACCCAACTTTCAGGCACACCCAAGCAGCTTCCAGTGGCTTTTTCATACAAACCGCCTGCTTTGGCTCATGATGCAGACATTCCTAGGGTCTCTCAAAGGTTCGAGGAATCCAGATAAGCAGCATCTGGCTTCAGCATATCCTATACCTCTGGCTGAGCAGCCCTAAGCCCGGCACTAGTGACAGCCAGACTTGGTTCGTGGCTTGGCCTCTCGAGGCACATCCAAGCACAGTGCTGGCGGCAGCTGTCTTCAGATTGCTTTGTGGCTTCTGCTGGGTGGCCCCTGGTGGGAAACGGTCTGCAGCTGAACCTGACCTGCAGTGGGTTCCCTACCAGATGACCCTGAGGCTGGCATGCCCAGTGGCCAGCTTTGAAATGAACTGGAGCATTACCCAGATGCTGCCAAGGATAAGGGGCAGATTGGGCAGGCACCAGAGTCCTGCTGAAGCAGATCCTGCTCTGTATGATCAGCTCCTGCACCGCAACTCCCCCACTCTAGTCACAGCCAGTCCTCACAACCAGTGAGCCTGAGGGTCAATCCCTCCTATTAACATGCAAACAGCAACCAAGGCTCAACTACAAGAGGAGGGCACACACAACCCACACAAGTGACACACCTGCGGTGCACAGCTCAGGTGACCAGGAAGACGGCACCACTGAGCCCCGCAGCACACCTACTACATAAGGCCACTCTACTCACACTGGAAGACGTAACAGCCCTACCTAATACATAGAAACAAACAGAGGGAGGCAGCCAACTGGGGAGACAAAGAAACATGTCCCAAATGAAAGAACAGAACAAAGCTCCAGAAAAAGACTAAACAAAATGGACACAAGCAATCTACCAGATGCAGAGTTCAAAACACTGGTTATAAGGACGCTCAATGATCTCAGGAAGAACTTCAACAAGGAGATAGAAAACATGAAAACGGAGATAGAAAACATAAAAACATACCAGTCAGAAATAAAGAATATAATATAACAGAAATGAAGAATACATTAGAGGGAATCAACAGTAGATTAAGGGATTAAGTACGAATTGGCTGTTACATAGTAGTCATGGGGATGTAGGGTATAGTATAAGGAATATAGTCAATAATATTGTAATAAGTATGTATGGTGTCAGATGGGTACTAGATCTATAGGAGTGATAGATGGGAGGGGGTTGGGGCAGGGTGAAAAAGATTCAGGGATTAATAAATACAAATTGGTGGTTATAAAATATTCATGGGGATGTAAAATAAAGCATAGAGAATATAATTAATAATATGGTAATAACTATGTATAGTGCCAGGTGGGTACTAGTCAGGGGGATCACTTCTTAAATTATATAAATGTCTAACCACTATGCTGTACACCTGAAATTAATAAAAATAACATTGAATGTCAACTGTAATTGAAAAATTAAAAAGGAGGAAAAGATAAAGGAAAATAAGAGGTTCAAAGTTCCAGGTATAAAACAAATAAGTCTTGGGGATGTAATATACAGCATGGGGAATATAGCCAATAACATTGTGATAGTGGTACAGTGTCAGATGGTTGCTGGGCTAGATCACTTCTTTAGCACAGGGAATGTAATCAATAACATGGCAATAACTATGTATAGTGCCAGGTAGGTACTGCTGGATAACTATGATGTACACTTGAAACTAAAATAATTGTATGTTAGCTATATTTTAATAAAAATCCTAAAAAAATACATAATGGTAAAAAGCTATCATAAATTTAGTGATTGATTTAAATGAGTTACCACTTTATCAATCCCAATAGCATCTACACGTTAGAAAAATGGTATTTGTAGAGGGAGCATGTTTATTATGCCTACAGATAGGGCTTAGTGGCCCTCTTTCAAGATTCCCGTGGTCCTCTGGGCCCACAAGTTTAGAATCCTGGTCCATGCTCTACCAAGGTGTGTTTGCTTCAGCTTCTGTCAGGCCAAGGCTGATGGGCGGGGGCCCATTAACAGAAAAGGTGATACAATCTCCACCCCATGATGTTTCTGCCTTTTCAACTGCACAGCCAAAATGGTGCCCTCTCTCCTCCCAAACCAATGGACTTTCCTGAGAGCAGTTCCAGCACGGAAGACAGCCAGAGTCTGCTGGTTGGCAGACACTTGTCTCTAGCAAATGTAATTAAAGGCAGCAGCAAGTAAGTGTCTATTAATTTTTCATTAGAAAAAGTCATAGACAACCTTTTTGGAAGGCAGTATCATTGAACTTCCACTTTGGTAATTAAAGCCAGGCTTTCCCCCACCGTGTATATGCCATTTACCCGCTTCCATGAGTACACACACACACACACACACACACACACACACACACTGAGTCCACAACCTCTTTATTGAGCACAGGAGAGAAAGAGTCAGAGATTAGTACCCCTATACTCTTTAGAAGTCATTTTGTCCCATCCTGACTCAAATTATCCCCACGGCTACCTGCACCTGTAATTGACTATGTGCATGGACCTTATACAATATACTGATATCTCCCCACACTGTGTTTCCATACCATTTTTATAGCTTGAACCCTATTTTAGATGCCCTTGGAGAGATTACTATTCAAAGCTCTCTATGGTGAATCCTTTGGTAAAGAAAACACCGTGCTTCCTCCCTAAGTGTTTTACAAGCCAGGGGCACTGTGGTGAGGTAAGAAGAGGGGGGACAATCTACTTCTAAGATCTCTCTCCATATTGGTAGGCAGGGCCGACTGCACTGGCATCGTGCATTTCTTTCCTTTGTGCCTCCTTACTAAGGCATCCCACCTGATGAGAAAAATCTTTCCACTCAGCACAGAGAAGAACTGGGGAGAAGAGTGCTAGCTAGGCTTGGAGTCAGAACACCTGGAGGTTCCACACCAGCGCTACCCTTTTCTAGCTGTGTGATATCCAACACGTCACTTTACTTCTCTGAACTGCCATCCCCAGCAAGGATAACAGTGCTCTCCTACCCCCCCACCGATGACTTGTTACGAGGATGTAGACAACATTGTGACATTCCTTTTCAGGTTATTCACCCTTACGTACAATGGGAGTCATTCTTCATAATAGCGAGTTGTTTTTAATGAATCCAGGTGTTCATTTAAGAGGTTAGCATGGAATGAGGTACATGGCCAGGTTTCAGGCTCTTGCATACATTTATAGAGGACGGTGAATATTTTCATGTCTGTGCTGTGTGTGTGTACCAGCTGCTCTAGTAATCTGGGAGATCTGCTCTTCCATCTCTGCTGTGTTCAGAGCAGGGCCCCCAGGCCCATGCAGATGGAGTCTCTGTTCTCAAAGACATCCTTTCTCTCAGGATTCTGACAGGCTGCATGTAGCCTGTCTGCCATGTCGACTGGAGAGCTGCACCCTCCTGCAGGCGTGGGTGGTGATTAGAGTGGCCGGTGAAGAGCGTGAGTGGTGCTGAGTGTTGTTTCTTCTCTCAGTGGCCACTCTGTTTGGCCTTGGAGTGGTCTTGTCCAGTCTGTGTCACTGACTTTGAATCTGTGATTGTGGATGGCAAGCCAAGCCATGTTAGAGATCGTGCTGGGGCTGGCTGACCTTCCCCAAGCCAGGATAATCTCTCTCCCTGGCAACAAGCAGAGGCACCAAGGGACAATGACAGATTGCAAAATCCTTGGGCTGGACTTTCTAGAATTACTTAAAAAGAGAAAATAGGAACAATACCTTGCATTTGTATAGTGCTTTTGAAAAGAAAGAAAGCAATCTTTAAAAACTGTTCGAGGAGAAGGCAGCTTTGGAATTGTCTGGTAGACAGCAAACCGGGTGGGTAAGAAATGTATTGTCTTATTCTTATCCACTCAGTGACATTGAGAGTGTTAGGAGACATCTTTTTTCTTTTTTCCCTCTTCCACAGATGGGGATGCAGAAAAAGAGTGACTTGATCAATATCATACACCTTTAGCGGCAGAATTTGACCTAAGCTTCTTGACTTTTTTTTTGTCAACCCCAAGCAGGCAGAGAGGATGAAGGAGTTGAATGGCCTAATAATTTGCTTTTTCCACCTGAGAGTCTGGCGAGTACACACCTCTTCCTAAGGCCGGACTTTGTACTTGATGCCCATGCTTATGGGTCTGAAACCAAAGAAGCAGTGCAGAGGTGGAGCGTGAGAACGATTGTCATTATCTTTCAAGGTACCTACCTCAGCTGAAGTCCTAAGTATCTTTAAGCAAGGCAGGACCAGGCTCAACAGACAGGGAGGGATGGGGCTGCTTCTGTTGCCAGGGGAGTTTCAGTGGTGTTTGAAGATTTAAAGAAGGGGTCAGCAAACTCTGGCTAGTGGGCCAAACGCCACCACTGTCTGTTTTTATAAATAAAGTTTTATTGAAACACAACACACTGATTAGTTTATTGTCTCAGCCTGCTTTTGCATGACAGTTACGTAGTTATGACAGAGATCAGATGACTCACAAAACCTACAATCTTAACTATCTGATCCTTTAAGAAAAAGTTTGCTGACCCCTGCCTCACCCCACTACAAAAAATTAACTCAGAATTTATCATAGACCTAAACATAAAATCTAAAGCTATAAGAAGAGTACAGAGGAGAAAATCTTTGTGAACCTGAGTTACAAAGATTTCTTTGATATAACACTGAAAGTAAAATTTTTATTTTTCAAATTATTTAAAAACTATTTCTGATAAATTGGACTTTACTGACATTAAGAACTCTTCAAAAGACACTGTTAACTGAATGAAAAGTCAAGCCACAGACTGGGAGAAATTATTTGCAAATAACATATCTGATAAGGGATCTGTAAGCAGCATCTAAAAGAACTCTACACACAGTAACAAGAAAACAACCCAATAAAAAGGGGCAAAAGATTTGAACAAACACTTCACTAAAAATGGGTGAAAATGTAGATAACACATAAGGACATGAAAAGATGCTCGACATCATTAATTATCAGAGAAAGGCAAATTAAAATATCAAGATACCGCTAAAGACCTATTAGAATGACTGCAATCAAAGAGTGACCATACCGAACGTTGGACAGGATATGGAGCAACTGGAACTCTCATACACTGACAGTGGGGTTATAAAGTGGTACGACCACTGGGAAACAGCTTGGCAGTTTCTTAAAAAGTTAAGCATACACATGCCATATAATCCATCAGTTTCACTCCGAGGTACTTACCCAAGAAAAATGAAGGCCTGTAAGCTTATGTCCACACAAAGGCCGGTACACTAATATTTATAGCAGCTTTATTCACAAACTGAAACAATCCAAATATTCATCAACAAGTGAATAGATAAACAAACTCGGGTATATCCATGCAATGGAATACTACTCAGCAATAAAAAGGGATGAACTATTGACACATTTAAAAACATGAATAAACCTCAAAATTATTGTGATAATTATCCTGAGTGGAGGAAGCCAGACAAAAGCAAGTGCACACTGTATGATTCCATTTATTAAAAATTCTAGAAAACTCAAATTAATCTATAGTAAAAGAAAGCAGAGCAGTGGCTGCCTGGGAGTGGCATCGGGGCGAGGCAGAGAGCAGGGACTGATTGCAAAAGGGCACAAGGAAATTTGGGGGGTAGTGGATATTCATTATCTTGATGTGGTGATGGCTTCGTGTGTATATGTGTGAGTGAAAAAATCAAATTATACACAAAATACATGCAGTGTATTGTATGTCAACATACATAGCTATAATGACAATAGAGCTATTTTTTAAAAAGAAAAAACACCCTGAGGTTATTTCTTTCTTTAAACACTATGTGTAGTTTGATACAGCCAGCCCACTCCCTGGGTTTTACATTTCTTATTCTCACCACAGTGGTTTACCTCAGTGGCCACTCTGTCCTCCAAAGCCTTACCTTTATCAGTGGTGACCGCAGGTGATAACTGCATTACCGTGGCGTGATAAGGACTCCCAGAATACTATCTCCTCATGGTAATGGGTTCACAGGGTTCGCAGTTGCCTTTGAACCCAACTAGATCAGATAGCCAATCTCAGATTCTCATTTCTTTGAGAGTCTATTGCTTGCCACCATCCTGGGATCAACCACTCTGTTGGTGAGGGTTAATTACAGAGAACAGAACCCACTCTAATAGCTGAAGCAGAAAGACAAGTAAGTAAAAGATGCTGGAGACAAGTTCAAGGAGGAAATGCTCCGCCGATTCTGCATATGAGAATTACTCAAGTCTGTGGGGAATGAGGTGACTGCAGAATAACCAAATCTGCGTTACAGAAGTACTTTTTTAACGGTGTTTTCCCCCTAACACATCATAATTTCCCAAATCTTCTTGTGAAACTGCTAGTAAAACTCAACATAGAGGCAGACACAAATGCCTAATTCCAGGGAAAATTCCCTGGTGTAGGGAAAGGACAAGGTGAATCTAGCTAGACTGCCCCATTGAGCTAAAAAGCAAAAATATCCTAAGATGAATGGAGACATGTCAAAGGAGCACAGGACACTGCCATCTATGAAAATGACTAAAACGAAACAACAACAAACACCTGCCAAGTTCCCCAAAAGTGCCTGTAGGCCCACGCCAGGATGGCTCAGGGACCCAGCTGTCTGCTACGCAGTGAGACATCTCCCCAGATAGAAACTGGATGTGGATGAAAGATACAGCATCAGCCTCCCTGGGAAATCTGTGAGGATGCCACCAGGCAAGTGTCCTGGTGGAAATCAGGAGCCCTGGGATCTAGTCTGGCTCTGCTGCCTCATGCCACCCACAGGCAGGTCTTTTCCTCTTCTGAGACTTCATGTCCTTGTGTGTTCAATAAGAGGGGGCGGTGGACCTTAAGTGTTTTCACACGGAGTTTCCTGGAACCCTAGGACTCCGTGGATTGCCTGGGATGCTGCAGGGCCAGAGGAGCAAGGGGAGGGGGTGAGCTCTACCTAGAACAGTCCTGCTTTTATCTGTTTTATGTTTGGCAGATATAACTCTTAGTTGACAAACTCAGGAGGCACAGAAAATATCATTTCCTCTGTTTCCTAAATTTCTAAATTGATTTCTGACCCCCACAACCCATTCTCAGGAGCTGGATGACATATTCACCCCAAATATTCTTGGAGTTCTGCTCTGAGGTAGCGCCTCGCTCTGGGACACAAACGTTCACCAACAAGCCCCATCTCTGTCCAGTGGCCCCTGGGGGTCCAGCTGTCTCTGCTGATTCTGTGCCACTCCTGGAAGCTCTGTGCTTTTCAGAAACTGACTAATGTCCCCTCTGCATTTCTTTTACTTGTTCCAAGACCCTTCTCACTAGCCTATCCTCCATCCTGGGAAAACCCTTCCTAGCCTGGGGGAAATGTCTTTCTTCAAGGCATTCATTCCGTTTATTCCAGTGAGTCTCTGTTATGAATTGAATTGTGCCCCCCCCCCAAAAAAAAGAAAAATATGTCGGAGTCCTAAGCCCCAATATCTCCGAATGTGACCTTATTTGGAGCTCGGCTCTTTATAGAGATAATCAAGTTAAACTTAGGGTGGGCCCTGATCCAACATAACTGGTGTCCTTAAGAGAAGAGGAAATTTGGACACAGGCAGGCCTCGAGGGAAGACAATGTGAAGAGACTGAGAGAAGACAGCCATGTGTAAGCCAAGGAGAGAGAGCACAGCACTCAGAAAGGACCAGTACTGCTGACACCTTGATCTCAGACTTCCAGCCTCCAGAACGGTGAGATAATACATTTCTGTTGTCTAAGCCACTCACCCGTGGTATTTTGTTGACAGTCCTGGCAAACAAACGCAGATTCCTTGCCCCTCTCTGCAAGCCCATTAAGTTTTCCTAGGTATTGCTAGTTCTCCTAACATCTGCTTGAACGGGAGAAAGGAATAAGGAAAAAAAAACCGTAAGTAAATATTTCATAATTTCGCTCAGCTACACATACATAGGTTTTATCGGAGCAGAGAATCAGAAGCTAAAAACAGCTTTAAAATCACTGGGGTGATAAGTTGGTGATTATTGTCATTGGGTGATGGGTCCATGGAGGTTCATTGTCCTATTCTCTCTACTTTTGTGTCTATTTGAAAACGTCCATTGTACACTGTCCACACACACACACACACACACACACACACACAACTGCTGCCACTGTCACCAGAGCCCGTGCCCAGCTTTTAGCCTGGAGACTTCCTTGCCTGGTCACAGCTGCCACTGAGCAGAAAGACCGTCCTGGATCCCAAATGCCCAGCAATCCTCCTCACCACCTGGGCTGCCTCACTGGGGCCTCTGGGATGGCTCCTCACTCCAGCTCCTTTCTCTCCTCTCCG
This sequence comes from Rhinolophus sinicus, assembly GCF_057876585.1. Lineage (NCBI taxonomy): Eukaryota > Metazoa > Chordata > Mammalia > Chiroptera > Rhinolophidae > Rhinolophus > Rhinolophus sinicus. The sequence continues at coordinate 61,353,217 of NC_142517.1, read as the reverse complement.
GAGTTGTTTTTCCTAAATCCTGCCATTACCACTTGAAATACCAAACAGCTATTCAAATATTACTAATGATCACTGAAATTATTTTCTGGAACACAGCTATAGAGGCTCTTGCCTAATAACCCCCCTCATCAAAGCTCCCCTTGACCTTCGAGTCTGGGTCAGGGTGAAAGAACCCATAGAAATAACACTGTTTGTGGCATTTTGAATGACTTCAGGATACTATTGGTACCAAGGTCACATTAGCCCCGGTATGATGCTTAAGTAGTTGATAAATGCCACCTCAATGGTTCTCAACGTCCTCATGTCCCATTTAGGGGCCACTCTATGTTTTCCCTTTTAATTCCTCCTCTAAACTCACTTCTTCCTTTAGAGCCCATTTGTATTGAAATTTCCACTGGCAAAACGAGAAATGGAAAATGGGCTTTTCATGGCACTGATTTAATGAAATTTAAGAACGGTCCTTTTAAAGAAAACCAATAAAATGTACCTAATCCATCAGAAAGACAGAGAGAGAAGAAAGAAAGAAAGAAAGAAAGAAAGAAAGAAAGAAAGAAAGAAAGAAAGAAAGAAAGAAAGAAAGAAAGAAAGAAAGAAAGAAAGAAAGAAAGAAACTCTCCTTTCATTTTACGTCTTTTTCTTTTTTGGTCTTAAAATATCTTTTTTTTTTTTTTCATGAAATTGTGGTAAGTCAGAGTTTAATTGCAAGGTATAGCAATCACTCTAGCTATTTTAAGCAGAAAAGAATTTAATACAGTGATTTAGGACTTTACAAAATCATTGGGAGGGCTGGTGAAGCAGATATAGGCAGGGCTTCTGGGAATGCCTCCCAAACATGGTAGAACCAGCCTGCCAAGAATTCTGCCATGTCTGCCATCATGAGGAAGCCGGGGCATCTGGAAGCCATAGGCCCCATCTGCTGGCTCCAGGACCACAGCACCTCAGCAGGGGTCTATGTGATCCACATCAGCAAAATGGATGCCACGTGTCTGACCCTCGACACCCACCAAGGTAGGGCCTGGGCCTGGGATGTCTGCTACTGCCATCCCAAGAGAACCAAACATCTTTTCCCCAAGCTAGCCAGGAGAAACAGCAGCAGCAGCAAAAGGACGTGCTTGGCCACACTTCCACCTTCCCCATCTCAGGCCAGCTCGCCTGCCTGGCAGAAGGTGGGTCACGTGCGGCCCTGCAGCTGAAAGGCCTGCTCCCGGGGATGGCTGGAGCTGCTTGAACCAGTCTGCAATATCTGTCACAGATGGTAGTATGTTTTGTTTTAATTGGCAATTCTGTGGAGTCAATTCTCTAGAGAAGCCCCATCAGGACAGAAATTAGACCACTTAGATTCATACCCAAATGTCCAATAAACATAGGAAGAGGTGCTCCTCTCCACTAGACATCAGAGAATGCAAATTAAAATCTCAATTAAATAATGATTAAAATCACCACTACCCACCCACTAGAATGACTGAAAAGCAAAGAGTGACGATACCAGGTACGTGCAAGGATATAGAGTAAGGAGAGCCCTGCTCACTGCTGGTAGTGTGTATATTAGTACAAACACTTTGGAAACTGTGTGATAGTACCTACAAAATCTATAAGTATGGGTGACCTCTTCCCCAATAATTCCATCCTAAATCCATCAGAAAAACAAACCAAAAAACCCACATGAGAATGTTCATGGCACCACTATGTTGAGGAGCCCCAAACTGAAGACAACCCAAAAAGGTTCATCAACAGTAGACCGAAGTAGTAAACTGGAGTCTATTCACACAATAGAAAACTGCGGAGCTATGAGAGGCAACAAACTCCAATCACGGGCAACAACATGCGTGAGTGTCACACACACTGTGCTGAGTCAAAAGACACAGACACAACAGAGGGCACACCGTGCCCGTCCATGTAAACAAAGCCGGAAAGCAGGATCTGAGACGTTAGTACAGTGGTTCTCCTTGCAGAGATCTGGAAGGGAACTGGAGTTGGAAGGGACTAGGAAGCGGATTGCTGGAGATGGCTGGTCAGGTTTTATATCCTGATGACATGCTGGGTACACATGTGCATTCCCTTTGTGAACTTTCATCTTGCTTTATACTTGGGATACATGCACCTTTTTCTGTGTATACGCATATATACATACTGCAATATAATTTACAAACCAGAACAGACTACTTAGCTTCCCATTTTGCTCTTTCTCTAAGCATCCTCCCACCCATTTATGGAACACCTACTGTGCTGAGAATGACATTTCCATTCAGAAAGCACCTTCCACGTGTCAGGTATTACACATCTGTACTGCTATTTCTCACGACCTCTGTGCGAGATGGAAGGTCATTCTGTGGATGAAGAGAAGTTAAACAGCCTCTTCAAAGTCCCCAGCAGACAAGTGGTTGAGCCGAGAGTCAACTCCATGACTCTACAGCCCGTGCCCTGCCAGCACAGCCCATTGCTTCTCCACTGCACTTGGTCTCTTCCTGGTTCGCAGCCTGGCTGAGGATTTGTCTCCCTCCCTGTCCTCGTCCCTCTGCTGCTTTCCTTGAGCTCCAGGTTGGTAATGCCAAGCAGCTGCCACCATCGCCAAGCACCCTAGAGGGCAACATGTTGTTCCTTGATGACGAGCCTCGGGGAGCCACAAACAGATACTGTCGCCAGACGCAGGTGGTCCAGCATTCTGGAACCTGTCCTTGCTCTTGTGCCAGCGTCCTGGGAGCGGTCTGGACAGTGTTTGGGGAATCTGCCAAGCCACAGGAGCAGGGCTGGACACACAGCCAGGACCAGCCCCCTGGGGTCACCTGCATTGCTTGACCATCTTGGGGTAGAGTAGGCTAAGAGCCAGCAGGGGCCAGACCCCCGGAGACTCTTGACCCTGGTGGTCTGGCTGGCTCATAGACATTCCTGCCACCTTTGGGGAATGGCTGGAATGGCGTGCTCTGCAAGGGCAGCCCTGCCTTCTTCCTCCCCACTCCTGCACTGGCACAGTCTGTGCCTGGCATCTGTGGAGTGAAAGCAAGTGCCAGATACTGAACTAGGCAGGCATTGAAGGGACAGATGCAACTGAGAAAGATGCAGTGTCCCTGCACTTGAGTCGCTTACAGCCTTGGTGGTGATAGTGACTAACAGTTATTGAGCATTCACTCTTCCCTGGGCACTGTTCTGATCTCTTTATACGCACTGCCTCATCGAGGCCTTAAAACAACTCCTTGAGGGAAATACTATTATGATTCCCATTGTATAGACCACAGAACTGAGGCTGAGACGTTTAAGTGACTTGCTGTGGTAGGCAGCCCCTAGGACGGCCCGATCACCCCTTTTCCCCCGGTCATGGTCTTTGGGTAATCACGTACGACTCGAGTGTGGGCCGGGCTTTCCCCTCACTCCTAATGAACAGAATAGTGTAGAAGGTATGGAATGTCACTTCTGAGATTGGGTTATAAAAAGATGGTGGTCTCCATATTAGGTGCTCTCTTTCACGGTCTCCTGGACCACTCACCCTGGGGGCAGCCAGCTACCAGGCTGTGGTGTGAAGCAGTCCTGTAGAGAGGGCCATGCGAGTGAACTTGCAAGCAGCTCCTCCCCCAGTTGAGCCTTGACGTGACTGCAGCCTCCAATGACATCTTGACAGCAACCTTGTGAGACACCCCAAGTCAGAATCACCCGATGAAGCTGCTCTTAGATCCCTGACCTATAGAAACTGTGGGGTAATACATGTTTGTTGTTTGAAACAGCCAAATGCTGGGGTGATTTGTTACGTGGCAATAGATAGCGAATACACTTGCCCACACTCACACAGCCTGTCTGGGATAGAACTGGAATTTGAACCCAGGTGTGTCTGACTCCTCCGTCCATTCTTTTAACCCTGTATTGTTTCCACTGAATTGCAGAAAGGCCACAATGCTTGAACTGAACTGAGCTTACCTGGAACCAATGATGAGGATGATAGCTGAGTAATCTTGGGTAAGATTCTTAAGTATTCTGTGCCTCAGTTTTCTCATATATAAAATGGGTATGATAATGACAATTAATTTCATAGGGTTGTTGTGAGGATCAAACGAGTTTATACCTGTGAAGCTCTCAGAAGATGGTGAACAATCAATACGAGTTAACCATTGTCAGTCTTAGATGAAATGATGTATGCAAATATTAAATGAAATAATATTTGGCTCAGCCCAAGAGCCTCTGAAAAATTGGCGTTCTCATTTGCAAAATGGAGATTACAATATAGTCCTTCCTTCGTCAGGACTAGGTGAACCAGTACAGTGCCTAGAACATATTAGAAGCTTAATAAATGGTATCCGCACTAGGACTAGACTGACTAATGTTCTGAGGGTGACACGTGGAAGGTGGTGGCTGGTAAGTGCTATTATAGTCCAGCCCTTGTTGACCCCACGCACCTGAGACACTTCACACTCCCCTGCTCTGGAGCCTGGAAGCCGGGGAAGGGGGAGGGCAGAGTGAGCGTGTGGGGTAGAGAGCATGTGGTTCATGGGAAATCCAAGAAGAGGCCTAGACCTAAGGATGTGCTCCTCAGAGCACTGGCTGCGCTGGCCCCCAGCAGGACCCTCAACGCTCCAATTAGAGGATTTTGTTAACAATCCCAAGAAAGACATTGGTTCCATGAAAATCTCCGGGTCCCTTGGGGCTGAGAGGCTGAATGAGTCCCAGCACAAAGGACGCCACCATGTCTCATTCCAATTGGATCTTTCTTGCGATCACATGGTTTGTACTCAAATGCATTCCAAAATAAATAAACAAGTAAATAACACACAAAAAGATGGGCCCAACTCCGCAGCCTTGTGTGGAAATGTCTGGGAAAATGTGATGACCATTTTTGTTCAAAGATTTGGAGATTGGCGAAACATGTTTGTATAACTTCCTTTGCCAATCTCTTGTTGAGGTTTTTGGCAGGTCGAAGGGCCAAAGATCATAAAGGAGAAAATACAAAACACATAGCTCCCAAATGATACTGGAATATGCTTTTTAAAACGTACAACTGCAGAGCACCCCCAACATCGCCCTTTTCACTGAGGTCTGACCATTTTAGCTGTGGATTTCAGGACAGGAAAAGCTTGGGTTGTGCTCCTGGCTGGGGCAGGTCACCTCCCTTCCCTGGAATTTCTCATCCACGAAGTGGCGGGCTTGGACCTGATCAGTGGTTTTTATATTGGGTTCCTTCACGCTCCTGGGGGTGCCCTGGGAGGGCTCCCACTGCAATGTCAATCAGTGCTGCTCCCCTTTGTCAGCCTTGCATTTTAGAATTCAGATTCTGATTTTCTGGAAAAAGGACTTTTTTTTTTTGCTTAGAAAAAAAAGACTTGAAAGCTACTTTCTTAGATCATCTCTCATCTCCTTTCTAGTTGTGTTATTGTTCAAGAGGAGAGAGGAAGGGGGATAAAAATGGCAGAGGACACATGGGAGTCAGACCCAGAGAAGAACTTGCCTAACACCAAAGAGCACCCGGCTGTCATGAGCACCATGGGAAGAGAGGCAGGAGCTTGCGTTTGCGGGGATCTTTGAGAAGCACCGCAGAAAAGCTTGGATGCAGGGAGCAGCTGTCCCACCCAGGCTGCGGGTAGATGAGATGATGGTATGGCAGGAGGATTCCACACTCTGTGAAATTCCTAGGTGGGCTGAGCAATTCCTGGATGGGGAAAGGCCCTGCCGACCAAAAGGCAAAGTCTATTTTCCATGTTTCTTTCCTTCTACCTGGACTTACCCCTCCCAGCTTTCCAACCTGAGTTACACATTCAACGAATATCCGTGAGTTCCTACCACATGCCAAACACAGTGTGAGTGCTGGGGTTGGGGGCAGATGTGAGCAAGGCCGGAACACGTGCCCTCTCAGAGCTGACATTCTAGAGGGCGAGACAGAACCAGACTACGAACCACACAGCCGTTTAGTGATACCGGTACTAGGGCTTCCAAGGAGAAATGTGGAGCAACGAGAGCAACTGCAGGCGATGGAGACACAGGAGTTACTGGGGTGGGCTTCCTTGAGAAAAAACCAGAAAGAGAGGTGAGAATTAACCAGGTGGAGAGGCAAGGACCTGTATCCTAGGTAGGGGACCCCAGGGATGGCCTTTCCCTCTGATGCACACACATGGAAACTGTGCTGTGTGCTTTTAGCTCATTTCCAAGTTCTACGTTAGTGAATGCTCTTCCTTGGTGGTCTCACTGTGTGAATTAGCTTCCCAGCTAATGCATCTCAAACCCAAGTGTGCAGCAGAATCACCTGGGCGCCTATGAAACCTCTCCCCACTCTGTCGGTGAGGCCATCACCCTCCAATCAGACTTGATATTTAGAGTATTCCATTATCTTCAGCACGCTTACTTTCTCCATTCCCATATTCCGGTTCAGGCCTTTACTCTCCCCCTTTTTGAGTTTTGGTTGCCACAAATTGTCCCTGTTGATGGTGGTCGAATAGCCTCCTTTAGTATTTCTTGTAGTGCAGGTCGTGTATTAGAAAATTCCCTCAGCTTCTGTATGTCTGGAAAGGTCTTTATTCCTCCTTCATATCTAAAGGATATCTTTGCTGGATATATTATTCTTGGCTCATGATTTCTCTCTTTTAATAGTTTGAATATTTGGTTCCACTCCCTCCTGGCTTGTAGAGTTTCTGCTGAAAAATCTGATGATAATCTAATGGGCTTTCCTTTGTATGTTACCGTCTTCTTTTCCCTGGCTGCCTTGAGGATTCTTTCTTTGTCGTTGATTTTAGACAGCTTCAATACAATGTGCCTTGGAGAAGGCCTGTTGGGATTGAGGTAACTAGGTGTTCTATTTGCTTCTTGGATTCGAGGGTCCAGTTCTGTCCACAAATTTGGGAAGTTCTCATCGACAATTTGTTTGAATATATTCTCTGTTCCCTTCTCTCTTTCTTCTCCTTCTGGTATGCCCATTATTCTTATATTGCTCTTTCTGATGGAGTCAGAAAGTTCTTGTAGAGTTCTTTCATTTCTTTTAAGTCTCAAGTCTCTTTCTTCTTCTCTCTGTGTCATTTCCAGGTTTCTATCTTCGATGTCACTGACTCTTTCCTCCATCTGGTCAACTCTACTACCTAAGCTGGTTATTTCATTCTTAATTTCTTCTATTGAGTTCTTAATCTCCAGAAATTCTATTTGGTTCTTTTTTAAGATTTCAATCTCTCTCGTAAAATGCTCATGCTGTTCTTTGATTGAGTTTCTGAGTTCCTTTAACTGCCTATCTGTGTTTTCTTGTATCTCGTTGAGTTTTTTCAGAACTGCAATCTTGAATTCTCTGTCATTTAAGTCACATATTTCTGTATCTTTAAGTGCCTTCTCTGGAGATTTTTCACTTTCTTTCTGAGTTATCTTGTTGTCTTGGTTATTCATGGCGATTACTGGTTTACTATTTCTCTTCCTAGACATCTACAGGAGTGGCTTCTGCAACAGGCTGATAGAAAGCGGTCTTTCTTTTGTTTGCCAGTACTTGTTGGTAGAGTGTTTTATTATTTCTCCAACTGCAACTTATTTTCCTTCTCCCACACAGTAGTGCTATGTTTTCTCTGCACTATTCCAACTTCTCACACAATGGGGGGATTCCCTGGGAGACGGGCTTCTCCTCTGTTAATAGTTCATCTAAGTCACAGGGCGCAGTGTCCCGGTGGGTATGCGGAGAGCTTTTGATGTTTCAAAGCTCTTCCAGCTCCTGATTCAGAGCCCGTAGGTTTCAGCAGTTCTGTTTACTCCTGCAGGGATCCGCCCAGATAGGTGGGGTCAGAGGCGGGGTGAGTTGTGAGAGGTGGCCCAGAGCAATGGCGGCAACCACCACCAAAGCCGGTCCTGCTTCCACAGCTCTCTCCCCTTTGCTGGAACTAGTTGGGCTGTGAAATTGTGTTTGCAGTCCACAGTTCTCAAAACAGCAAATTTTCTGTTGTTTTGATCTGACACTGCTACTGTTTCGCTTTTAGCACTGGGCAGGTGGGGGCGGGGCGAGCTCTGGGAGGGGAGGGAGGGGGCGGCTAGTCTCAGTGCCTAAGGCTCCGTTCTCTGCTCGGCAGTGCGGGCTTAAACCACCGTTTTCAGCCTTTTTCCCTCAGTCTTTTCTCCGAGGTCTCTGCCGTGAGCGTTGGGTTCAGCCGTGTTATATGCTGTCCCCTCAGCCCTGTGGGCCATAAGCGGAGCCCTAGCAGTCCGAGTTCTTCCCTCTCCCGCAGCTGCGGTAGTTCCGGGAAGCAGCGAGCTCGGAGCACTGAGCTAGGTCTGCGTCCTCCGCCCGCGCGGCTCCGTCTCCGCGCACTTCTCCCTTTCCTCCTCCCCCCACTCGCGTGAATCTCCCACCTGTAGGTGATTTCAGTCGGTAGTGGGCCTCTTCGTGTTGCCTGTGTGCTGTGCAGGGAGTCCTTTGTGGAGTTTTTGTTGTTCGATTCGTTGTAAATTCCAGGGGAGCTTTACAGAGGCTCACCTCACGCCGCCATTTTTCCGGAAGTCTCCCCAATCAGACTTGAGAAGCTGCCGGCTCAGGTGTAACCTCCTAGACCCCCACCTTCAGAGAGATGGTGGCTCTTAGACTGGCTGGGAGGTGGGGCCAGAAGTCCCTGCCATCCTGGGGCTGTGGTTTTGTGGGATAACTGCCTGGAGAGAGGAACGGTCCCCATCACGGGGGTGAGGATGGGGGTACGGATCCTGGGCGCACCTTGCACTGAGTACACTTGTGAGGAAGTTTGGGGAAGGGCAGTGGGTTGGCTGGGGAGGGGCTGTGTAGGGACCTTCGCACACAGATGCTCCTACATACATACAGGCTTTTTTCCTGTTCTCTGAGGAGAGGCGCGGCCTCTGGTCCTGCCTCGTAAAGGAGGCCCTGAGGTGTGGTGAAAAGGGCATTGACTTTCGAGTTGGACCCATTACACAGAACTACTGTTTGCTCAATGTGTGACCTCAACAAAATTACTTAACATCTCCAGAGATTCAGTTTCCTTATCATTGGAATGAAAACATCTCTTCTCCCGGGGTTTGTCAAAGACCTGACACACAGTAGTTGCTCAAAGAGAGGTAGTCCTTTCCTTAGCTGAGTCCTAGGGTCCCTCTGGGAGAGTGTCCAGCTGGGTGCTTGCTTTTCTCCCTGTCCCTTCCCAGTGTGACGTTCAGGCTGGGTCTCCAGAGCCCTTGGCTCAACAGAGCGAGCCTCCTGCCTTCCCGCAGGAGCCCCTTGGGCTGCACCAGGCAGCTCTCAGCGGCAGGTGGCATCCCTTCCCTCCGTCTCCAGCCCCTCAGCTCTTCTGCAAGGAAGGAGGCTGGGGTACCTGGTGGTCCACCCCACCACCCCCTAGTATTGCTGCCTGCTTTTCACTAGCCCATAGATGTAGCCCTGTTGATTAGTGAGGGTCCCCCCAAGTGGGATGGCACAGGTAAAGGGGTGGTAAACTTTGCAGGCCCAATTTCTAGCTGAAACAATATCTGGTCGAAGGAGCCCAAGGGCAGGATGTTGGGGGGAGATTGTCCCCCAGGAGGGCCCACCCAGCAGAAGGAATGCTACGCGGATGCTCAAGCTTAGGGTATGGGAGACTCCCCAGGGAGACGTCGAGGCCCAGCGTCAGCAGCTTGCCTGAAGCCTGCTCTGCGGTGTGCACGTTATCCCAAATATTGTGCCTCTACAGCTGGGAATGGAGTCAATGCTACTGCATCCCACCCCACCCGCAGCCCATGCCAGGTGTCTGAAAGCCCAGGAGAATTAAGCTGGCACACGGTGCCAGGTGGGCCCAGGTGTAAGCACCACAGGGGCTTGTCCATCTCTGCCTGTCTGTGGGTCCATTCTCAAACCCCAGCACAGGGTCTGGCCACGAAGAGATGCTCAGCGTTATTTGTTGAGTGAGTGACAGGAGACGAGGCGCCATAAAGTAGCAGCTACGCGCGTGGGCGCTAAAGCACAACAAACCTTGTTTTCAGTCCTGGCTCTGAACTTCCCAGTGGTGTGTCTTGGGCAAGTTCCCCACAGGTCAGAGCCTCATTCTCTTCGTGTGTGGAGCAGTGGTGGCAATGAAAACTGCTATCGGGGGTCTGGAAGAGCAGTGAGACCAGGACTGAAGTGGTGGCCTAGATCGTGGCTACAGTGCTCAGTGGCGCTATGGGCGCTGCTGTGGAAGGTCTCAGGCGTGTGGCCTTGGTGTGTGGGGGCTGGGGGCTGGGCGGGAGCGGGACAATGGATCTCATCTCCAGGTGCCCGAAGGGACTCCCTCAAAGGATGCTGACCCATTGTGGTTTCACCTCATTGAGTAGAGAGACCAAGGCAATTGTTGGACAATATGAGAAGATAGAATAGGCTAGATGAAAGAAGTAACTTCCACAGAGGGAATGCAGTGAAAGAGTTGGCTGAACCTCATGGAGGTCTGGAGGGGAGTCCCACGGGGTTCTTTGTCTCCTGGAAATGGCGGGTCACCACTTTGCTGTAAATCTTGCCTGGCTTTTCTCTCTTTGGCTTTCTGCCTCCTCCCGACTTGGCTGTCTGGCTGGAACCCGAGGCGTCTGTCAGCATTTCTATGGTACTTCACTCTGTAGAAACCGCATACAGGAGAGACAGAGTAGGAACAAGAGAATGTGAGGAAGGTGGGGATGAAGACTGCTTGAGCTAGTGGCCAAGCCATTGGGCGGAGCCGCGGATGGGGGTAGTGAGGGCAGGATGGACCCCCTTGGAGTGAACTCAGACACTTGGCAAGGGTCTGAGGTCATTCCAGCCATCCCCCAACTTTGGAGCCCGGTTAAGTAGTGGGGGACTGACCCCATCTGAGACTTTTAGAGGCCCCCCCCCCCATGCAGAGTGCATGTTAAAGGGGCATTAGCAGGGTTGCTGTGCTAGGTCAGAGCATATGAAACCCGTAGCCCAGGACAGCAAGGGCTCAGGACAGGACAATTCTTCACAAGGGCCAGAAAGGCGATTAGCCAGGGACTGTGCTTTCATGGTGGACACTGGGCCAGGTCCTGCCTACCTTTTCCAACTGCAAAAGCAGAGGTGAGCAATGGGCCTGCAGATTTGTTTGGTTTTGTTTTTATTTTGGGGGTAGTGGAGACTTAGCAAACAGAGTTCAGCAGTATAATTAAATGAATCTAATAACAAAATTAATCTGCCACATAATTATATACATACTGCTATTATGCTACATGGTAATTAGTCATAGATAGTAAACAGGCCACAGAAACGAAGGCAACTGATGTGCCTTTTGCACAGCCAAGCCAGTGGTTACTGCAGGTCTTTTTTTCTGCTGAGCTCTCCAGGATGTGTCATGGATCCAGGCTGAGAGTTTGCCTTGAAGCCAGGTACTGTCCGTCACACTCAATTGCTGACACTCATCTGTTGAGCCTCAGGTGCCTCCCTATCTCAGGGCCTTCCTTCCATGCTCCCATCACCCCCAGGACCCACCGTGTCCCCCCAAGCGAGCAGTCCTTGGGCAGTACATTCAGCTGCTCCTTTATTTCTGTTCTGACCTTCAGGTTGCCTTCCTCCTTCAATTATCAACAAATATCTGCTTGACCCTAGGTGGCAGGCTCTGTACCAGGTGCTGGAGAGACAGGGGTGAAGGGTCCAGTCAAATGGTCAGGAGAAAACTGTGAGACATTTGGGCTTATCGTGATGAGTTACATTTGTTCTATGATGTCTGCATACACTTATTATTGCTTAAGACCATGATATTTTCATGTGACTCAAAATGGTTGTTTTTTTTTTCAAAGAGATAAATAAGTCCCAGTGTTTCTAATCTGAAGGAAACAATGGGATGGCAGAGGGAACCAGCCTCCATCCTACTCACTACAGGCCCTGGAATAAAGCTGGAAGGGTGTACAGAGGCTGTGGGCAATGGCTTTTGCTGCCGCGAGGGGAGAGGCAGGGGCACAGCTCAGGGCACGTTTCCCTGGGGAGTGATTACAGCTCACGTGGAATGAGCACTGCAGCTGCTGCTCCGAGTGCTGTGTGCATAGTAACCCGTGTGATCCGCACAGCTTGGTGAGGCAGGTGCTACTGCTGTCCCCGTTTTATTTTATTTTTTATTTTTTCTAATTATTTTTTTTAAGGAGGGCACAGCTCACAGTGGCCCATGAGGGGATCGAACTGGCAACCTTGGTGTTATTAGCACCACGTTCTAACCAACTGAGCTGACCGGCCACCCCTGGTGTCCTCATTTTGTAAGGAGGAAACTGAGTGCAGTAGGTGGAATGGTGTCCCCAAAAACATACGTCCAAGTCCTAACCCCTGGTCCTTGGGAATATGGCTTTGGTCTGTAAACATAATTAAAGATTAAGATCTCATTTTAAGGTGTTAAAATGAGATTATGATCTCATGCGAGATCATCTGGGATTTAGGCTGGGCTCTACATCCAACTGACTGGTGTTCCTATGAGAGAAAGGGAGGGAGAGGGGGATTTGAGATGCAGAGATACTGGGGAGAAGGCCATGTAAAGACAGAAGCAGAGGCTGGAGTTATGCTGCCATAAACCAAGGAAACCTAGAGCCACCGGAAGCTGGAAGGCAAGCAAGGATTCTCCCCTGGAGCCTGCCGGGGGAGTGCGGCTCTGCCCATTGCTTGATTTTAGCCTGCAAGAAAGCGAGCTCTCCTCTGGGAACCACTGGTTTGGGTCACTGAGTGATCTCAGCCTCTTCGTCCCCCACCCCATGGAAAGTCCTCAGATTCACATCTAGGAAGGGTAAGGCTACCTCTGCTTCACTGGGGTGGCAATCAGCCGACCCAGGAAACTTGGTCTCAGACTTGCTGTCTCCGCTGGTGTCTGCCCAGCCCACCAGGATCAGCCTGGCTTTGAGAGTGAGCACAGCCTATGGTCACTGTGTGTGGCAGTCCTGAGGGCTGATGGAGCCCCTAAGTGACACGAGATGACAACGCAGAACATCAGGAACCAGTGAGTGGCAGGGGGCAGAGAGACATAGCAGGGACTCTGCCATACTGGCACCCCCCGGTCCTCGTCAGGCCTCCTCTGCTGGCTTCCTTCAGACCCCATCACTGGGCTCCAGCTGGAGACCCAGGCGAATGTGCCTGTGGCCCTGGGCTACAGTAGGCACTGGGATCCGTAATTTGGAGGAAAGAGGGGGACGCATGGCCTGATGTTGTGTCTTGTCCCTCTGACCTGGCTTCTTGGGGTGGAGCCCAGCTTGGGCCTGACCAGTGTCCTTTAAGATTCATTATTTACCTCAAAGGCAAGGGAAGTAGAAGCAAAATTAAACGAATAGGACTATATCAAACTAAAAAGCTTCTGCACAGCAAAAGAAATCATCAATAAAACAAAGAGGCAACCAACCAAATGGGAGAAAATATTTGCAAACAACGCTTATGATAAGGGGCCAATATCTAAAATATATAAAGAACTCATACAACTCAACAACAAAAAAACAAATAATCCAATTGAAAAATGGGCAGAGAGGGCCAGCCCGGTGGCTCAGGTGGTTGGAGCTCTGTGCTCCTAACTCCGAAGGCTGCTGTTTCGATTCCCACATGGGCCAGTGGGCTCTCAACCACAAGGTTGCCAGTTCAATTCCTCAACTCCTGCAAAGGATGGTGGGCCGTGCCCCTGCAACTAAAATTGAACACAAGCTGAGCTGCCACTGAGCTCCTGGATGGCTCAATTGTTTGGAGCACGTCCTCTCAACCACAAGGCTGATGGTTCGACTCCTGCAAGGGATTGTGGGCTGTGCCCCCTTCAACTAGCAACAGCAACTGGACCTGGAGTTGAGCTGCGCCCTCCACAACTAAGACTGAAAGGACAACAACTTGAAGCTGAACGGCACCCTCCACAACTAAGGTTGAAAGGACAACAACTTGACTTGGAAAAAAGTCCTGGAAGTACACACTGTTCCCCAAGAAAGTCCTGTTCCCCATCCCCAATAAAATCTTTAAAAAAAAAAAAAAATGGGCAGAGGACCCGAACAGACACTTCTTCTAAGAAGACACAGAAATTGTCATCACATATGTGAAAAGATGTTCAACTTCACTAGGTACCATGTTTCCCCCAAAATAAGACCAGGTCTTACATTAATTTTTGCTCCAAAAGACTCATTAGGGCTTATGTTCAGGGGATGTCATCCTGAAAAATCATGCCAGGGTTTAGTTTCCGGTTAGGTCTTATTTTCAGGGAAACACGGTATTAGGGAAATGCAAATTAAAACCACAATAAGATAACCACCTCACACCTGTTAAAATGGCTATTATCAACCAGACAAGTAATAACAAGTGTTGTGGAGGTTGTGGAGAAAAAGGAACACTCATACACTTCTGTTGGGAATGTAAATTTGTACAACTGCTGTGGAAAACAGTGTGGAGGTTCCTCAAAAACTTAAGTATAGGATAACCACATGACCCAGCAATCCCTCTCCTGGGTTTCTACCCTCAAAATCTGAAAACTTTTATTCATAAAGATATATTAATATTTTATCCCTATATTCATTGCATATTATTCACGGTGTCCAGGACATGGAAACAACTGAAGTGTCCTTCAGTGGATGACTGGATAAAGATGTGGTATAGATACAAAATGGAATATTACTCAGCCATAAGAAAAGATGAAATATTGCCATTTGCGACATGGATGGATCTTGAGATTATTATGCTAAGTGAAATAAGCCAGACAGAAAAAGTCAAGAATCATATGATTTCACTCATATGTGGGATATAAAACCGAAAGCAATAAATAAACAAGACAAATAAACAAACAAAAACTCATAGACACAGACAACAGTTTAGTGGTTACCAGAGGGTAAGGGAGGGGAAGGGTGATAGAAGAAGGTAAAGGGGGTCAAATATATGTGTGACATAAGGAGATTTGACTTTGGATGGTGAACACACAATGCCCTATGTAGATGATGCTTTATAGAAATGTACACTTGAAACCCATATAATTTTACTAACCAATGTCACCCCAATAAATTTAGTAAAAGTTTTATATAAGTTTTATATAAAAGTTTATATAAATATAAAAGACTGGTCATTTCAGAGAGTTCTTGCCTTCAAGGGCCAGAAGCACCCCCACCTCTGGGGCCCTCTGGGGAGTAGCCTGTGCCCTTGGACTATTTCCTGGGACCAAGTGGTGGGGAAGTGGCTGGAGAGGCAGCCACAGCCTCTACTCTGGTCTCTACTGAAATAAACTCAAACCCTTTGACCATTGAATGAGCTGGACAACAGCTCATCGAATCCTCTCAGCAATCCTGCAAACCAGGTATATTGTCCTTATCTTCTATGTAAGAGACGCTCAGGGAAGTGGTGAGGGCACAAAGTGCAGCAGGAATCAAACTCAGGCCCGACTCCCAAGCTCCACGATGCTCCATCTCCAAGGCAGGGAGGGGTTGGGGCGGTTGGTGCTGGGCACAAGAGAGGTGTGTAGAGGAAAAAGGAGATAAACGGGGAAGACCGAGGACACAGAGCATGAGAAATTAAAGGAGGAGAGGGAGAAATCACATCTCCTCCGCGTTCACGTGACAGGAGGGATATACCCGCTTTATACCTGCTATATAGGTACATACAGGTATAGACCTGCTAGAATAGGACCCTAGACACGTGGGGTTATACACCCAAACCCATCCCACGCCCAGGCAGGGAACACAAATGAATGCAAGGCCTGGTGGGGTAACCTGGAGAACCCTCCTGGGGAAAGGGGGCAGCCTCCCCCTCCCCACCCCCAAGGCCCTGTAGGACAGGGGCCTAGGGTTGCCACAGCTCCAGATCTTTTTTTCAAGAGAAGCAGGAAATTAATTTTTTTAAATGTGAACTCTCTTAATTTAAAAATGTTGGTAACCAAAACAAGTTAGAATATCATTTTAGAAAAATAAAAAAAATAAAAAGTCACATTCAGCCCGCAGATGACGGGAGTGCAACATCGCTGCTTTATTGCACTTATTTCCACGAGGGTCTCACCACCAGACGGAGCTTCTCCAGGGCTTCTAAAAACCATGAGAGGAGCAGGGGGGTGGGCGAGATTGGGAATGAGAGCTCTGAGGCTGTAAGGAGGAAAGCATCTAGATTTCCAGAAAGAAAGGAAACAGGCTAAGTAAGACCAACGCTTCACAATCAAGAGATGCAAAAAAGACATTGTGCTTCGATCCCCAGACATGCCTTTCCCTGCTCTCGGCCTCACGGTGTTACCAGAGCCCTCAGCTCCACAGGAAGATCTGAGGACATACTGCAGGAGGGCTGAGTGGGGCCCTCAGGAGGGGGGGCTGCTTGGAGGCGGTGGGAAGCACTCAGCCTGGTTGCTGAGAAGTGAATCACATTTCCATGTGATGGGTGCAGTTCACACTTCGTAGGGAACAGGGAGCAACCGGAGCCTGACTTTTCTAAATATACCAGGCTCCGAATTGAGATTCCTGACAGGAGGATGGGCCAGCCCCTGGATTCCACATTTGCAGGCTGCACCCCAGGCTGTGCTTCTCTAAGTGAGGGAGAGGGGCTGATGCAGGAGCTGGGACTTCCTGAAGGAGCCCCCAGACTTCCGTTCCTGGGTAAATACCTGTAGGAACTCTGGCCACCCCTCATAGGCCGGGGCGAGGTGCTACAACCATGGGGCTTCCGTGGCCAGAGGGGGCCACTTGGACCCCACGATGGACTTCCATCCTCCTGTCGCCTTCAGCCCTGGCAGCGCCACCTGGCACAGACACCCCTAGTTGTGTCCTCCCAGCTTCCAGACATGGACAGTACCCACAGCACCCTCCTCAGGGCCGGGGGGGTTGATCTCCCTCAATTCTACAACCTCCTTACACCTCTACACCTGAAGTCCGTGTGGGCAGCTGAGGCTCCGCCTTCCTGGGTTGGCAGCTCAGACCCAGGAGGAGCATGAAATCCTCAGAGCACAGCCCGAGGGGCCCTGCAGGCCGTCCTGCAGGCTGGGGGTTGGGGGGTGAAGAGTAGTCCAGCTCTGCCACGGACCACTTGTGTCCCTTTCTCTCCTTGGCATCAGTTCCCAGCTCTGGATAAGTGGACGCTGAAGGTGACAATGCCAGCTCTGATATGTCATGGTTCCCTAGTATATGACGTGGGCTGGAGGATCAGGAAGGTATGGGGGTGGCATTCAGTGACAGACTTTCATGGAGCAGGTGGGGCTGCTCATCTTCTCTTCACCTTGGATAAGAAGTGAAGCAACCCCGTGCCGCTGACAGGCTGGCAGGTTATGATCAGTGCCTAGAGCTTTCAGGGGGCAGCTGGGGCTTGACTAGCTGTCCTAATGCTGGGGAGAAGGGGCAGAGATGATCAGAGATGTAGGCTTCAGCCTGTGGTCAGAGACGCCCATGGCCTGTGGGCACACACCTGCATACTCCCCCCCCACCCCCCAGGCACTGTGGGGCGGGCTCTGGGCCTGGGCCGCTGCAAATAAGCAGCCCACAGGCCTGCGGGAATTCCTCGCGACCAGACTCTCAGCTGTCAGCAGCTTTGGTGATGAGAAGTGCACGAGAAAAAGGCTGAGTCGCGGGGAAGATTTGTGCTCAGACCTTTGGTGCTCAGACTGGCGGCACCACGCAGGGTGCTGCAGCCCGAAATCCAGGAGGTGGAGCCCTCCTCGGGCCTCAACTTCCCATGGCACCCACTGGGCTTGTTGTGGAGCCCGGTGCAGGGACGACTGAAAGTCTCTAAGGAGCTGGCAGCTATGTCGTTTGAGAGACAGTCTCGGTGGGGTACCCACATGACATTTATCCTACGTGAACCCCTGCCACCCACCAACGTACCTGTGCTCCAGGGAACAGGGAGGCAGCACGATGGAGGAAGACCGTTGTGGGCTTTGGGCCCGGTGGGCCCTGGATCCACGTAGATACAGAACTCTATCACTCCTCAGAGACCTGCCTGAGCACACAAGCCAAAGCAGCAGGCCAGTCCCTTCCTAACACACTGCCTTGCTAAGTGTAAAGAATTTATCAGCATCTGAAATGACCCTATTTAATCATTTGTTTGTAAGCTTCCTGCCAGTTTCCCAAACCGCAGTGGGAGGCCAGGCCCTGAGAACACAGTGGGACATAACCTGGAGGAGCCCCTCCCCTCCTGGCGCTCACAGTCTTAACAGGCAAACAGGTGAGAAAGATGGCCGTGAGGACTACCAGGGGGAAACACGGGCACGGCTCAGTGATTTAGCAACTAAAAAGATTGCACGAGACATACTTACATGAAAACAGTCTTCACTGTTACCTGATATTCTCCTTTACCTGGGGCTCCGGGTGTTTTGCTGGCAGCCCTGGTACTGTGGGAGCTCCTTGGAGGAGCGTCAGAGCCAGGCCTAGGACCTCGGCCCGTACTTCCTGCCGGTGGGGCTGCAGCCACAGCTCAGGGATGGGAAGTAATTAGCCAGGTGGAGAGGGAGCCAGTCTCCCAGGCAGAGGGGATGTGGCAAACAGAGGCCAGGAGGTGGGAGCCCGGCAGCCTGAGGGCCTGGGAGGCTTTCACAGAACGGGGTGTGGAGGGGCTGCAGACATTAATGGACTCAGGTCACAGATCGCTGGGTCATGTTCAGGGATGTGGACTTTCTACCAAAAGCAACAGAGAGTTACACAGGGGACACCATGATAATACCTGCATTTTGGAAAGGCCCTTCCGGCCGCTGTAGGAGAATGGGTTTGTGGAGAGGGCAAGAGTGGAGGCCGAGAGCCGAGTAAGAGGCCACCGCTGCCATCTCGCTGAGAGGGTCGTGGCTTGGCCAAGACGGGAGGGAAGTGGATGGATTCAATCCATCCTCAGGAGATAGAAGCAACAGGATTTAGCAACTGATTACACATTAAGTGAGGGCCGGTGAGGGAGCAGACGAGGAGAGATGACTCCCAGGTAGTTGGCTTGAGCAGCTGCTGGATGGTGCCATTCAGTGAGGCGGGAAAACGAGGAGAGGGGAGGAGGAAGAGAATTGTGGCAGGGGGAGGAGAGGGTGACGAGTTTCCTTCTGGATCGGTTGAGCGTAGGTCCTTACGGGATGTCCAGGGGAGGTATCCCGAACCCCGAAATAGATGCAGCCCTAAGTCAGACAGGCAAGACATCAGCTTGGAGGGAAGAGTCGAAGCCGTGGCAGCCACATTCCTCCTCTCCAGCGCCTGCTTGATGCCTGAGGGCCTGGCTGGGCAGGGAGTGTCTGGGGCCTCACCTTCATCCCTCTCTAGTGCTCCATCCAATGGGGCAACCCATGGTTCTCACCGATGCCCGACATATGGCAATGTGGACTCCTGCTCCCTCATTTTCTGATTTCTCTTAGATGGTTACATGACATCACTCAATTTTAAAGTGTTGGCAACTGATTCAATTTAAAAATATAATGTGGGCCAAACAGAACATGTCCAAGGGCCAGATCTGCTCCGAGGGCTGCTGGTCAGGGGCCTTGGGTTTGAAGTGAGAAGTTAGAACTCCCAGGATCCTTAAGGCAATGCTCTCTTCAGAATTAAGACCCTGCACCGGAACCACCCACAAGGCTTGTAATCAAAATGGACCCCCTTGCTCTATCTCCACTGGTTCAGCAAGGTAGGTCTGAGGGACCGGAGGAATCGGACTTTGTGAAGCACCCTGGGTGACTCTTGATGCACTCAGGTTTCAGAACGTCTGGTCAGCGGGCAGCCAGAGGAGACTGAGAAAGTTTGGTCAGGGAGGCAGGAGAAAAGCAGAAGAGCCTTGTGTTCAGAGCAAAGATAATTTTCAAGAACGATGTTGCTTTCTGGGAAGGATTCCAAGGTCCCTCTTCATTTCCCCTAGCACATCTTGGCTCAACCCCAAGGAAGAG
Organism: Rhinolophus sinicus; assembly: GCF_057876585.1. Lineage (NCBI taxonomy): Eukaryota > Metazoa > Chordata > Mammalia > Chiroptera > Rhinolophidae > Rhinolophus > Rhinolophus sinicus. The sequence goes on along the minus strand of NC_142517.1, from coordinate 61,333,544 downwards.
GAATGCTGATGCTAATGCTCAGTTTTGAGATCTGATGGAGCTACATATGCTACAGAGAGTGAGTGGAGCCAATGGGCATTTAGAGGTCGGTGTACAGGGGTTTGGGTCTGTCTTCCAGCTCTTCTGGCCGCAAGCAGTACGCAGAGCAGGATCTACTCTTTCTGCCTCCCTGTCCCTCCCTGCCTGGGCCAGCCTGGTGGCACACACATCCAGTCTTTGAGTATTTCTTCCCTGGAGGTGGTGGTGTGTTGGGTGAGCCTTTCTTCCTATCATGACCTAAGTGCTGGGATGGCGAAGAATGGCTGGGGCGTGGTGGGAGGTGAGCTGAGCAGGCCTCACAATTTTCTTTAGTCTGAGCTAATGCCTCCTACTAGTTTAGCCAACAGGAGTGTTCCATGAGGTTTTACCCAGCTTACCAGAACGCTCCCCAGGAGCTTAAGCCACAGGTAACCATTACACTTCTCATTGGGTGGTTTCCCATTATTTCCTTTGCATACACCCTCATTAGAGATGCACGGAGGAGAAATGAGAGTTCTGGACCAGGATTGGGTATTGCTGGCATCCGCCCCCCCCCCCCCCCCGCCCCAAGTCTACTGCAAAACCATACCATTATTTCTAACATCCAGGAGGATGGTACCCCAATTGCAACTGTAAGACCAGGACTAAGAAGCATGCACTGGATTTCATAACAAGGTCACCTGTGACCTTGAACAGAGCCAAGTCAATGGCATGATAGGAAGAGCCAGGCTGTGATGAGATGGGAAGAGAGTAGGAGGTGAGAAAGAGAAGTGCTTGTAGTTAAATTTTCCAGAGGAGACAGGGTGGAAGCAGTGAAGGGCATGGGATCAAGGCCAGGATAAGGAGGTGCTTGATGGGAAGAGCTAGTGAAGAGGAGGTAGAGGATGGGATGGCTAGTGAGGTCCCTGGGGGGGGGGGGGGGAGGAGATGGAAACATCTAGAACACAAGGGAGGAATTAGCTTTGGCTAGAAGGTCACCCCTTTTATTCTAAGAAGAGAATAAGGGTGAGCTGGTATAAGCAAGTTTATACATTTGGTGACAGAAAGTTGAAGAATTGCTGTTTTTTCTGTGGAATTGATGGTGCTATCCTGGGCTGAGGGGGTCAGAGGGTTAAGGAGGATGGATTTTAAAGGGAATTGTGGACAATGTGCCACGTAGGCAGCCCCAAACGTGAGAGGTGCAGGGAAGGCTAGAGCTGGACTGATCCCAGCTTGCGGCTTTGTCATGAGCATGCACTGAAGGGCAGGGGTCACAGAGGGTTGTGGTAACGGTGAGAACAGTGGAGTCTGGCAGAAGAGGGCTGATGGGGAAGGTTGAGGAGTCATGGGCGGGGAGATCGGGGAACAGGGGTTGAAAGGGAACAGAATGAGAGGCAGAAGCTTCAGCAAAGCCAGGGGATGGGCGTGGGCAGAAGAGGGCAGGGCACAGCCCTGGAGCTGCCCTGGCAGGGGTCTGAGCGCTAGTCCCAGCTCTGTCTGTGTGGCCAGGGCAAGTCACATGGCCTCTTGGGCCTTGGTTTCCTCTGCACAGTGCGAGTGGTGGCTCTGTGGCTCATAAGCTTCTGTGTGGTGAGCTGAACGGGAGGATACAACCCCGAACAAGGGAGCTCTAAGGCCTTGTCAGGTAACAGGGCACACCAGGAGAGGAGTCACCATCTGGTGACACTCGGGAATGTGGAAGACGGTTTCCTGACACCACAAGCCTCAAGGACATCAGCCTGAGTGAGGGGCTCTGACAGTGGGTGCTTGAGTCCGTGTTTGGAAACGGGTGTAGGCACAGGGGGAGAGGCAGCTAGACTGACCCCAGCTTGACATTTTAAGCGTGTGAGGTAGTGTAGGGGCAGCTAGTCCCAGCAGGTCTCAGACAGACAAGTTCCCGTCGGCTGGTAGACACCTTTTATATCCACCAGTAAGCAGTAAATGATAGACTCCATCTGGGGCTGCTGACACCTGGGTTCTCAGTCTAATAATTCATTTACCTATTTGATGATGGTGGTTTTTTCAAAACAAGAAAAATCTTCCCAGATCCCAGGCGAAGCTCCCATCTTGTTGTTTTCCCCCAGGTAGGTGAATGTTCTCTGATGGGGAAAGCTGCCATCAATCGATGAGTATTTTTCAAGGTGTTCAAGAAGCCTTAGCTCTGAAGATGCTTCAAGGATAAAGGTCAAGAATAGCTTTTGAAAATCCTGTGTTAGCACATCTCCCAGTCACAAACTGCATTCATATGCAAAGAGATCTCTAAGTTTAGCAGGAGAGAAAACTTTAATTTTGCGTCAACTTTTAAAACCACAGAACCCCCTCTTCCTAACATTCCCATACTCCCATCCTCACTCCGAAATCACATCCTGTGGATTTCACTCTGACATAAACAGACCACCTGCGATAGCCTATTATCATCATGGGCCCAAGCTCAACCAACTAGGATGGTTGTGGAGGACATTACCCAGTTTACATATGCCCTTGGTCATCTATTTGGTATGCCCCAAATTGGTGTCATTTAAACATCTTTCTCTTGATGGAGACTTTAAGCCTGTGAGTGAGAATAATCCCTGGCATGAATAGAAGCATTCTAAATCTGTGAGAAAACCCACAGTCCAAGAGTCAAGTTAACTCACACCCGCGCAGTGTACTGGACATGCTGCAGACGAGCATTCTCGGGGCCAGACGTGGCCTTATAAGGTGGCCTGACATTTTCTCATGGCCCAGGCCACCCTCCAAAAATATCCAGACAGAAGAAGAGTGGGAACTGACCTCCCTGAACATTTCAAAGATTAACAAGCAGGCTCTCCGTTAAACACCTGCTTTCTCAACAAAAGCTGATGGCATTTTAAAACCAAGCAGCCTGTAGGGTCCATGCTGCCTAGGGCTCTATAGTGGGAAGTGAATAGATGGAGCCTCAAAGCATGCATCCAAGATTGGTGTCTTTGCTCCAAAATAATCGTGATTTCCTGTACTTCTCCAGAATATGCTTTAAGATCTGACTGCCCTTTCTCTATATGGACAATAGGGATCCATGACTAATTTTCATTAGTGCACCTTTCTGCCCCCTCCGTGTCCTTGGCTTCCCAAGGCCCCGATCGCTTGCGAGGTGCTGCCCCCCAGTGGTGCAGCCCGGCTACAACAGTACGGGAGGTAGAAAGTGTTGGGGCTTTAACCAAGTGCAGCATCTGGAAAGGTTTCTGGATTACATCCACCAAGGTCAAAGACAGATGCAAAAGCGCTGCTGTGGTAATAAGTCTGTGCTGGAATCAGTGAGCACAAAACACCATTTCCAAACATAAAAAGGTTTATGAAATGGGTACTAGGTGCTCACGCACACAGCCTCTCACACATGTTAGTTTTGCTCATCCAATGAGAATTTTAGGGTGAATTGCCTTTTGTGGGGAAAACGACTATTTTTGGTAATGAAACCTACCCCTAAGGGGTGTCTTTAAATTTGAAAAAAAAAAAAAAAAAAAAAAGAAAAGGTTAAGTAGTCCCTCACATGTCTAAAAGAAAGTGTTTGTCAAAAAACCACACAGCCCTCTTCTAACTCTGGTTCTCAGTCGCAGGCAGGGGAATGTTAGTAAGTATGGCTATTTTTGGTAATAGTTGCTGAGAACAGTTTCTTCACCACTAAACTATATGACAATGAGCTAGTCTATGTGTAAGGCTGCAATTTTTAAATAAATAATATGAGAAACTGCAAAGCTAGTCTTCGTTCTTGTTAAAGAGAACAGAACACAGCAGTATTTTTGGAATGCTGTGTGTAACAGTAGGTCTCTTAATTATACCAATGGTAATTCCTCAGGCTGGGGCTTACATTAACATAGTACACATAATTGCCACCAAATAGGACAATGACAAATTAGGAAGCCCTGGTTTCCATTACCACCCCAAGACTGTAGAGGTGGTATTTTCTGGGTAGCCTGTACTATTAACTTTACCCCCTGGTCCTCAGTTTCAGTTGAGCTTATTTCTCTTCATGAATCAAAAGCCAATCTAGAGATTAGACTCTAGATGAGCAGAGAGGTGGTTCTAACCACTGTGCTGCTAACATCTAAGCCATGACCAGGCAGCATTGAGAAATTGTTTCCTTTGGGAATCAAGATGACACTCTTGGACAAAGGTGACAGTTAACTCTGAGGGAAGACCTGGTAGAATCAGGTGGGGGCATGTCACTGCTGGAGGGACCTGCGAGAGATCACCCAGAGAAATAACGACCGCGTTTCTCCGAAAACAAGACCTAGCCGGATCATCAGCTCTAATGTGTCTTTTGGAGCAAAAATTAATATAAGACCCAGTCTTATATAAAAGACCTGGTCTTGTAGTAAAATAAGACCGGGTATTATATTAACTTTTGCTCCAAAAGATGCTGATGGTCCAGCTAGGTCTTGTCTTTGGGGAAACACGGGACAGGAAGATTCCCTCTTGTCCCGCTGCACCTAGGTTAGAGAAGGACTCGGTAAGCTTGAAGACTGGCAGGAAGAATGATTTGTTTAGAAATGTCTTAATATATCTGTCTATTTTCCCTGTAAGTGCAGAACCATTATGATTAGCAGAAATACATTTTAAAACTGTCAAAGAAAAGAGCTTGACTCCATAGCAGAACAGAAACTCGTCCATATCCCTACACAACCACTTTCAGGCCAATTTAATGTGAAAAATCACTATGCTCAATGGTCAGTATTTCAAATCCAGGCAGAGCACACACCAGTTTATTTTGAAATGCAACACAGATCAGTATTTTATGAATACAACTTATTACTACATTATCAGGTAAAAACAGCTTCCAAATGCATGCATAGAAAGTTAAGCATAGTCTTTGAACTCCTTATTTCTAAATATACAAAAAATACATTTAAATTATAGAATTTTAGTGAATCAAAGACTTATAAAATTACAATTTTGGCTTTCACAACATAGAAAAAAATACAAAAATGACTATATATATATGGTTGTGTAATTTTTTACCCAAATTTCAAAGGAGCAGTATGTACTGATTTTGATATTTTGTTTTATCTGTAACTCAGAATTGAAAATAATTTGTAGGTTGTACCACATCAATGCCAATCTTTTATTACCAATAAATAACCCAAAGCACAAGTGGAAACGAGGGCACGATCTCTTCAGATGCCTCTTTAATGCTACCTCTCCTGTTGGAAGTTTGGTCCAGAGGAACGTTCTAGTCTGGGAGGTGCTGGATTCCATGAGGAACTGTGTCCGGTGCCTTTGACAATAGGCAGTTTGTGTTAAACGGATGATCCCAGATTAGCAAACAGAACACAGCAAGATGCGGATTAGCAGCTTGTGTCTACAAGGCACTGCGTACCTCACAGAAGTCTGACGGAATGTGGTCCCCAAGGTGGGGATCTGAAGCACCCCATCAGGAGAACAGCTGGGCAGACGGTTCCTTTTACTATGACCTGAAATGAACACGGTAAGTCTGACAAAACACCCACCAAACACCACCTTCCTCATTCACACTTCTTTGTAAGAAGACAGGACATTTGGTGGGGTTAGATGGTCTCAATTCATAAAAGAATGCCACCACTTCAAAGGAAAAATTAATTCATGTTAGAAATAAAGAAATCAGTTACTGAGAAAGGTGACTGAGGACACGGTGGCATGCCTTACTTATCTGCCATAAGCATTATAAATCTTTGATGTACAAAAATAAACACTGGGGTTGAGACCCTTTTTGAGAAGGGAGTTGTTTGCTGTGTTCTTGTTGCCAAAGTCCAATTTGATGCAATACCACTGTTTGCGACAGACTGTTTTTCACAAATTGTGACATTATAAGAGAAGCCCGAATAAAACCAATCCAGCAATCCCGAAAACTTGCATTTTTCATCCCATCTTCTATAACTAAAGACTGAAAAAATCTTATCCACATTAAGTAATAAGGCTAACATAACCCAAATTGATTCTATTTTACAGTAGAAATACATTTTGGAAAAAGAAAAAGAAAAAAAGCATGACAAATCTTTCCCACATATTTTGTTTATCAAGTACAAGAACAGATTATAATCTCAATATGCCACAGTTAAGAGTGCTTGCTGACTTGAAGCAGAATTTTAATGTTCAATTCAAAAATAGCTCATTACACATCTGCCTGCATTAAATTTTAAGCTGCATATTTTCTTCTCATTTTCATCTTATTTTCAAGCCTCTATGAAAATAAGCATTTAAAAAATTAGTTTTCTATTATGACACTCTTCTGATGTTAGCAATTATATTTGAAATATCTACTCAGTAAGCTAGACATTCAAAAGTTTTAAAGATCAACCAATTAAAAAAAAAAAGGAAAAAAAAATGGTTCCATAAAGAACATCCTGTAAAATCTAATGCATGTCTAAACTAGGGCTTTATATTTTCATCCAACCCTTTTTTGAAGAGTCTTAAATGCACAGCTGAGCAATTACATGGCACAGAGACATGGTGTTACGAGGACAATGTCTGCATGACCCGAGTATGTCTTGGCTGCTCCAATATGCGGGCTGATGCTGCTTTTGGCTCATGACTGCCTTACTGGAACACTCCACTGCCTCTGGACTTACCAGTTGGTGGGAATCACATAGGACCATAATTAGGAAAAAGATCCACATAGAAGTGAATGAAAATTTAAACATAAAATAATAAGGGTGTAGAAAGCTAAGCCTGAATGTTCTTCCGGACTACATTTCTCAAGTAACACCTTCCATGTGTTTTCAGTAATAGATTCTCTGCTCCTATGTGACTAGACTGGTTTCAGGTCCATAAAAGAGAATAGCTATTGGCAAATACATTACTCAGAGGGATTCTGAGAATAGAACTGTGAAAGGTACTTGTCATTACTAGCGATGGAGCTTTCCCTTTCAAAACTGACATTTTGCTAAAATATGAGTGAGGCTGAGCCCCAGATAAGGTAGGTTCTCTACAATGTGCACATACGTATTAAATTCAAGCTCGTTTCTTAGTGGCAGGCAGTAATGACTCAATTGAAAACAAACAAAAGGGTTCTAGTTGTTTTCTGATTATGGGCATTACCCAAAGCTTCATAGACATACATACTGTATACTTCATTCACTAGATATGAGGGGAAAGGTCCCAGCCATAACTTCAGAGCATTCCAGAGAACAAAGTTTGCTGTTTCAAAAATACAAATAGTTTCCAGCATGCAGTCAAGCACTTTGAAAAGGGAAAGCTAAACACACTGCAGACTGAAACAGAACTCTACTGCAAGTTGGGCATTCTGTTGGTACAACTTCATTACTCAGACTGTAACTTTCAAGTATGCAGTGTTACAGATCTTTATTTATCAGATACAGGAAGGAAACAGGAGGATATAAAACGCCAAATCCCTTTCTAACGCCACCATAAATATTGGAACTTCTGGTTGAAAAAGCATGCTGAATGGACTGGCCAGGATGTTTTATGTAACAGCTTTTTGTTTTGTTTTATAAAATCCCAGGCCCGTGTGACACTGGATTTTGTTTTTTGTTGTATTTTTTTAGTATTTTAAAAATAGTCCTTACTTATTTTCTATGAAACGTATTGGGAACTCAAAAAGTCTGCAGCATTTTTTTGTCATTGAAAAGTTTGTTTTTTGGAGGGGTGCAGGAACTAAGAATTATTCAAATTTCTTGTGTTCTTCAGTATGAGAAAGGACCTTTCTTCTCTGGTGTATCATGTGGAAGTATAACTGGGGAAAAACTGGAAAGAAAAGAAAGAATTGGTTAAAGAGATCATTTAAAATTGCATGTTCTATTTAAAACACGTGGACTTGAGGTCCCCTATGACTCTCCCACTATTTTCTCATCCAGTGGCCGTGGAAGGTAACAGGGCAGGCTTGGGGAAGGGGAAGGAAAGCACAGAGAGAGAGAGACCTACCTTCTCTTGCATTAGCCAAAGAGGAAGGCTGCTATGGACTGGAACGACAGACACTTTTGTCACTATTGCTACCAATCAAGATGCCACTGAGCCACCAAATCATACTCTGTACACTCTCATATTATCTTCACATTTATTTTCTGATTTTACAACAACTAGGTGAAGCATGGAGTTATTACCCGTTTCCCAGAGGAGGAATGCAAGCCCCAGACAGGGTAAGCGACTTGTCTGGGGTCCCACTGCAAATCACCCACAGAATCAGGATAAGGCTCTGGGCTCCCAACTCCTAGTCTCTCCCAAAAGAACTTCCTGAGAAGGGTTGTTCCTTGAATGGGAAGACTGAGGGGAGGGAAGAATGCTACGGAAACTGATCTGAACACAACTAAGCCAGGTTTGAAAGTAGAAAAAGTCCTTATGAAAAGACAGCCAGTATCTTAGGCACTGGAGATTCTGTTCTTGGTAAAGATTGTTTTTAAAAGTACTGGTTCTCAAATGAAGGGGTGGCACTGCCTCCCTAGGGATATGTGGAAATGGGGTGGGGGAAAGCATTTGGTGTGGCAAGCTACTGACATTTAGCACATGGGGGCTGGGATGCTAAACCCTGTAATGTGTGGCATCCCCCACAACTAAGAGTCGAACCACTCCAGATACCTAGTGTCCTTGCTGGGAAATGCCCGTTTGAGCTACCTGGCCCTCCCAAGGTTACTGTAAACTGGGGGGGGAGGGGGCCTCCATAACCACGTAAAAAACTCCAATGAGATAATACTGGCTATCCTTCCTTTCCTCCCTTTCTCAACAGCTCCAATCCTTGTTTTTTTTTTAAGACAACAACCTGTATTTTGGGGGAGGGTAATGCCTACTACTGCCAACTCTCTTGGACAGTTTTTCCTTTTTAAATGAGTTCCAGGTTGGCCAAATTTCAAATGATCCTCTAGAAGTACTCCAAGCCATCAGTGGGCACGTGCACATAGAGCTGCTAAACTGCAGAGGAGGCCCTGATGCTAAACAGGGCTGCCATCCACTCCACTCACTATGGCAGGAAGTTATCACAGAAAAGACCAGCTTGTGCATATAATTCAACAGTGAGAGAACTATTTTTGTACAAAAAGCAGAAAATTTGACAGGCTTTATAATCTAAAAACTGGAAGTAAAGATATAATTAAACCATAAGGAATGCTAATTGCAATCATTTAAAAATGTGGGGCCAGTCACATTTCTATAGATATGCTTTAATAAAGGGAAACATCGTGGCAAAGGACGCTGAGAACATTTGCACTGGTTGCATTTGTGATTACAACACCCCATGCAGGGCAGCCACAGCCTCACAGCGAGTGCAGAGGGGAGGAGGGAGGACAGTGACCTAGAAGCCATTCCTTAGGCCCTTACAGGCAGTTAAACCAAGATGGCTGAGTATCATCCCCGTAGGCAAGGGCCTGCTGGCTGCCAGAGCCAGAGGTCAGACATGGAGGGCAGACATGGATGGACTTTCATTCTGTTATGTCTTCCAGCGGTTTCTCAGTGCCTAAGAAAAAGGAATGTGCATGGGGGAAGCCAGGGGAGTGGGGACACTTGGGTTTGAAGGTTCTCTACAGCTCTAGCATCGACTTCTTGGTGACGAGAACTTGGATACACTGTCTCCATCTAAATTACCCACCATGTTCGGCTGAACCCAACT